>NW_013952496.1:119924-161775 GCF_001266775.1 Austrofundulus limnaeus
CACAGGTCTCTGCTACTGTTATTTTGTGGGTCAAAAGCTGATAAGTTTGAGAACCACTGAACTTTGGTTCCCAACGTTGGGCTTGGGACCCCAATTATGGGTCATAAAGCACCTTGGATTATCTCCAGAAATATATTAAAGGGTAATAAAATAATTGCTGATGTAATATTTTCCCTTTAATTATTACAAAAACAAAAAATAAGTAAAAATAATTATTTATATTCGTGTACAAGCTGTTTAGATTGTCAAAAAGCCTGTGTTTTTAGTGTTATTAACGAAGTTTGTGTACTCAGATCAGTAATATTTGGGGTCACAAGTTTTTGCCATGAATATTTTGTGGGTCAGAAGACAAAAAGTTTAGGAACCACTGCTCTAAAGCATGAAAACGTGGCCTCCACTGAAGAGAAGAAGATGGTTCACTTTAAATGAAAGTGTTAAGCCTTGACAGGTTCCAAGCCAGTCAGGCTCACTCAGAAAAACTTTTAACCAAATTGGGCAAACTTGGCTGATAGACAATCGGAGCATTAGGAGATTGAATTGTGAACAACTATTACTGTGCTCCACTATAACGCCAAAAGTAATTTCAAACAGTATCGTCTTCAATAAAACTCTTCTTTAAACTTTGTTGCAACGTTACGGGTCAGTTTGACCCGTTTCCAATTTTAACTGTCTGCAATGCAGTCGTGTGCGTTCCTCCCAAAAATTCTTCCTTGAATCAATCTGAATCACAAACGTAGATGTAAATTGTGAACACTGGGATACATTACGTAATATGTTGTGTTCAGATCATTTTGACCCAGTCATTGACTTATAAACTGAGACAGACATTAAAACAAATGAGTCTTGAAGTCGCTTCCATTTACTTGGCTTGTCACGTTAAAAGTAAGTTTCCATAGACTTTGCAGTGCTGCAGAAAAATCACTACAAAGTCTGCAAGGCGTGTTTAAGTTTGTTACAGTGTATTTTTAGTATTCACACTTCACTGTGACTAACGAGGTGATGAGCCATTAGAGCTGTGTTGTGTTTTGTGCTCCTGGTAATAAAATTATAACTAAAAGGCAAAGGATTTTTTTTTAGAATTGGAAGAAATGTACAAGGTTTGTGCAGCCTGCAGACGTCCATGTGTGCGTTCATGTGTTATTTGGCCGCCCGCCACTCACTGATGACAACTTGGAAGCCAACAAGTGAATTATGACGCAGAGAAAAAAAAAGAAAGGGAAATGTAAATCACAAATAAATTGGCGCTTAACATTTCCCCAGAAACTTCTGTGCTCTTCCACGATCCAAATAAATATTGTTTTTCCTTGGTAATTAAAGACTTCACCAATGTCCTGAGTTATAATGGCACAGGCCATCTCAAACCAGCAAGCAAACTTCAAACAACCCACAAACAGTAACCCAACTATTAAACCAAAAAACTCAAGCAAAAAAGCAACACTCCATTTAATGTCTTAATATGTTTTTCTATGGTCCTGCAGCATCCTAAGTCTGTCATTGAGATCCTGTATTTCATGCTTCATTGGATTTGCTGAAATCTCATTTCCAGGCATCTTTTCCGTTATGCATGATCTTTATATGTGGCTGGCTGCTCTGTAAGTGATGGAAATTATAAAAATAATTAAAATAAATCCACAGAATTTTCCCCCCAATTCGATTGGTTTAACAAAAAGTCAAATAAATCTAGAGCAAAATTTAGATGACAGATATTTTTGTTGTTTTTTGATCTTGATGTAAATTACATTATTAAGTTTACGCTATATTCATAGTACCTACACATTAAAAAAACATTTCTTTATCCCTAAGCATACATTTACTTTACATAAATTAGAACACTTAAAGTTTATTTCATGCTTCATTGATGTGCAATTAACCATTTCTTGATTAAGCTAATTACACAATGCACAAACCGTGTCAGTGGTTACTTTGTGGATGAGAACAAAAACTGCTTCACATTAGTTCTGGGGTCTTGCACGCACTGTTGTTGAGTCGTCATTATTATTTATAGTTATGCATTAAGTCTTTCAAACATGCCCATAAGAACTAAACTAATGATCCCATTAAAGCTGTATTACACAGGAACTGAATGGGGTGTTGTGTTGCATCCTGCTGGGAGACCCCCAAGTCCTAACCTTTGAGACTTTGTTGAGCACTTTGACTCTAGACCTCTGTGACAATAGCAGGAATAAATCAGAGTTTGAACTCGAAGAAAAGATTTGTAGAAGAGCTGGAATGCATCACATGGTGTGAAAACTGCCAGCAGACTCAGCAACACTGAAAGGTCACAATCTCTCACTCTCTTATTTATTTTCTAAGCCTTCAGGAAATGAAAAATATGGTATGGGTGTCATGATGCCATTTTTTTTGTAAACGCCTCTAAAAAGGGCAATTATAAAAGGACAGTTGTGAACAATGAAAATAAATAACTAAAAGTCAAATGAAAAACATGAAGTCGGGAGTAAATTTTTTCCCACCACAAGCCACTGCTTATTAATACCATCATGTAAAATGTCACTTATTAAATGCGTCACTGAGTGTTCAGCTCCGATTTAGATCCCTACTATTTGTTCAAATGCATCTTTACTTAAGCCATCTGGGTTGCTCTATTTTTACAACTTAAAATTCAGATAAATTCCAGCTGCTTTTTTGAGAGGGGTGTCTGTAACACAGAGGAGGAGATAGCAGAGATAAAATATGCTTCTCTGAAAAGGTATGTGCTTTTAGTTCAAAACAGACTACAGATAAACCATCATATGTTCTTTAAATCAGAGGCAAAAAAATTGAAGCGATTCTCTCGACACCTGTTCTGTGAAAAATGACCAAAGCGTTTGGCTGTTTTGTACGTCTACAAAGTATATTCCTGATATAAAACTGTCAGTGTATTTCAGGTTCAGCTTTAGTGTCCAAGCCAAGGTGCAGTCTCAGTTTAAGATAACAGCGGTCGCAGTAATGTTTCTGTGCTGGAATAAAGGAGAGGTCATGAAAGCAGTAAAGCAGAAAGAAAGGTGAGACACGAAGCTTTGCCAGATCAAAGAGAGGTTTACTGGCAGAAGCTACTGGGCTATTCATGTCTCGTAGTGAGGATGTTAAATTGTCTGAAAGAATCGTGCCCCTCTGTCGTACATCTCTGGTGATTTGAAGACATGAAAGAAGCTGAGACAAACACAAGAAAGTCGGTGATTTTGTGGACAGAGGATGAGTTCGTGCACGTGGTTGGTCAGCGTTCAGCCAGGCAGCTGTAGGCGCTGAAGGATGAACCAAATAAACAATCCTACACAAATATTCAGCAGAAATAGTGGGCCAATATGATATGAAACATTTTTTTCAACTGTGACAGAAGGATCCTTAAGATTTTTTTTAATTTACAGCAATTTAAATCCATTTTTTTAGCTAGGTTCATTTATTTTTTTTCTTCCCCCCAGCAATAAATAGCATATTTTGAAAAGCGTTAACCCTTTTAAAGTTTTCAGAATATTAGTGGAAATATACAGTATGTCGATGAAAAGAAAAATGAATTAACTTCTTAAACGTCTGTCTCTGTGTTTATTTTTATGTATCTATTTCATAATTAATCAGCCATAACATAACATACCTGTTTATATATTTTGGCGAGAGTAAATAACTAAACCCTGAAAAATAAACTTAGTGAATTTAACTAAAGAAGTGTTTAAGGTGTGTTTTGCGTCTTGTAGGGTGATTATACATGTGTCAGTCAGTAAATGCTAAGAAACGGTTGGAAAAGAGAGGAAATTTGGCATTTCAGACACTCGGATACTGCTACTGGCAGTAAGCAAAGTACGGAAAATAAACATTTAAGCCCCCTGTTTCCAGTTTCCTCTTATGCTGTGGCTCTGCAGGGCTCATTTAGCAACAACAATACAATGTTTTTCTTCCCATTAGCAGATTACATCAGCAAGTTAGAGTCCAATCCCTTTAACTGCACACATTTACAGCACTTTGAAACTGTAGGTGCTGCACAGCACTGTGACTTTCATAGGTCAGTGTGATGAGTGAGACACATGATAGTTAAAAAATGACACAGGTCGCTGCAAAAACGCTTTAAAATCATTTTTTTGCTACATTAGCTGAAGTCTAATGGACAGCCTCGGGTGTGCACTGCTTGATCACCAAAGTAAGACCACATCCAAGTCTTGTAAATATTTCAACAAATGCCAAAAAAGTGGGGTAATGAGGAATTAGTGCTGGCCTTTATAAAGAAATCCAAATCCTTGCAAGGTGTTTTAGAGTTAACTGCAGAAAGGAGGAAAAGTGCACAAAGAAAACACATTGTAATCCAAGAAGCCAGTGGATTATGGGAATTATGAATTATTGGCAAGTCATGGGATCTCCCCAACGTTGCTTCACCGGTATAACTTAAGCTTGTTTAAAAGGGTTTAAGATTAAAATGTCACATGATAGATTATTTGGAGGGGAAACAGGTCCTGTGTGTAGTGATATAATAAGACGATCAAGTACTGGTTAAAGAGATTACGTCTAATTTCTGGGGCCAAAGGCTCAGAAAGAAGAACTTGTAAACACCAGCATGGCCTTAAGTGAACTGATGAATAAATAGAAAATAAGGCAGGGAACGTATGGGGGAAAAAGGTTATCTTAATTGTCAAATTATACAAAAACAGAAAAGATGTGGAATATATATCAATAATATATGTATTAAAATAAATGTAAATAAAGCTCTGATCATGGATCTGTATTTTTCCACAGATTGAAACAACTCAGCAACATTTCCATTTTCTATAATTCTAAATCTGAAGTTTGAAAAAGTGCAAACGATGACCCACATATCAGTGATCAATATTTAATGTAGGAAGATATCAGCATTTGTTTGAACCAAGCACAAATATTAACTCGCCATGCCAAAAAGCTGTTTAAGTACTCGTGGATAATGATTACAGCATTTTCTTTTAGTCCTATTAAGCAGTTTTTGTGGGGGGGGAACAGCAATTCATTTGCCAAAAAATAGCTTTGGAGATCAAAGCCTCAGTTTTAGAGATATTTCCCCTTTTTGTTCCACACTCTGTGTGGCCTTTGCTCAAAGGTTCAAAAGGCATCAGTGGTGGAAACACTCTTGATTTGTTGAGGTTCTCTGTGTTACATTTATAAGCTGATTTAAAGACTTTTTGGCTGACCAAGGATTGACTTTTTTTGTAAGTTTCTCTTTGCTTGAATCTTCACTCTCCTTTAAGAATATATATATTTTTTTAAATTTGTGATTAAAGGATTACTTGCAGACATTTTATAAAACTTTAATAACAGAATAATTCTAATTTTACTTCATATTACAGCTTGGTAAAAAAAAGAGAGTGCATAGCTAATTGTAAAATTCTCTTAAACACTACCACGCTTCACTTTCACCTGCTTTCAGTGTTCGCGGTCTGTCAGTTCATTGTTCCTGAGGAGACAATGTGCGAGTGGAGGGGTGACTATAAGCTTTCCCAGACCTGACCTCAGCCGAGAACTTTGTGTTTATGAGGTGCTTTTGAAATGTGATGATGTCACACATTGGCTGTAAAAACATGTCAGACCGCCTTTCCACTGGTCCTAATGCAAAAACTGGCCATCCACACTGGGTGGTGAGGAAACGTTTTGAAGAAACAGCAGCGAGAGTGTGGCCTGAAATCACAACAAATGTATAATCGGAGCTGCAGGGAGAGCGATACAATCACACAACCCATTTCATGACAGTCGAGCTGATAAACAGTTTGATAACAGGCTTATTTTCAAAGCTCAGATGTTTTTCATAAAGTAAAGCTCTAAACATTATATTACTAGAGACAAACTGATTCTTATCGGCAAATACACCATAGAAAAATTAAATTTTTGATTTATTTAATTTAGTTACCGTATGTCAACTTGATCCACTTGGTTGTTTTTATGTAAAACATAATAATTGTCTGAAGTTTCATTTTCAACCAAAACCTCTTGAATATGAATGTATTCAAAATGTTTGAGTCTTTCAAAAGCACTTGAAACAAAAGAGCCTGAAATACATTAAAAACAATGTTACAAATAGCAATTTAGCATTTTATTCTAGCAAGGGGATTGTAAAACATTTTAGGCAAAATGGTTAAATAGGGTTTAATTCATAGTTTTCTTATATTTCATTATATTTCTTTGATTAAACTCAACTTGTGTGTCATTTTAATATGCTGTGCAACCTGTCACATGTTATTAATATTTTAAAACGATGCCTTTGAAGTAGAGCCTGTATGACTTGTTTTGTTCAACTTTTTCCACCACAACTTTTCTCTTTGTGACTCCTGTTTAACTCCTTAGGTTATATCTCAAGTGAGTGGGACTACAAATGGATGAGAGAGAAAAAATCAGATGAACTGAGAATGAATGCACAGAAAAGTGACAAGGGGGCATGAAACAGGTATAAAAGAGCTGACATATGAGAACAAAGACACAGTCGCTCAGCTAAAGGCAATCACATGATCATTGAGCAAGAAGTAGAAGAGAAACAACAAAACTAAACTTTTAAATCCTATGTGCAGATTGGATGAGAAAATCCAACAATTGCATGTTTTCCTGTGAGCTGAAGGGTTGTCTTCATTTGTATGTCAGCTCAGTGTTTGGTGATAAAGCTGGGATTGCTTCAGCCTCTATTTACCAACCATATAAAAGGATATGCAGATATGCTTGGTTAATGGACAGATGTGTTAGCAAAAGATTATTATGCAGCACTCTTCTCATTTAGGTTATTTTTAGGCAGAAGACGAAAAAGATCTTCTCTTCACACAACTTAAAAATGACTGTCATAAAACATCCTGAATCTTGATACTTGCCACATAGTATCAATAAATGCATTTGATTTTTGAGGATTGTGTACATTAAGCAGCCTCAAAATGGAATATTTTCCTCATTTACCAACATTTAACCTCTTACAGCAGGGGTCCCCAAACTTTTTCCTGTAAGGGCCACATAACTTTTCCCTTCTCTGGTGGGGGGCCGGAGTCAGTTTGTAACAGAAAAAGTGTGAMTATTGCAGGAGTGCCTAAATGTAAAAAATTATTGTTTTCCAGAAAGCACAATCAAATAACCCTCTCTGGGTTCTTCACAGTATGTATTCTGCTGAGCTAACCGTCCACTTTTTAGCTTTGACAGTTTGTTTGCTCACATTTGGCCTTGCAAGCTATCATACTTGTCTTTGTGACGGGATTCACAGTGTCGCCTCAGATTGTATTCTTTGAATACCGCTACCGCCTCTTTACAGATGAACAAAAAAATAATCGTTTGTCCACTGCAGCTTAAATGCCCTGCATTCTGAATCAATTTTTCTCTTACCTAATCTTTTCACCATTATTCCATTCTCTCTTTGAGAGGGGTGGGTTTGGGATTTTTTTCTGGGGGTTGCCAGATAGGGGCACAGACCGCAGAAGGATGGAACAGAATGTCACGTTATGTGCATGTATGTATGAAATAGTTACCAACTAATAATAGTTAATAATGAAAATAGTTCATAACTAAGGAACATTTTATTGCAAAAGTCCAACTTTATAATCAAATACAAATACACATATATGAAAGAAAAAAAAACTAAATGCTCTCTGATATTGTTCTGGGAGCCGGACCAAATGGGGAGGCCCGTGGGCCATAGTTTGGGGACCACTGTCTTATAGCAATTCAGACTCATGAATAATAAAACTCAGTTTTACATTCACTTTGATCTACTGAGCTCATATCAGATCTGATGTCGTGAGCTCTGCAAATTTATTTATTTTTTCATATATAAAAATAAATATCATGCAGGATATTTCCCAGTGATTACAGACAAGCAGGACATGTTTATTTTGGCTCAGGAATTCAGTTTATTTCATAAATGCATGAGTTAAACACTAGGAAACCTGGTCTCTTCCTTGGCTTGTGGCTTTATTTATTAGGACTGTTTACAATTAATCAAAAATCGAAAACTTACATGTTTACATATTTAACTATAAAACATGTTACCGGACATGTTAGAAATTCATGGGGATCCACTACAAATGTCAAATGACAATGCCATGTGTGAGGTTTTTTTTTGTTTGTTTATGTTTTGTTTTTTAGAAAGCTGCTTGTTTTAAAAAAATTACACTTAGATCCATCACATAAAAGTGAATATTAAATCAAATTTAGTCAAAATGACCTAAACACATTTTCAGATTTCTGTCATCCTGGAGCAGTTTACTGAGATATAGCTTAATTTGTCTTAATAATCACAATAATTAATATTTGGTCTGAATCCTATTTCTATGTTATGAAAATGAAGAATTTTTGATGTCATTTTAAAAAATAAACCTAACCCTTGCTCACATCAAAACTTTAAGGAGTTTTTGCTCAAAATCTGATTTTTTTGTTGCTACTGCTCAAAAAAGTGCTCCAAAAATTCATTTAAGATTGTATTTCAGACAGTTTGTTCAAATGATTCATTGATAAGGCATTTATTCATTGCAATTTTTAACAAAATGCAATTACTGCAAACATTCTAATCAAAACATTATTTGCCTACTTCTCTACCAATCTGGGACAGGAAAATGACATTTTTAGCCGAGCAGTACATTGTTATCCTCTCCCAAGTGTGCTGTGACCTCAAAATGAGCACCATGAAAATAAAACCTATTCACTACTGTCATCCTGACAGAATGAACTAAAACTGTGGAGTTTTTGTGTTAAAATACCATCTCACAACTTTTTTGAACACACTGGACACAGCTTGAGGTAGAACTTTGCTGAGTAGTTTTCTTGTATCACAGAGCCAGTAAACAGCTCCTAAAACAACTCAAGGTTATTTTCAAATGTGACAAACCAGGGGAAATTAAAACACAAGAAACCTCTTGGCAAATAAACATATCAAGGTTTTGCAAGAATAACAGTGAAGCCAGTTCTTTTTTTTTTTCCCCTTAAGATGGAAAAATAAACTTTTTATTAGGAAGTAAACACCAACAGAAGTTGTATCAAAGAGAGTGACCACTTATTTTGAAAGACTGGAGAGTTAAGAAAATGTTTTTTTTTTCCAAAAGTTAGACTCCGGCTAAAAAAGTTTATATTAACCTAAAACCTAGTGAGAAATGCACATAAACTTATTATACTGTTTTGCCAAAGGCTAAATGCAATTTACACAACATATTCATGCTCATATAATCCAGTTATAAAACACCAAGCCCAAATTAAAATGGCACACACTACGTGAGCTTATGATCTCATAAGACTTTTCTTCACAGCAAATCGCTTTATATTGAGGATTAGTTCCATACTATCACAGAAACCAAATGAAGACAGACCACCACAGGATAGCAGCACCTGCTCTAATCTAATTAAGGACTATTTTAACTCTAAGCCTCTATAAAATATTTTTAATCAGAGAAGACAAAACAGTGGAAGTAGGACGTTTGTTTTCCTCCACAATAATGGAAATTTTATGTTCTCATAACATTCTCACCCCCACATCATCCTATTTCGATGCTCTGTAGTAGCTGTTTTCATCAGTTTTCAACAAACAAAAACTTGTCATAGCACTTATTTAATTCATATTTCCAAAACAATGACTCAACAGTTTTTTGTTTTTCTTTATAATATTTCTGTAACTGATCTGAAATAAATAGCCAACAGCAACTAAAAACATTTAATGCAAAACCATAACCCTTTCTTTATTTCTAAACCTGAGACTTTTCAGTGCCTGACAAAACGGTATCAAAGCTAATGAATGAAGTGAAAAAGAAGAGTGAATGAATGAAAAAGAAAACCAATCAGTCCCTTAGCTGCTCTTAAACTCCAGCCGCAGAATCCCCTGCCGACTTACACACACAACCCTAAAGCTGCTTGCACAACTTTCTCTTGAAGATTGTGTTGCTTGTTAACAAGTGAGCACTGAAGAATTGTGTTTTCAGCATTTTCTAACTATGTATTTTTTTTACATAGTAAAGATTATTTGAAACAGTACTTCCATAAAGATTGATATCAAAGCTTTTGGCCAAGCAACCGCAAATGACAAGCTGAGATTTAAAAATTTGCAAAGAACGTACCTTTGATTTTATTCTCCTAATCATAAATCTATTGATAGTTTAACCATAAACTTAAAACTGAGATTTGATCCCGATTCAAGCCTTTAACTGATGAGCAGTTTCATCCCAACAAAGCTGTTGGACTCTACAATGGAATCCCAGTTTTCTGCACTATAAATACACAAAAAAGCTACTACCCCCCACATTTACATCACCCCATCCCAAAGGCAAACAGCTTATTTAGACTGCTAAGACCCACACCTGTCAGGGTTTCCCTGCCGTTTTATATCTCAATCACTGGTAACACCTACTGACATAAGCTAAACGTATGCTTACTCTCGCAGTGATGAAGACGTGTGGAACAGTGCTGGGCTTTGTGTCCAGACTGCAGAAGACAGACTTACCTTTGTGCTTGATGAACAGAACAACAGTCAGATAAAAGGAAAGCAATGGTGCAATCATGTTCTCTGATGAGGAGCCATGAAGCGGTTTTCAATCCAAGTAAAGCAATTTCTGGAGAGTTTTTACTTACACTGTATTGTCTTGTCACACATTCCATATTTTACATCTCATAAGCGCAACAAATGACTCGACAACACAGAGTAAACAGTAATGCAAAAGTAAAAAGTTGTGACTTGTAACTGAACTTTGCTAACCACTAAGAGATAATCCCTAACTGTGACCAAGTCTGTTGGGGGGCCCCTGACTAAATACTGATTGGAAGTTTGAAGTTTTAAGACTTCTTCTGTAACTTGATGAAGCATGAAAACTTCCTCTTACTTCTGAGTGTTTCTTCCCTTTTGTTATTCTTCAACCCCCCTCCGGTGCTCATGGTTTCAAATTTCTTCTTGGCTCACAAAGGACATCTGGACATCTCTAAGCTTTTGACACCACCTGAAACATTTGACCTCTACGGATCAAAGTTTTTGTTTTGGTTTTTTTAAGCGTTGTGTTTTTAGAATTTTACTACTTTTGATAGGTTTTTATTTTTACTAATTTAATATAAATTAATTATGCTTTAAGCTAAATATGTGTGGGTTGGTGTGGGGATTGGGGGGCATGTTCAGAAAGACATATGTTCCTCTTGAGGTCATTTTCTTCATTGTCTGGGTTTTAAGAGTCTTCACTTTGAACTAGTAATATGGTCCCAAGCTCCTCATAGCTGGGCCTCTTTAGGGAGAAGAACAACAGCTCAAGACAAATTGTCTTCGCTCCCTTTATCACTTTGACCAAAGTGTAAGGACAGCTTGCCCAAACTAGTACATCTGGAGTTTTTTTTTTCTTCTTCTTTCTTTGACTGCAAGAGCAAAGCAGTTCATGTGTGTGGGTGAGGCTAAATGATTTTAAAAGTTAACTTGAGAATAGACAAGAAAAACTGTTCCCATGTTCTTTGTACAGTGCCCCTAACAAGGTATTATCATCAGTGTTAACCATAGGTATTTTACATTCCTTTTAGATTTACAATAAAACCATATTTGTTCGGTGGGGGAGAATTTCTTTAGTGTTGCTATTTTAACATATTTACTTGCAGTTACAGACTAGTCTGCTTGGACTGATCCTGCTGAGATAATTCAAAGAAGTCTTTGATGTGAGGTAATTCCAGGTAATAGTTTCCAGTCCATTCTGCACTGAGGAATGCAAAGAAATCAACTAAACATCTCAAAAAGATCCATTAGGGCCACTAACACCTGCCCACATTTTAAAATAATAAATAAATAGGTTAATGCTAAACAAAGCTGCAGCTATTGACTTTTTGAATAGATTAGCATTGGAAATCAAGCTATTGGTTTATACAACTGCAGATTTTATTGGCAAGAGTTTGTAATATCACCATGGCAAAAGGAAAACTTTTCTTCAGCTGCCAGGGTAGGGATCTAAGCCAACAAATTAAGAACGCCTGGTGTACTTTGTGAAATCTTGTTAAGGATACCATTGTTGGACAGGGACTATGTCACCGTGCACACAATGGCTTCATTCGGCTCTTGGGTCATTTTCATTAATTTGGCATTGTGGTTCTCTAAAGTTAATCCAATCACACAGTCGTCATTTTGCATACTTTGACACCCAGCTTTTGGTTGATTCTGGTGGACCTGCCAGTTGATACCACAAGAAATTCACCAATCCTTAGTACCAAAGTATTTCAACAGAAAGCAGATGGAGCACAAGAAGCAACAAAAATGGCAAAATTCATTGACCTAAACCAATCAAGAAAGGGCTCAGCAGCAATTACATTCAATGCAGCATGTGGAGAGTTTAGCTAAAAATACATGGAACTTAACTTAGGAAAAACAATTAGTTTTTATATTTTCTGAAACGGTCAGCTTTAAGAGTAAAAAATAATTTATTCTCAGATAATGTTATTGAATTCCATTTGAACTATAACTCCCAACTACTACTACTACTACTATCCTTACTTAATTTTTTTTGGTTTACAATAAATGATGTTCCAGGTTTCTTTGTTATGGATGAGGGTGAAATTGTTCCCATGTCTGTAGCATGCTATACACAGCATGATAGAACTTCTGTTTACGAAAAAATTACTTATAATAACAGATTATGTATAGACTTCATGAAGGCATATCTATTATTATTATTATTATTATTATTATTATTATTATTATTATTATTATTGTAGTAGTAGTTGTAGTAGTAGTAGTAGTAGTAGTAGTAGTAGTAGTAGTATTTATTCACTGTCTCTTTAGGGCCAAAACAATGCTTCAAGTCTAGGTGTAGGGGCAAGTCTATAAGAAATGGCATTCAGCTTGTGTGTTATATTGAAAAGCACAAAAAGGCCAAGTAGACCAGTAGACCAGTTATTTGTTACTTCTTGAGTCGAACCCCTTCTTTTGTTTCTGGTGTAGTCGTTTGGAGATTCAGGCATCCCTTTAGGTAACTCAATTCATTTGCCATCTCTTCTAGCAGCTCAGACATTTCCTCTGTAGAGAACAAAGGTTCTACATGGTCATACTTAAACCAGAAATCTTAAACCTCAAAGAGGTTTTCAGTTACAAATTCATAACCTGATCTAAAACATCCCAACATAGGTTCACATTTTAAAAATACTAAAAAGCTTAAGGTATTGGAATTGTCATTGGTGATCAGACACAGGATGTGAGAGATGAAGGGTGGTCTCAGTCTACTTTTCCCGGTTCTTAAAACTTATGGTGCATCTGTGTTGTTTTCCTCTTGAGTGGAGTAGAAATGCCTGCCAAGATTATTGAGCTTTCCACCTCCTAAAGATTAAACACAAGAACATTACAAAGAAATCAAACATTTCTTGACTATAAGTTGAAAACTACAAGCTTTTAACTTTTGGGTATTTTTTTGAAGAATCAAAGTTGAGACAATTAGAATCTGTGGTTATTATATGACAGATTCTATTCACTTCTTCTATCAGTCTTTTTGTGGTTTCTTTTTTGAAGCTCATTCTTTAACTCTCTGCATGAAGTTTTGTGCCAATATACCAAATGCTGCTAACAGTTTGATATATTCCCGCAGACAAAGAGCCACAGGCCTCCTTGGGCTAATGGATCTAACAGATCAGGCCAAGCACAGACAAAAAGATAAAAGCTGAAGTGGGGAAAACAGCAGAGGTAAAAAACTTGAGGAGGGACCCATTCCGTGTTGTTTTTATTCTTGTTCCCATTTGGAAAAACCTAATTTGATTGAGAATCCTGAAGCATAGCTTGAAGAAGTATGTCTTTAATTTATGAGTGTTGACTCTGGTGAGCCGTTTAGCACACTGTTGGCCATCATCTAACCCCTGACCTCTGACCTTAGCTACCCCAATGATCTGGGACAGGACCAGAGCAGAATGAGTTTGATTTAAATTCTTTCTATTCAAAATACTATTTATTGCTTTCATTTTAAGTCAGAGGAACAACTGCAGGAATTAGCCAGAAGACGCCTATGGACTTAGTAGATGACGTGAGATCTAACAGTCCTATTTTTACAACTGTTAGCTCCGGATTAGTGCCGCTGACAGACAACATATGGGTGTTGATGGAATTTGGACGGAAGAGTGAAATGTTTTTGCCAAAGTGCCTCAATGCTAAAGCCTTTTATGTACACTGAACAATAAATAAATACAGTGGTTTGCAAAAGTATTCATACCCCTTGAACTTTTCCATATTTTGTCACATTACAACCACAAACATAAATATATTTCACTGGAATTTAATGTGAAAGACCAACACAAAGTGGTATACAATTGTGAAGTGGAAGCAAAATTTTACATGAATCAAAACATTTTTTACAAATAAAAAACTGAAAAGTGCGACGTGCAAAAGTATTCAGCCCCCTTTTCCCTGAGTGCAACCAATTGCATTCAGAAGTTGCCTGATGACTGCTAATGACTCAAAAGGGTCCACCTGTGTGTAATCTAATCTCAGTACAAATACAGCTGCTCCGTGACGGCCTCAGATGTTGGTTAAGAGAATATTGGGGAGCAAACAGCATCATGAAGTCCAAAGAACACACCAGACAGGTTAGGAATATGGTTTTGGAGAAGTTTAAAGCAGGCTTAGGTTATAAAAAGATTTCCCAAGCTTTGAACATCTCACGGAGCACTGTTCAATCCATCATCCGGAAATGGAAAGAGTATGGCACCACAGTAAACCTGCCAAGACAAGGCCGTCCACCTAAACTTACAGGCCGAACAAGGAGATCACTGATCAGAGAGGCAGCCAAGAGGCCCATGGTGACTCTGGATGAAATGCAGAGAGCCACAGCTCAGGTGGGGGAAACTGTCCACAGGACAACAATTAGTCGTGCACTACACAAATGTGGTCTTTATGGAAGAGTGGCAAGGAGAAAGCCATTGTTAAAAGAAAACCATAAGAAGTCCCGTTTGCAGTTTGCCAGAAGCCATGTTGAGGACACAGCAAACATGTGGAAGAAGGTGCTTTGGTCAGACGAGACCAAAATTGAACTTTTTGGCCACAATGCAAAACGCTATGTGTGGCGGAGAAAGAACACTGCACATCACTCTGAAAACACCATCCCCACTGTCAAATATGGTGGTGGCAGCATCATGCTCTGGGGGTGCTTCTCTTCAGCAGGGACCGGGAAGTTGGTCAAAGTTGATGGGAAGATGGATGGAGCCAAATACAGGGCAATCTTGGAAGAAAACCTGTTGGAGTCAGCAAAAGATTTGAGACTGGGGCGGAGGTTCACCTTCCAGCAGGACAACGACCCTAAACATAAAGCCAAAGCTACAATGGAGTGGTTTAAAAAAAAGAATATTCATGTGTTAGAATGGCCCAGTCAAAGTCCAGACCTAAACCCAATTGAGAATTTGTGGCAAGATCTCAAAACTGCTGTTCACAAACGCTCTCCATCCAATCTGACTGAGCTTGAGCTGTTTTGCAAGGAGGAATGGGCAAGAATTGCAGTCACTAGATGTGCAAAGCTGGTGGAGACATACCCTAAAAGACTTGCAGCTGTAATTGCAGCAAAAGGTGGCTCCACAAAGTATTGACTCAGGGGGGCTGAATACTTTTGCACATCGCACTTTTTCAGTTTTTTATTTGTAAAAAATGTTTTGATTCATGTAAAATTTTGCTTCCACTTCACAATTGTATACCACTTTGTGTTGGTCTTTCACATTAAATTCCAGWGAAATATATTTATGTTTGTGGTTGTAATGTGACAAAATATGGAAAAGTTCAAGGGGTATGAATACTTTTGCAAACCACTGTAAATAAATAAACTGTTAACATTTGGCTTTTGTCTATAGAGGGGAAAGGGTATCACTGCGTTAATTCCTGCAACTCCACAGGAATCACCACTGTTTGACTCCAGCTACAGTCTGAATTTATGGAAAGCTCTAACTGGGCATTTTGAAGTGTTGAATTTACTAACCAGGTTATGTCAACAGGCTCCACTAAAGTGAGTTGAGTAAATGAAAATCAATTTATTCAACCTGGTTTAGTGGAACCAGTTTGGTTCAGTAAATTCAACACTTCATTTCTTAGAGTGCGTGTACTTTTACTTTCCTGATTCTTGTGAGCAGTTTTGTGACTTTTACTTGTACTTTTCTTATCAGTGTAATTTATTCATAGCCAAATCATTTTCTGTTGAGGTAATTTTTCTTTTACTTAGTTATTCAATTTAAGTACTTTCTATAAGTCTATATTTGCCTTGTTGACTATAAGAATATTTCATGTCAGTAGATTAAAAAGGGCCATGAAACATTTAAATGCTTACTAAAATCAAGTTGTGCATAAATGTGGGATGTCCTCATCACGTCTCAAAAACAGTTGTTCTGTTTCTTATGAATGACTAAGTTTCAAACTTTAAATGTAACCAGACCAGCTCATATTGTTAATACGCACAAAAATGTTTGAAGGATAATTAATTTTGGCGACAGAAGAAAAAAAACTCAAAAAAAAATGGTTGTAATATGAGTTCCAGCAGAAAGCACAAATGAAATCAATTACAAATCCAACCACAGAAATGGTGTGCTGGAGACATTTTACCCACAGTAAGTGCACCACCCTTCAGTCAGAATATTCCCACAGTCTGCCTGGTGCATCCTGCAGATAAGGATATCACTATGCAAAATTATTGTAGTTCTGTGTTAAAGTTAAAATATTATACACAATAAACTTAATATGTCACAATAAAGTGAAACATATACTGAATTTTAATACACATTTTTCAAAAGCAGTAAAAAAATGATTGAGAGTGTTTCATTCAGACATGTAAGGGATAAAGAAAGCTTATTGGCAATATCTCTGCATTGTGGCTACTGGCACTTCAGGGCAATCTTAGAAAAATATTTGTCTCCAGTCTAGCCAGAACTCAGCAGACAACTGGACTAACTCAGTGTAACAACTTTTTTTAGTGCAAAAAAGGGCCACCTTCAAGATGCAATCCTTAAGTCCACTTCAGAAAAAGAAAAAAACTCATTCAAACTGCCTAAAGACCAGGAGAGCAAGCCTACTGTTCTCAGTGCCACTGGGGACTCTGCAGGAACACCGAGGTGAGGGGGGCTGCAGACCTCGCGCTCACTGTTATGTCCCAAAGGGGTCCTACGCTACTTCCATTTCACAAACAACCTAAGGATTGCTATGCAGGATGCGGGAAGTGGAGGAGCCAGCTTACTAAACAGAGAAAAAAAGATACAAGTCTGGCATGAGACCAGGTTTATATCTGAGTGAGTGAACCCTGACAAGAGGAAGGGGGAGGAAAACTCTTAGCACAGTCAGAGAACTTCAAATTTAGATATCTTTTTGAATGCTGGTTTGAGCAGTTGCTGTCCAACAATCATGAAGTTAAACAAAGTTCAGAAGCTAATGTAAATTTTGAACTTTAACTTGAATAAAATTTAAACTTGATTAAAATTATTTCTGGCACGCAAGTGTGGACAACATAGTAGCACACTGCAATTTCAATTTATTAATACTTCAACACAAAAAAGTTAGTTTTAGGAAACATTGTGCTTATGACTTCAAATAGTTTAATAATTTCGACTTTATTCGCTGAACTTTATATACTTACACACGTCATCGCTCCTCTGTTATATTATTTTTGTTTAGTTAAGAGAACAGCAAATGATGCTTTTAAAACCCTACCATGATGACACTTCAGGTGTTAAAATGCTCTTGCTGCCTTTGTAAAGCTGGTAATGCTCATAATTTTGTCTCAAATAGGGTTATAGAGTGTAAACACAACATCCACACTTGTCTATAAAGATGAGAGACAGCTGCTTCTGTGGTCCTCTTTATTTTAATTTGTTTCATTTTGATTTACTTTTTTGACTTTTAACATTAGGTCACCTTGTGTTTGGCTGAATGTGAATAATAAACAGTTTTCTACCATAACAACATGTAGTAGTTACTACCAGTCCTTGTGTCTCTACCCACTCATTCAGAACACTCTCAACATGCATTTGCACTAGATTTTTCTTTACAGGTTGATTTAAACAATAAAGACAATTAAATGCATTAAAGTATGAACATTTGGAAATATAAGAAAGAGATCACATAATCATTTGTTTTAAAACCTGATCATTTTTCAGCACAGTTCCCTGCAGGGTCAAAGGGGTCAATGAGGGTAAAGGCTATGTTGATTTTATCCAGGTAAGTCAGTCAGATTTACATTTAGCTATGAAAAATTTAACATTTGTCATACCTTCAGGCCGATGTTACTCTCTGCTCAGGATGAGAATCAATCACTTATAATACAACATAATACAAGATACTCTGTTCCCCCTCAAATAGGCTGCTGAACATGGACTATACATATTTTAAGTAGGTGTTTTACTGAAAAAAAAACTACTGTTTTTCTTTTATTGCATCTTCATTGTTGTTGTTATTGTTAACATTAGTGTAAGTAAATATGGATTAGGAGGCTACAAACTTATTACCCATTGGGATTGAAAAAAGTTGATTTTGATTTACGAAAAAGGCCATTTGTTTGTCAGTCTCTTTAAGTATATAATCCTCTTTTGTCTGCAAGATATTCTTAGTGGTTTTGATTAATATAGCTGACCATTTTGCTGTTATTCTTTTTATTCCATAAGGTTTCTCAGTTTTTCCATTGTTTACCCTTATTTATTCTCCTCTAAGATTGAGTTGATCTCATCTTAAGCCACGAGTGAATAAAGCAGATGTCCTTTCATATTTTGTTTAACTCATTTTAACTGGATTTATTTGGACACCTCTCATTTCCTTCTCTCAGTCTAGTTAAGACATCTTGCGTCCCACAAGCTCATGATTTAGCCCTCCGTTGACCTTTCTGACGGGACACATTGCACCACTGGCCACGTGCACACTGCTGCAGGCAGGAGAGAAGACGCCCCATCTCAGGCTGCTTTTCATCTCTTCAGACAGACAGTTAATATTACCTTTTATCCCAGGTCTTACTCTTTAAAGTTGCTCAAATATGAATTGTTTTAAGTGTGGTAGATAGCTGATGGCTGTCTCGTCCTTCTTTGACCTGCTGCGTTGTTATCATCTGTCCACAGGCTCATGAAAACTTGAATTGAAAAACGTGGAACCAGTTAGCCAATGTAGATAAATACGGCTCCACGATGTGATGACTTTAGGTGGAATTCATAAAAAAGGATATTCAGTCTACTCTCTTGAAGGAATTCATATGGTGCATATAATCTGGCAACAATCACTTACATTGCAAGCACACAGGACCCATTTTCTCTGTTTGCATTGGAGTTTATGCAATCTGGTGCTCATTTTCCACATCAAACCCAAACACAGTGTGGTGACTGTCTCATGAAACATAAAAGAGGAACCAATTAAAACCAGTCTGCTGTATACGTAAGAAATAAGCACATTTAACTGTAATCCCACTGTTATCTTAGGAGTAATGAACGAGCAACAAGTTTTGAAAGAGAAAATGTGTTTCAGTTAATACCCCTCCTAAAATAAATAGGGGGGATTTTGAACTGATGTCCTTATTTTCCTGTCCTCCCAAAAGCCATTATGCACAAATGAAGTTTAAACTGGTATTTTCCATTTTAAAAGTACATTATGTCTCTGCGAGTTTACACTCCCTTTCACATTTCATTGCAGCAAATGACAGTGTCTGATGGATTGGGATTTTGGAGACTAAAAGCTCAAAAGAAGATTGCTACCAGATGAAAAGGTCTCAGAGTGCAAACTGGTGGTTTTGAATCAATCTGTGAGTCTACACTCTCTGAATCGCTTTATCAAATAAACAAAAAAGGCAGAGTGACAAAGACAGAAATGAAACTTGTCTCCAAAAAGCCTGATGATAAGATTTTTGAGGCAAAGTCTTACAGTTTGTTTAAATCAGGATCTGTACATTGACAATATACTGTATGTTAGAATATTATTTTCAAAGACAAATATAAAAATAAAGTCTCAGTTTTGCAAACAGCATATTGGTTTGGATTTTATCTTGTTGGATGACTAATTCAGATCTTCTCTGGTAGAATGTTGTAGCTTGTATTTGAACACTAACAAAGAAAAATCTCATTTTCTTAGCTGACAAGGCAGACGTGAAGCTGAGGAAGCAAGTTCATCGAATTTTGACTTTAGCGTGGCAAAGAAAAAAAAAGCTTCAGATGATTTTGACATTTGAATTGTTTACACAAAAGAAATTTAATGTAAGAATAAGTTAAGAAATTATTTTAAGGCTTTGTCATTTCTATTTTGTTCGCTAAGCAAAAAAAAAAGACGAGTCTAAAACCATTTAATTTGCACTCAGCTGATAGTTACTGTATGCTCAACACTAGAGACAAAAATATACATTTTACAGTTACTAAAGTACTAATTATTCTTCATGTACAGTATATGCTATAAAAACAAATCAGAAATCAGACACAATTACACATTTAGCATCATTTTGTTCATATTTTCTGCAGCTTTTCTGTGACTGCAAAATGACAAGTCCAAAGAACCAAACACCCTCAACACGTAACTAATGCAGTCCAGACCTTTTCTTTCTGTAACTGAGAGGAGAAAGCATGTGTACTGTGCCCTTAAGCCACCTATTATGTAAAATTTAAAACAGTTATGAAAATATTTTTCTTGTGAATATCCTCCAGATGAGCGAGCATGCTAAGCTGTTTGGTTCGCTTCTCTCCTTTGTCTGTCAGGATTTCCCAGATGATAGCTCTCACTTCCTGATTAGAATCAGTTATTCCCACGTGCACGTTTTACTTGCTGTACAATGACAAAGCAAAAAAGAAACTTCGTATAAAGGATTTATTGTCGCTTCTTGCCTCAGATGACTGATGACAGATAGGGGCCTGAAGTTTATTGGAGATTATACAAATCAGAAGTTTTGACATTTTTCCCATTCTACTCTGCAAACTGAACAAAGCTTCAAGAGGAAGTAAGCCTTTCTGTAGGACTGCAGTACAGAAAGTGTTTTTACTTTGTTGACATTCTGTTCCTTGAAACCCTCAACTTGTTTTAACTGATATAAAACACACTGCAGGATATTTTACCTGAGTAGTTCCAATGTCAGTCTTTCAAATCAGTGACAATATCTGGAACAGAATTTGTGTCTTTGCTAAAATACCATGCATTCAATCAGAGCCGGAGAACTTAACTAGAAAAAAATGACATAGGAACTGATTTCTAGGCTAAGGAAAAACTTTTTTTTTTGAGAAAAGTGAAGATATTGTTGAAACTTCTCCTCCTAAGCCTGAAAGTTTAATGAAAGCTTGCTTCACTAGGAACAAAAGAACAGCACTGCAGCAGGGCACATATCAACTAGCATCCTTATTTTATAAAGCAGATTGAAAATCTACCACCTCACAAAATAAAACAACAAATAATAATAATAATAACACAAATCTCATTTGTGCATACAAATCATACATTTGGTGTGCTTGACTAATGGATATATAAAATGCATGTTTAGATTTACAGATCTATTTTTTTTTGTCTGTCGTCTACACCTGACCTCTTCTGTTCTTGTTATAATCATTAATACTAGACCTTCAAACCTTTTTTAATACTAAAACCTGTCAAAAACTCACTCAGCAACTAAAATCTCCTCCATCCATCCTTTTCCCTCCTATTCATTTGTGAACCATTCGGAAAATAGCGTCTGCAGGATCAATGTAATGTAGACAAATAGACATGGAAAGTCGTGTTTGTATTGCCTCAAACATGCTTTGATAATAAACAGCTGATTCTGCTCACATACAGAGGATAATGTTCGCAGTGGAAAATGAAGCAGTGTAAAATAGTGAATATTAGAACCCCACCATACTAGATTGGACCATATAATAGAAAAATGTAATAATTTGACTGCTCAGTAGGTGTGTGTGTGGGGGTTTGTATATGCAGGGTTGGATGATTGATGTGTCTCCGTGTTGGCCCTGTAATGAAGAGACAAAATGTCCACAGTGTACCGAATCTCCTGCCTGATAACAGCTGGGATGGGCTCCGGCCCCCCCGTGACCCTGAACAGAACAGTGAGTTCTGAAAATGAGTGAATGAATGAGAAAGACATCATCTAAATGTATTGATAGAGGAGTCACGTTTTGCATAATTAACTGAAGCAAATCGAAGACAATTTGAAACCTTCAACCTGCATTAAATTACTTGAAGCAAATGATACCCAGCAAATTAGTGCTTACTTTTCATTAGGCTGTGTTTAGGTTGGGTCATGAGTTATTTTTTTTATTATTTTTGTCTTATCTAATGTTTTATTTAGTATTCTCCTTTGCGCTAGGGTCTTATAAAAACCATTCTCAAAGTTGGTCTAACACACAAAGTTTTTCTGTTTAAGTTTTTTTTCTTGATTTAAAAAGCTTGGTTAATTCAGGCATTATTTTAGCTTAGAAGTCCATTTGTTGCAACAGTTACAAGAGACAAACACTACTCTTAATCAACAGTCATAATCAGCTGTTTTGTTTAATCAAGCTTTTTGTGGGTAACTGATTGTTTGAGCTTTTGAGTGAGGTTCTGAACCGCTCATCTGTCGGCATTGCTGCTTTTGATTTTCCAATTTAAGGGAAACCTAAGTTATCAATTGTTCAGAGGTATCTTATACATTGTAATATTAAAAATTAACACTGATATTGACATTTTCCTGTGCTGATTTTCCCTAAAATAATTGGCTGCAGCTTGTATTTGTGGATTTGACAGCACCTATTGAACCAAATGGGAGAAAACTGTTTAGGCTGAAGCAGCAGCTTCTATTCTGTGATTTACTATATAACAATGGTGTCAACTGAAAATAAAAACGACATTTTCTTATTTTTTTACTGAAGCAGGCTAACAGGCAAACGTTTCATTCAGGCTAAACTGCCTTTTGAATAACTTTGCATGTGTTAAACAGGGTTGCTCTTAACAAGCAGTGTCTGTGTTGTTAGGAAGTTACCTGCACCTTATTATCAACAAGTGTACATGTTTGTGTCCCAAGTTTAATGTGTGCTAGTCCTGTCATTAAAAAAATGAGCTGGCTTTGTTCAGATCAACACAGTATATACAGATGACTATGGCTACTTTAATTTGGGGTCACACACTAATTTGTCTCGTTTGGTAAGTCTGCCTGTAAACTTAAATCTTTTACATAGAGTTGTATTTTAATCACTTCTCTTCAGCACCAGGCATCTCTGAATTCCTTTGACAATTAGAACATCGGCAGTGGTAGCCATATAAATGGACCTGCTCTGTTGGTTGGCTGCAACGACGTTTTTAACTGGAGACTGTCGGCTAGTTGAGATTTTGTCGCTGATCCTGCTCTGAGCTTTGAGAGGCCACCCTGCCACACAGAAATGGCAGCAGCGCTTTGTTGTCTTTTCACAGTCTGAGATGCCTGCCCCCCTCCAAAAAAAAAAAAAAAACAGCCTGAAAGAGAAAGAGGTGGCCTGATGCTGAAGTTTTGGCAGTCAGAAAGATCTGCGGTGTGGCCCCTCCTTTTTCACTGGGGTGGGATAAGGCAGGGATTGTGGCGCCTCTGAGGTTAGTGGGCTGCCTCATCGAGACACCATCTCCATCATGAGGCTATTTTTACTCTATTTTCTTGCTTTCACTTTTTTTCTACAAAGCTCAACTGCTGCTGTTTCCCCCCCGCCTCCCCAGATCTCTGGTTCTCCCGTTTCTATCTGTCTCTTTACCACCATATTCTTATTCTGTGATGCTGAATATTGTGTCAGTATGTACAGAGAAAAAAGGTGAGCACAAATCAATAAGGCTTGATTTTTGGTTTAGATCCTAGTATTTCTTTTGTTTTTCTTTGCTCCTTTTCGATTTTGTAGAAATTTCATATTCATGTCACTGGTCTAGAATCATATGTGTTTAATGTATGTAAAACAGTAGCTGCGTTTCCATTGCAAATGTGCGCAAAACTTTGGCGATATTCTGTTAATGTCGAAAAAACTGTTTCGCAATTGAGATGTTTCCATTAAGTAAGAAATGCTATTAAAGTCATGCGTGAATACGTTTGTTCTCGCGATAAGTCATTACAAACTTGGCGGCAATGGATGTAAACACATAGCATGTTGCTACCACGACACTAGTGCAGCGTCTTTTATCGAGGCTTTCCAGCGACAAGCCCCTACTTGGGAGTGGCTACGTATGCTGTGTTTTTGGGAAATTGTACTCGTTGAATTTACTACTTTCTTTTACTACTTCTGTGATATTACTACTACTTTCACTTCCTGTTATCTTCGTCATCATTTTTTTCGCCAGTAGAAATAGCCGGTTGTTGATCACGTGACTCCCATGATGCGAAAAAAGTGTTTCCATTGCAGTTTTGCGAAAAACACCAATTTTGATATGGCCGAAAAACCACCTCATCGTAGCGCAAAAACATTTTGTCGAAAAACTTTTTTTTTCCGAAATTGACGTGTTTCCATTGAGCAAATTTATTTTCGAAATTCTAATTTGCGCATTTTCATGGTCAATGGAAACGCAGCTAGTGTAACCTTATAAAAAGAAATAACAAAACCAAAAAGCTGTTCAATTTATTATTCTTTTTAAAGTTTGTGAAAATTTGACTAATTTGTACACAGATTTGTAGTAAAATGTATAATCAATAAACAGTAAATGCAAACCCTGGATTAAAAAAAATTAAAAAGGAACAAATGGTCATTATCATAAGCACCAAATGACATAATTGTACATTTGAAGGAAAGGATTTCTACATTTAACTGGCTAATCCAACATGTTGAGTCAATTCGCATGCACTGCGCTTACGCCAGTGAGTCAACAGGGGGTCGCCAACTTTCAGGAAGAGCGTTTACCATCATAAAGCGGCTGTCTCACATCAACAGTTCCTGCAGACATAGACAGTGCAATGTTTGTGCCATAAGCTATTCTACACAAGCACATTGTGGCAACTCCTCCAGCATTTTTAGCACCCTGGCAACAGAAAGCTCTGAGACTGAAAGGAGTCTGGGTCGGCCTTCCTAAAAGACTTTCACATTAGCACTCTGGGTTTAAAAAACATTGCAACAAGGATGTTGCAAATTTCTGCATAATCCTTTAATTTGGATTTGTTGTAGGACCTTAAAAATGGGAGTAGCAAGTTTGGAGAGTGGAAGGTGAACAAAACAAACCCCCAACTTAAACCATACAGTAGGTGTGGAAATGTTAATATTTCTTTGGTGCTTTGTGCAGCGAGGAAGTCAAATGAATCATTTGATTGATTTAGAAAGAATTTGTTTTCTTCCCAGCATCACCCATTGCTCACCTAACAACCATAGCTAAATGAGCTCTGTACCTCAAAAAAGGGGGTTTTACACAAAGTATTCTGTCAGTTGTTCAGGCAGAGTTGAATTAATTTGAATAATTTACTTTGCACAAAAGCATGAATCTGGGGAAATGGTTGATCCATCAATCTAGTCTGACATAAAGCATTAGGAAAACACACTTTGTTCTGTGTTCTTTGTTTTTGTATATCTAATGAGGTTTAAAAAACTGAAAATAAAAGTGGTTATATAATAAAGTCTTCGTTGGCGAGTCTGGAAAGTATTCAAAACCTGTAAACTAGTATGAGCAAACAGTTTCCTCTCTACCATCCACAGAGCACGCCAATGTCACGGTGTTCGTTTTCACTGGTTTCCTTCGTTAACCACATCTGAGGTTTCCCAGGCTGAAGCAGTGATTGGAAACTAGCATACTGTCCAGTTTGAAGACAATTATGTGAGCATACCAAATCTGTTTTTCCAAGTATGAGCACTCTGAATTCACATTAATCCATAAAACTATACCACCCAAACACCAGACCACACAAAATCAATTGCCCCTTCATTAATATTATTTAATACAAACCATAAATAATTAATGAACTTTCCAGAAGACAAAAAAACAACTTCAACATTCATACATATGACAGTATAGGATTTTGAAAGCAATCCACACATTACATATTACATGTTTGCGAGCCTGTTAAGAGAATAATTACCCACCCAAATGTTTAAACACCAGTCCTGTAGGGTTTAAACATCCACTGGGATTTTTTTCTGCTTCTTAAACAACTTTTTCAAATTATCAAAACATACTATGAAGACAGTTTAAAAAACTGGTTCTAGATAAAAGCAGATGACAACATGCATAAATAACTTGTACAAATAAAAGGTTTTATTGGTTTACCTTAATTCACATTATGTGAATTTGTTTAATTGAGTAGTAAATCGTTTTCAGCTCTCACTGGTCCATCTGTATGGATCTGACGTGACAGAAGCTTTGTCTCTCCAATCTTGAGGCCAAAAATCTTTTCAGCTTGTGCGCTTTGGCCTCATCTCGATGCGCCCTTCTACTGCTGCACAAGCTTCGGCCAAGTCCTGCAGCTTTCTTCCAACTTCCAAGTCTGGGAACAGAGCACTCTGATAGTGTTGCACAGTTTCTCTCTTCTTTTTAAACACAAGTTTTGTTTATATTTTCAAGTTTCCAGTGCATCACTCAAAATATCTATACTTTCTGTCCAAGTGAAAGTCTAACTAATTTCTAAACACACTTAAATTCTTTAAATATTAGAAAAAAGTCGGAGAAGTTTCATTCACTGGCGTGCAAAAATACCTCTTATTAAAAGCACATTTGGATGCAAAACAAACAAAAAACTAGATAAATGGATTAAGAAATAAACTGCTCAATAGAAACAATATTCTTGGTTCAACATGTTTTTGTTTTAAAAACTATTTGTATTATTATTATTATTCCTAAAACAAAAATGTAATGAGTCACACTTAGTCTATTGGAAGCTGCTCTTGAAAGTTCAAATTGTTGTTCTCAAAGGTTTGGTTCAGCCAAAGATAAAACATCTGGGTCTTTTTTTGTCTTGACATGGCTAAGTTGTTGGAGATAAAGACTAAATAATAGGAAACAGTCTGGCAACTTTTGGCAACAAGGGAAATTCTGTAGGTGTGGGATAAGTGTGTTTCAGATGGGAAGTGTTTTTCAGACTGATAATTCTTCCTTCCCAAAAAGCAAAACAGGATTGAATCTAATCATGCTGGCACTTCATTAAGGTGGCCCCAAACGATTATCAGGAACCAGAACTGGGAAGAACAGGGTGAACAAAAGTCCATGTAGAGATACGAAAGCGGGGACAAGCACGTCAGAGTAAAAGAGGGGTTTTGGAAAAAGGAGACCACATGAACTCTCTCATTTGTGTCCAATATGACAAATGAAGAGGCCCAGTCATTGACAACACATGAAGGTCAGGCGTTTAGGAGGGCAAACATGCTGAATAAACACATGGAGTCTTGTGCAACTCTCATATCCCCTTGGAATTAAAACCTCAGTTGATATACAATATACATCCATCCGATCCCTCAGTTTATACTTTGTGTTTACACACCAGGATAAATGTAACCTCTCTAGCCGAGGGATCATGACGTTTCTATCCCCAAACAAACATTTCAGGCTTGGCTGCATGCTCTCCAGGCCTCTAGGATGTGTTGATAATGTCATGTGATAACTGAAATGGCAAGACAGTCTAAAGAGGAAACAGGAATAAACTCTGGAGAAAAAGAAACATTTAACTCTAAACAGGCCACTATGTGGAGGAAAACAAGAAGTCAAGGAACAGTATTAGCATGTGCTGCAGGTTTAACGAGTTCAGCATTCATTCACAGATTGTCTAAATACATAAAGACTTTCCTGAAATTACAGTGAAGAGCCAGTCACTTTGGAATAATGATTTCATCACTGAATCGATGGGGTTTCTTTTTAGGCTACTCTTTACCCCCCTTTCTCATTTCCAAAAGCTGCCATGGTAACAAACCACTAGAGTTTCATATACATGCTGCTTTTGCACTCACGCTGCATGAGGTAAATCGCCTCCTTTCCCACTCTCAGCATCTGCTTATTTTCCTCACTCTGCTTTCCTTAACATGCCACTTTTGTTTTAATAATTTAGTAATTTTCCACTTTTATCAATTGCATCCCATTTTCTGTTCAGTTTTTTTTTTGTTTATTTTTTATTATTATTAGCATGTGTGTGTGACTTATTTTGCCTAACAAAAGAATCTCAAAACTTTATGCATAGCAAGTGGTAAATCATCAGAGAAAGTCCACATAAATAAGCATAAATAAGTTGTTTTATATTAGATAACTATGAATTCTAAATAGAAAACATTAAAAACTATTTTCGGTCTGATTTGAAAAGTGCTTTAAAAAAAGAGAAAAAATCTGCAGAAAATAAAAAAGGAAAAAAAAATAACATTCTGTGTTGTGTCAGACTTTGGCCCGGTCCCATAACAGCAGTCGGAGCCCTTCCCCCAGCTCTTCAGCAAAAACATTCACCATACTTCTATGTGTTTGTGTGTCAGCATGATGAATACAGAGCGGAAGCAGGGCACGGGGTGACTTCACACTTAAACAGCCTGTTTACAAGTAATTTACAGAACTGCAGGAGAAGGGAGGCTCCGAGGAGTTTTCCAAATAAAGCACTTCCAGAAATATGTTCAGCAAAGTGAAGTAAATCTACTGATTTAAACACCTTTACTTTTTAAGATTTTAATTCTCCTCAAAGTAAGCTGTAGCATCTTGCTTAAGAAGAAACACTACTGGAGCAAAAAAAAAAAAAAGAATAATTATATTAGAATTAATTTTTAATTGATATCCCAAAGAGTTACGCTAGAGAATAAGGATGCTTGAGGCTAAAAAAAAAATCATGGAAATGAAAACCCATGAATAAAACTGGTGCAGCTATAGTGATGAAAAGGATAGTGAAAGTAGAAGAGTACTACTTTAAACAGGCTAAAATTCGGAGTAAGAAAAGCCTAACTCTTTTTTCTCCCTTTGCCTAGTATCAGGATATGTAGTCAAGTACTCTGTCGAAAGCAAACAACTAATGACTGTATCTTATTGTGTCACATGTTAACATCGCCCGGGCTGAAAAAAAGCTATTTAAATAAGAGATTTGTTTATTATAACAACAATACTGTTCATGTCTTTGTATTAAGACTTCTGCCTGGTTTCTACATTATTCACAAAAACCACTGGGAGCTCACTGATGCACTACTATTTTTATGGGTTAGCTGTGCCTAAGGGTTCACCCTAGCATTTGACTTACAATCTACAACTTACCACTCAAGTTCAGTAGGCTCATAAGCTTTTTTCAGCTGTCTAAAGTGGCAAAAGTGCAGTTTGAGTGACTGTTTTGCTGGGAATATAGAATCATTTGTGTATCTCAGTGATCGTTTGAACAAATGGAGAACACGACGAATCTTCTCACAAGCATTTCCTCAAACCTATGTTCATTGTCAGGATTGTACCAGTGTCGTCTTTGTCTGATAAATCTTTGACACATTTCATTTGTTTTATTGAACATTTTGCATAGCTTAAATTTAACAAACATAGATATTGTATTCAAGTGAATGGCTGAAACCAAGATCACCTCCGACCGATTTTTTAAAAATGCAATGCGTATCATCACAACAACACATTTACAAATGCAAACCTCTGTACACTACCTACACGTTATGTTTTATGTCCTAACCAAAACTCCTCATTTAAAAAAAAATAAAATCAATTTTACAAAAGCTTCAGAGGTTTTCTGGTGAGACAGGCTTAAGATGAGAGAAGAGATGAAGACACTTGTTTTTAAGAAGAGCAGATGCATCACCATCAACAAATGTTCAAACAGGAGATGATACAATATTCTAGATATTTCAATCTTGGGCTTCAAGTGTATGCAGTTAGGTGAAACATATTGTGTAAAATTAATATTTGAAGGGCGACTGGACTGTTACAGTTTTGCCTTTCCCCCTGGGGATGATGTGTTTTGAAATATTCAACAACTATAGTTTCTCCAGAAGTACTTAACCAATAATAAGTATTTTATTCATCCTGAGAGAGCGATCAGCCTCACTCTGAAGTGTGCTGATGTCATTTTTAGGTGAACAAAAATTATGAGGATGCAATCCAAGATGCTGCACTGCAGTAAAGGCAACTGCTTGTTTGTTTGTTTGCTTATTTTTAACCTTGAACCTATGGTAAAACAATGAAAAAGCAATGCATAGCACCAAAGTAAATCATTTTATTTTTGTCATAGTAACAAAAATCTTATCTGCCCCAACAATATTCCTGTTTTTGAGTGTCAAGAGTGGTTTTTCCCTTGAATCCCAGAAAAAATCTTTTTGAGGCAGTCTGGAAGGATCAAAGGATGCTGATTAAAAATAAAAATAAAAAAATCGGTCACCCTAAAATCTTGTCTGTGTCGTGGCAAAAAATAAACACATGCAGTCCCTGGTTTTCGTTCATCTGTCACAAATCACAAGTCTTGATTCCTGCATACCAGCTCCGCCTAATTACAACAGAGAGCCCCACAGCTTGCTATGCGCCCCACGCACCAGGCCACACACAACAATTTAAACAAAGATTTGGCCTTTCAACTCAATGTTTAAAAGCAGCAGCGCACCACTCTTAACATAAATTCTACAGCACCAGACCAAATTAGCTTTACTGATGAGGTACACAACCCTGTGATAATTAGTTCCCCTGCTAAATCTTTAAATCACCTCGATACACTGAGGAAATCACTATTAAGCCAAGCAGTTGTCTTCTTATTAAAACTAATCTACAGAGTGGTTGCATTACCACAGACAAGAAAAGGAATTACACAGGTTCTCCCTTACGAGATGAGGGGCATTACTAGTAGACTTTGTGAGAGATTTAATATATGCCAGCAACAGTGTGATGGACAACCACTGTGGTAAATTTGTGCACAAAGACTGGCTGTCTAGTTAAAGCAGGCTTGGGTGCATTTTTGTCTGAAACCAAGAAAAACACCGTGAAAAGTGGAGTTTTTTTCTTCTCTGCAGCATATCATCCGCTCCTTTCACATAAATGTTCTTATCTTTTCAGCAAAAAAGACACAATAACAAGCCTATCAGTAAAAGATCAACTCTAAGCCTACATATTCTACCCTTCAGCCTGTACGCATGACACTGAAATATAATAAAGTTGTATCAAACTTGGCCTGAGAGGTGACTCGTCTGGTGGCCATTTCTCTCCCACATGAGTTGTTTTGCAAAGCTTGGAAAAACTAAGGCTGTATGAATGGGTCAGGTACAAAGAGCACTTGATATTTTTTTTCTGTCTCTTTCTTTTTAATTGGAGTTTTTAAAGGTCCTTCAAAGTGACCCGGTGCTTTATTGAGCACTGAGTCTTTTAGACAAACTTCTTGCAACAATGCAAAAGGCATCTTTACAAGAAATGTGTTTGGAGACAAGAGTTTGAAAAGTTCAATCAACAACTTTGGTGCAAAACATGCTGGTTTGAAGAGGAATCCACAACCTCCCCAGTTTAATGAACAAAACAACTCTGATTCAATGGAGTGCAGTGGTTAGAGGTTTGCAGGATCACTTTCCAGCCAAAGACCTTTCTTGATGGAGTTTGAATGTTCTCCCGTGTGCATGCATGAGTTTACGCCGGACACTCCAGTACCTCCCACAGATCAAAAACACGCATATTAGATTAATTGGTGACACTAAATTGTCCCTAGTTCTGAGTAAATGTGTGAAAAGTTGTTTGTCTTGTTTGTCTCTGTGTCCCTGTGATGGAATTGAAACCTATCCAGGATGTACCCTGCCTATTGAGACAAGCAAATGTAAAGATGGATTGAAAGGCACTAATGTATCTGCAAAATATCCTTTAATGTTAAAATAAGGTAGGGCCAACATTTAATTGACCACACAGTTTGAATGTTTAGCCCTGTTATTATACCGTGGTATTGAAACAGTACTTTAGAACTCCTGCTACTCATTTCGATGTCAAATGTATTGAAAAAAAATCTAATGTTCAGCCATCTTCTTTAGGCCTCGTTGTAAAACAAAACTGGTCTTTTGTGATAGCAGGAAATGCTCAGTAACTCAGTGAACAAATACATGAATGAGTTTCTGAGAAACATTCTTCAAAATCATTATTTCAACTGGAAGTCAGGCTGGAGCAAACGGAGGGAGCTGAGGTTTCTGGCAAAAGAAAGCAATGCATTCTTCGTAAAAGTCAGTCTGGATATGGAGACATTTGTTCAGCGGTTAAGATATTTTAAGGTTGTGTAAATATATGCATGTTTTTTTAGGAAGAGGTTTTGTCATGAATGTCAAATCCAACATGCTGGCAGCTACAATGTACCATTACAGTACATCCTCGTCCACGTCGCGCCAAGAAGAGATTAGCTGCTGTTCTTTTGGGATCTAGTTTCCTGGTTACTGATTTTTGTTACCTGGCAAGTTGTCACTATACATCTGCTTTCCAGTCTGGTAGCTTCTGACCGACAGCAGGGACTTGAATGGATGATTTAGCACAGATTTGCGTTTGAACGGGGAGAATATCATGAGCAGATGATGCTTCCTGATGCCCAGCTTGTTTTGTAGTGCCAACTGCCTTGCACATGTGCAGGGGGACCGGAGGGGTGAGAACAGAAGGCCTGGCAGCCATCTTCTCAGCCGGTCTCAAGGTCTTCCCCTTCCCCATTAATTTGCTTCAAATGATGCAGAGTGAATTATTGCCTTTTTCAAAACAGTTAACTTCTCTTGCACTGAATGCAACACTGTCAATGTGACTGTGAAAATACCTGCATATGCCTTTCTCTGTTGGCAATGTACACCTTTTTTCTAATGAAAATAAATAATACTGAGCCTAATACAACTGAGGGTTCCCAGGCAGGCAGATGTGCTTCAATCACTTGCTCTCATTCAGTTGTCATCATACAACAGGGGAGCAAGGGGAAGCAAAGAGGTGTAACAGGATCACAGCCAAGACACAACAATGAGGAAAAGGGAAGTGGGAACAGATAAAAGGTCTGGTCAAGCAGGGAACAAAAAGCAAAGACGTGAGACAGGACACTTCAGTGTCGGAAGATAAATGTTACGAGAGGAATCAACAGCTGGATCGTGCATCTGAGCCTGAGTTTTGTCAGTGCTGCCGGAGGCTGGGTTCTTCTGCACACTCTCAAGTGTTTTCTTGCTTTTTCTCAGCCTCTGTCCTTTCATTGCACACTGACACGTTTTCAGAAAAACTTGGAAGCAAAACTAGGAGGTCGGCTTGACCTGCAGCCGACAGCCCACGTAACAGACTATTATTGAAATTTTGTCTTCTATGAAAGATCCATATAGACCCATCCACCTTTCTTGCCAAAAGAAAGCAGGAAACGTCTCCAGCTGCCTTTTAATTTTAAGATCGTTTGCTTTTATACTGAACTACACATATAGTAACTGCATCACTGCTCTACAGTCTTGTAGGCACAGCTCACTTTAACACAGACAACACATGCATATTTTGTATGTCACAGGAGACTTCTCAACTACATACACAGGTTATGGTTAAAGGACTAATACACAGTATGAGGCCTGATGAAATATGCAATATATATATAAAACAGTCATTATAAACACAATGTAATCAAATATTAGATTTAAAAAAACAGTGAAAACAACCTAAATGTTGGTTCTGGGTTTGAAACATGAAAACATGTTGTCAATGATTCAACTGATAGTTACCAATATTTTCTGCTTTAAGATAAAAAGACTGGTTTGACACTAATCTTTACAAATCTCATTATCTTACAGATCTTTAGAAATGTATTTTACTAAGATATAGACTAAAAAATACAACAGTATTTTTGTAGGCATCTGGGACTTTGTGATATATTGGATCAGACATATTGTACTAATTCAAACAAAATATTCAAATTATTACAATGATCAAAAACTAAATCAAAAACGAAAATCATTTCCTGCTATTCTACACATTTTTTTCCACTTTTCATAAAGTCAAAAAAATAGTGCTCCTAATATTTTGTTTAACATTTTTTTTTATTACCCACAGGTTTGGGTTTGCAATAATGAATGCCATTTTCATCCAGGTCCTGTAATTAATCATTAAACATTAACATTTTTGCCATTACCTTGGCCGGTTGCAGAAACAGAGGCTCTAAATTTACAGATGACTGAGCACAAAACATGCTCTCAGTTTTCACAAGCGCAGCAACTTCGACCTGAACACCAACAGTTCAGATGTGCATCAGTGTTTATGTTCAGGTTGCGCCTGCTAGGCTTTGGCGTAAGTGTTCAAGGAAGTATTACATTCACGAACACATTAAGCGGCACATCCAGTTTCCTGCAATTTTAACATTCCCTAAAAATACTGTTACACCGCAGAGCCACAGTGAAGCTCGGTTGTTAGGAGAAGGAAAAAAAAACAGACGAAAGACCAAATGCAGACTCAGCTTGCCTCAAGCTAAACCAGCCTCCCAGCAAGACAGGTCTGCCTAGCATTAAAACAGACAAGTGAACATTTCATTTGACACACAGAATGCCCAAAAAAATTTCTGGTGAGAACTGATTGCATGGTGTGTGTACCAAAATACCAGTCTGAAATTGACATTTTTTTCTTATCTCCATAATTAGTCCTTGTTATTTTCAGAAAGCCAAAGTCTTGGAAAAAAGCTTTATTTAAAAAAACAGTTTGCATACAGAACAGTCAGCCAACAAATTATCGCACGTCTTTTTTGCAAAACTTTAGTTTCTATTCAAATCACACTAAGCGAGTTTTATGCATTATCCTGAAAAAGGCCCAAGGGGAGAGAATAGATAATATGTTAGATATAAAATTTTGAGGTAATTACTCAAATGAACGAAAGGACAAAAAAAATTATAATTTCCACAGGCTATTTGTATTGGTCCACTGAATTTCTTATCAGCTAACTTCAAATTCCATTTTAGCTTTTAGTATGAGGTAATGAGTCTATTACTGAGGGTGCACACACAAAATTGAACAGGCAAAAACAATTAAAAATTAACATTTTCATTCAGCAAGGTTCTCAAAGTTTCAGCAAAGGCTACTTCAGTAATTAAATTGTACGTGCCTAACTTCTTCCTATAAGGCATCAAGAAGACTACTTCCTAGTTGAAAAAATACATTTTTTACAGACTAGCATAAGATTGAGGAAAGCAAGTTTTAAAGCATTAAAAACAGCATTATTAACACCTGCCTGTGGTTACCAGTGGGTGGTCACCACAGCTCAACAAGACTGAAGAAACTATGAAGTACTAGTGGAGAGAAAAGACGACATTCATTTATTCAGTCAGACTTTTTTTTCTCCAGGACAATTATGAGTAGTCTTTTTTTTCCTCAATAGACTGGCTGCTTTTATGTTGGCAGGAAAGGAGAAGTGTTTCAGAGTACCTCTTCACTGAGGTACCTCTTTCAACTAGGCTGGTTTTAAAGAATTCAGTGTGAAATAATGAATATGTCTAAGCATTGCTGAACAGTGCAGGAGATTTTACATAGCAGGATCGCAGTTTTGCTGTGAACACACACAAAACAATTATAACCAAAGCAAACAATCCTAGGAAAAAAGAACAAAGAAAACAAAATGTAATTATGTAGTAATATTTCACTGAGATACAGTTTAAGAAACTGTGGCATCCGTTTAAGCTGTCAGCTTGACACAAAGAAAAATGGCAATTCTTTGATTCCATAATTGTAGTAATCAGTGTTTGTCTCATGTTGTAGCTATGACAAGCACTCCTTTCTGTAATGAACATGGGAGCAGTAAGTTAAAAAAAATAAAATAAGTCTAGCTTATCATCACACTCCTCTAATGAAAAATGAAGGGACATCAGATAAGATTTTTGAGAGGGCTTAGCAAACAGACAGAAAAGGAAGCCCCCCGCTGCTTTTGTCACCTCTGCCACTCCTGCAAGCACTTGTCAGGGTTCATTTCCCCCACAGCTGCCAAAAGACCCCCTCCCACTTTTCTACTGGAGCCAGACCCCCTCCAAAAAAACTGACAGAGGAACAATTCTTAGCAGAGACCCTCCAAATTACCCTAAAAACACAGTAATATGGGCAAATCATTCTCCTGTGCAAGGTTCTGGCACAACCAACTAGAAAGTTTTATTTGTAAAATAAAACATTGTCAAATAAATGTGTATTTCTCAAAGCCCAAACCACATTTACTTCTGTAAGTTATGTTAAAATTTAAACTAAAATTAAATTAAAATTTAAATTATCCTTAAAAACATATCAAGACCTAATTGTACAAGAGTTTCTTTGACTTTAATACTTCCCAACAAACAATGTGATAGGTCTTTTTAATACATGCAAACATTAAGCAGAATAAAATGGATACTGTCTGCTGTAAAATCATAATATTTATGAAAGACTACAGCAACAATATCAAAACTGCAAAAGCAATTTAGTTATTTTATGGCATCAGAGTGTTACTCCACACCATTCTTGTGAACATGTAAAATTGGTTCGAACTGAATAAGAGAAAATATAAGTAATGCCTTGTGACACCAATTTTTAAACTGTTTTTTTTTTTGTGTGTGTGTGTGTATGTATGTGTGTCATACTTTATTTACGCACTCAAGGATGACCTAGTTCCTTTGCAGCAGATCTTACATACTGAATTACAAGACAAATAGCTTGTATTTTTTGTTATCTCTCACCCACCCTCACCCTCCTGATCTAATTATAAAGTCATCTCAAAAACACACTGATGGATTGTGGAAAGTGACAGACACAGAACTGTGGAGCCAGACTTCATTGGAATAATCATGAACTGCTGTGCTGGTGACCCACAAAGTAAAATAAATAGAAAAGCTTCAAACTTCTGAATTAATGATCACAATAGCCTTATTGTAGTGGGTTTTTGGACAGCGCTGAGCATAGAAGGGGTGACATGGTGAATTTAATCTACAGAGACAAAAAAGGCAGTTCTTAGATGTCTTGCTGTGATGTTTGGATGTAGAGCTGGCACCCTGAGTAAGGGCAGTCTGTTCTCACATGGTCCGCCAAATACACACGACTGCAGCATCCAGGCAAGCCAAAGAGAGTGCCAGAGAGCAGTGACTTTTAGGATTTACTTCACACTTGGACCCTAAATGGCATCTGATCAAGCATATAAGACTAGTTTAAAGCAAAGTCAGAACGATTTAAAGTTCTCAAAAATATGCATATTTTCAAAGTACTGTATCTGACACATCTCTCATAGCTCTTGTCCTTGCAATTTAAAACAGGAGAACTCTGTATTAGATTCCCAACTTGCTTGTTTTTGTACCGGTTATTGCAGAAAAGACTGTGCACTCCCTTAACCCTCTCTATTTCAAAGCATAACCCTGGGCCAGGACACAATCATGTAAACTAAATGCTTTGTCCAAGTCCTTGATCCAAGCAATATTTCAGCAAACGCCACTGTAATAAATCCTAAAAGTTCCTCTGTATTTGCAAAAAGAAACACAGGCCTGCTAACATGAGAAATTACTTAAACAACTTTAAGACCTAATTAGTTTTTATTTCCTTTCACAAGTGCTGTCTTGTTAATAGGATTTCCAAAAACATCTTTAGAAAACGACGTTTTCAAAGATTCAACACAGCAGTTAAATGGGGTGCTGTAATTTGTCTGAACTTTAATTAATTGTGTTGTCTGTGACCATTTTTCTCAGACTGAACTAGTCTAATTAAGATGCCTTTTAAATGTGAAGTGACACATATTAACAAACATAAAGCCTTAAATTTGTCTCTGTCTCTGAATATGTGAAAAGCCCTTTTGTTCCGGGGCTGACAGAGTACTTCTAAATGCTTCTGTTCCCCTGGAAACCCTTTTAAGAGGTGAAGGGGAGGACAGCCAAAATGGAGATCATCCTGGTCCAAAATTGCAGGTAAATCCTCACTAAGGCCATGCAATTTCAACAGCTTTACTATTAAAATATAACGAGGAACAAAAGGACTCAACAAATCCAGCATAAAAGTCATCTTCTATTGATTAAATGAATTTACGTTTGCTGTGCTCTCTACAGAAACCTGTGTTGAGTGCAGAATATTGTACTGTATCAAACAGGGAATTTGATCAACTGAACTGCATTATAAACTGAACAAAACAAAACACAAAGAAAAAGTCCTACCTCCAGAATGCAGGTCCCTGGAGCTGTGTTTTCCTTGATGGACACGTTGTAGAAGTGTCTCTCGAAAACGGGCTCATTGTCATTTATATCCTGAAGTAAGATGTTTACCACAGCAGTTGATGAAAGAGATGGTTTTCCACCATCTGTAGCCACTACAGTTATACTGGGACTAGGGTTCTTTTCATAATCCAGCTGGGATAAAGTGGTAATAATGCCCGTAATGGAGTCTATACTGAACCAGCTGTAATAAGCACTCTGGTCTTGAAGGATGCTGTAGCTAATGTCTCCGTTGGGTCCCTGGTCTTTATCTCTTGCAGTAACCTGCAACACAAAGCTCCCTGGGAAAACTACTTCAGGGATGACTTGTCTGTACACTGGCTGGTCAAACAGAGGAGGGTTGTCATTGATGTCAGTCACTTGGATGGTAAAAGAGGACTCAGCCCTGAGGGGAGGTGTACCTGAGTCTGTTGCCATCACCCTTAGTTCATAAGTGTCTCTCTCCTCACGGTCCAGAATCTGGTCCACACAGACAAGATATATAATGCTATCTTTTGTGGTCAGGGCAAACTTTCCATCCCCTCCCTCTAATGACACATTGACATTGGCATACTCTCCATAGTCTGGGTCAGTGACTGATATCCGTGCTACATACTGACCAGGCTGTGCACCTTCTGAGATTCTGGGAGATCCATCCTCACTCAGAAAGATGATGGTCATCGTGGGCTGGTTGTCATTATAATCTCTGACATGTATAGTGACAAACGCATTGGTCACTTCTGGATGGGTTGCATTGTCTTGAGCCTGGACTACAAGTTCATGGACTCTCCTCTTTTCAAAGTCCAGGGGCTTGTTCAAAGTGATGATGCCAGCACGAGAGTCTATGACAAAGTAGCGGTCTGGGTCACTCTGTCTTCTGTTGATTTCATATATCACCATCCCATTATCTCCCTCATCATCATCTGTTGCAAACACCTGCAGGATGTTGCTTCCTGGTTGGAGGTTCTCAGATATGATAGCATGGTAGCGGCTCTGATTGAAAACAGGAGCATTGTCATTAATGTCTTGTACAGTAATATCTAATGTCATCTGATCTGTTCTTTTTGGGGAACCTCCATCAAAAGCCTCTAAAAATAAGGTGTAGGTGGATCTTTTCTCTCGATCTAGAATGGTATTTACCATCAGGTCCAAATAGAGGACCTTATTGCTTCCCCTCCTTGTCTCCAAGCTGAATGCTTGCCCAACATTTCCATCCTTGATAAGGTAGCCCTGTGTTGTGAACTGGTCTTTATCATTATCAACAGCTGGCTCAAGAGGAAATCTGGTGCCAATTGCTGTCTGCTCGGGAATTTTAAATGTAGCCCTTTTACGAGGGAACTTGGGTGCATGATCATTTATATCATTCACTTTGATGGTTACGTCTACAGTCACACCTGTCATGGTGACTGCAATGAAGTTGTATTGATCTCTCAATTCTCTGTCCAGAACCCTAGCAGTTCTAATTATGCCTGTGCTTTCATCAATGTCCAAATCACTGCTCACTCCTGTGCCCTCATGGTCTGAAATGAAGTACAAGGAAGCTGTGACACCAGGGGGAAGTCCTGCACTGATGTCTCCCACCACTGTTCCTGCTGGTTGTTCCTCGTCTAGCTGTAGTTCAAGGGTACCAAGGACAAAAGATGGATGGAGTGTTAAAAGCTCCAAGGCCACATACACCATTAGAAGTATCCGTGTGCTCCACCAATTCTCACAGTGTAAAGGATCTATCGTAAACTTCCCCAGTCTCCTGGCAACTGTCTTCATTTTTGCTCCTTTGGTTTAAACCTGGAAACACACAAAAGGGAAAACCTGAGTTATATCAAAAATTCACAACACCAAAACTATTTGTGTAATATTTTATAAAAACTAAAAATAGGAACATCTGTAACACTTCACTATTTATATTTTATTGGTTCCCTTCTGTACCATACCGCACAGACTATGCCCAGCATTTAAAATTTTCCAGTATGTCTCTATGTGTTTCTGGCCTATAAGGCAACACCTTGTTCACGTTGTACCAGAAAGCTCTACTTTGCTAAAAGAAACATCAAAATCCAGGCCACAGAATACCACCTCAGACAGGGTGTCTGAGACTGTTGCTATTTGGTTCTAATTAAAAAAGGTGTGAAAATTACTTTTGCCTAGACAGTCTTGCATGTTCACCATAAATGCACCCTCTCATACATGACTGGAAAGTTAACGTTTTGCATTTATAAATGCCAATAAATTCATTTATCAAAAAAATGAGCATAAGCAGTTTTAAATCACTTCTGTGAAAACATTTATTGCATATTTCTCCCACCAATACTACCTATCATTCTAGGGTTTTTTTTCCAACCTAGGAGAAAAATAATAAGCATCAATGACCCTGTGAATAAGCAGCAGGCACATTTTAGCCTTGGATCCACACCATCAAAGACAATCTGTGACTGAAAATGGGAGACACAGTGGAGAAATGTGGAAATTGTTCTGCAAGACTGTCACCATCTGCTGAATAATCCCAAACCACTAAGTATCTGGCACACCAAAAATCACTGTCATTTGCATTAAACTCAAAGACTAGCTCCTATTATGTGTGGTTTTGCCTAAATTTGTGTAATTCAAACTACTCAACTTGCTTGCAAAGATGTTTTTTTCTTAAATTTTGAGGAAATGTAAACAGAGGAATTTTAGGCACATTCAGTTTGGAAGTAAGTGTTTTAAAACAAACACTCCAAGGCTCCCTCCAGTGGTTTAACTGCCATCTACATATAATAATTCACATGACATCTGTGTGTGTGTGTGTGTGTGCGTGTGTGTGCATGTGGTGTGTGTGTACCAACGAAATCCCTCCCATGTGTCTGAACGCAGTGTGGTGATCTGTTTTAGCCACGGTAGTAGCAGTGTGTTTGAGTGACAGAGTAGCAGGCTACAGCAGAATTGAAGGGCTCCACGCAGTCTACCTCTTTCCCTTTTTCTGGCTCTACAGCATTATAATTGAGGTTCTCTGGAAATTGGCCATGTGCACACAAGATTCCAGGCCTAATTTCAGTCTACCATGAATCAGAGCCCACCACACTGAAGATGCTAACTCTAATGTCATATATTAGTTTGAGTTCATCTACAGTGAGTAGTAAGAAACCCATATGAACAGTCGTTTTGATATATGTCATAAGAGACGGTGCTGTTAATGTGTTTGACGATCTAATATTATTTCAGTTTGGCAACTAAAATGAGTTCTGGCTTGATGGGCTTCACCCATTTTGATTTTATATTTCCTTCACAGAAACCATTAAAACTTCAAGTGACAAGACTATAAAAGACAAGCATTAGTATGTGCTCCATATCTTTGGATGTTCTTGTTATTTCTGTTCTTGGCAAAACAAACATATAAGAACATCTACGACAACCTGAAAATCCTGACTGCACATGATCTTTGAAGTCTCAGTATTGATTTACTTTACGACAACACTGGGGGACGAACTTCAGCATTTTAAGACCTAAATCTTTGACCAAATGCCACAACTGAAATAATGCACTTTCTAGTTGAGCCACAGTGGAGGACCTCTGCAGAGCAGCATGGCCTAATGGATGTAGCAGACACAGCTGGGTAAGTTAATTGCACAATACCAGGTTGAGGAAAACATATTGCTTTAAAATATGTGACAATGAAGAAATGATTCCTGTGTTTTAGTTAAGAAGTTTACAAATGGTCTACCATCAATGCAGAGATTATGAGCTTGATATGTGAAACCTGGTAATCAGCAGTGAAGGGTTTTATTCATCCATAGTTCTTAAGAGGCAGTAATCTGTAAAATAAACACTTTGGAAAAGCTGATAATTATTTGAAATAGTTTATTTTTTTATAATCCAATTTTGGTTTGAAAGTTCCTCTTGCATCACTAGCACAAATTATGCACACTTTCAGTGGTTAAGCAGTGATAACGACTTTAGTTATAGTGATGGAAGCACTGAAGAACTGAACCCCATGAACCTTCCACCAAGAAACAATGATATATATACAGTT
>NW_013952496.1:162420-170734 GCF_001266775.1 Austrofundulus limnaeus
CCCCCACCCCAGCAGTCTAGACGTTGTTTTGGAAAATGTGTCAAATATTTTTCTGAAAAATAAATTTTCCTATTTGTACCTGGCTTCTCAGTTTTCTGTGATGTATTATTTGTCAGTTTTGCACCACTGTGAAGACAAGCAGACCTTTGGTTTGGCAAATCCTGCATGAAACAAAAACAAACTTATGCCTTTTTCAATGAGCCAATAAAGAAACTACATAAAAAATGCTTACCTTCATAAAAATATTTTTAAATAGTAGACTTCAGTGCTGATAAAAACAGAATGAACATCATGTTGCTAAGATCCAGTTGCCTATCAATGTACTTTAGTCAACAAAAATAGATATTATACTGTATATAACATACAGATTGTACCATGGCACTCATTATGACAATCTCTTTATTTAGTGGGGGTGGAAAAAATGCATAAAGCCTACCTTAACTAATCTAATTAAACGCATGACCTTCAGAAGCAATAACACTGATGAAATACTTTAATTAACACAACCAAATAATTTTTAATCACCAACAGGCCAAAAGAGCCAACTTTGGTGAAAAACTTTGTATAAAGAGCATGCCGTGATTCCAGTTAACTCAAAGAAAACGTCTGTGGTTTCAGTACCATGCCAGCCTGTGAGGCTCAGTGGAGCCATAATGGAAACCACAGACAGAGCAGCAGATTGCCTGGACATGAGGATGACAGGCCTAGCACAAAGCAAGCTAAAATGCTCTGAAAGTTGGCCAAACTAAGTGCTGCCATTCTGTGCCGTGCGTTAAACTTTGAAACTTTGGTCTTTGTGCAAGTAAAAAGAGCAAGAAAAGGCCTCTGATACAAAATACACTTTATAATTTTGACAAACATTGCTGTGAAGAAGCAAACTAGCTTTGTTAGAGATGGTAAAACCCTTTTGGCTAGGGTTGTGTGAGTGCATGACAAGAAAAATCATCCCTTTACCACATCACAAACAAAATGAGTTGGTTCAGCTCTTTCAGAAGGAAGATTTGGTTTAAAAAAACACCAATCGCTAAAGACAGCCCCATTTGTCACTTCGTTGGCAGATAGTTACAGTTTAAAAAAAACACACGTGCATCAAAACATAGAACCAAGGTTTGAGGAGACGACTACGATTTACCTTATTTACAAACAGTCTAGGTTGTTCCTGTTTAGGACTAGAACAGGACTGAAAGAGATTTCCAAAAGCTTAAGAAGTAAACTATTGAGCACAAGCTTCATCAACAGCACAGTGCACACCACAAAGACAAATGTTTTTTTGATGACATCATGTAAGACACCGAGGGTTTATGACATAACTCTTGGATCGTAACGAAAGCTGGAGTTGTTTAAGTTTTGGGTTGATTTTTAAAGTGTTGATTGCTTTGTTTGTTTTCTATGTGTGGTTTATTTTAATTCAACCCAGATTCTGAATATAGCTTTGTAATAAAGAGCAGAAGTAGAGTTGATACAATAAAAAAAAATACTGATTTAAAAAAATGTCACTGAAAATGCGTTATTGTCCATGAAAGATCTGTTTTGGATCAGTAGTCTCCGTTTTTTGGATGGACATTGTTTACAATGTGTGCATACCTGCATTTCAGATTTGTATACCAATATAGTACCTGGAAAACTGTGGAGCAAACTCTTTAAAACTGCATTCATTGATAAGCTTTTTATGTTTGGTTTCGTACTTTGCAATGAGTAGCTATACCTTTGAAGCTAGAGTTTAAAGTTCGGTGGTTGTTCAGACTAAAACAAGGAAACAAGGGGCCTCATTAGAAACCATCACTCTAGCAATTATGTATGAGGTGAAAGAACCCAGTCAAGATTGAATTGATTAATTAATTGAGGGAAACGAACATCCATTCACGGACAATGAACATAAGTCTGCCGTCACATTCACTGTGCTGTCATGTGTAACCATTTGGTGTGTCATCAAGGCGCTCCAGTGGTACAATAACTCTAGGCTGAACACACAGAGGGGAATGTCTGTCTCTAGGGGGGGCTTCAATCAAAAGCGACAAAACAGGCAGTTACATTTCTGGCTGTCCCTCAAAGAAAATGCAATATGCTTTTGTACAAAGACAACCATGGAATGTGACATGTTATGATGTAGTAAGCGCATTGCATGAAGCTCTACACATTGTAAAGGCAAGAAGCCCAGAAATAACTATTTAATAAAATAAGAGACAAAACTTGCACCAGATTTGTTTTAAATCAATAGGTAATGTGTCCTAAGAAGAATAAAAGTAAAATGTGTTACAAAATGCAAACCATCATGTTTGTTTACTTATTTGAAAAAAACAAAGTGACTAAAAACAGGTTAAACTTGCAGCCACATTTGTTTACCAACAAATAATACAACCAGCACAAAAGAGGTCAATCGTGCGACCCAAGCTTCCAGCTAGTTTTCAGTCTGTTCACATGAGTGTTTTGTTTACACTGAATGTGGACCCGCATTTCAGAACTACATCTTATATAATAAGAAAAACTGCAAGTTAAGTCTTTCAAACTGCACTATTTAGTTAAGGATAACTGTTCTATGTTTGATACTTTGCAATGAATATATTTAATTACTAAAATGTTATCTGATCGAGCCTCTAGCTTTTAAATAAACTTTTAAAACATTTAAACAAGTTCATAAAGAGCTGGGTGAGAATTATTATCATCAGGACTGGCTGAAGGCTGACAGCACCGCAGAGCTGGGGGGGGGGGGGGGGGGGGGGTGGATCCTGAGGCAATAAATTTCACACATCCCGCCACTAAAAGCATCCACTGCAGCCATATGACTGAACACAAGACAAGCTGCTTCTGGGTGAACTGTTCTGACAGCCTCTGCGTGTGTTAAGGGTAAATCAGTGGAGTGAGGAGATCTTTAGTTTGTGCACGACACTCACCTTCATGTGGCGTTTTGATGGGATTCAAACAAAGTTCGAAGATATCCAGAAAGATCCCTTTCAGCTCCACTTTGTGAAGCGCAAAGTTACATCCATATCTGGGTTAAAAGTCCTGTCCTCTTTTCAAATGAGGCTTTTCTCTGCAGCGCACGATTCTGTGCAAAATCAAGTTTTTTTTCCTTCCTTTTTTCCCCCGGATTTCTAAATGAAAAGAGTAAAAGTGGAAATTTAAAAAAAACTTGCGGTAAAAGTTTCCTCGTCCTCAGCTTCTCTCGGTGCACCCTCTCTGCCTGTCTGCACGGACTCAGACACACACACGCCACACATGCACACACACTGCTGCTGGCTGCACTCTGGTAATAAGAGGGAACGATGTGGGGGCCGTGCAGTGGACGTCCGTCTCCAAAATCTGATTTATTCAACACGTGACTGGCTGCAACCTCCTGCTCCTCTCCTCTTTTCCTCTGCTGCTGCTGCTGCTGCTGGGATTACCTCAAGAAGGAGCCACAGCAAGGAGGCAGTCACAGGGTTACAGCTGAACTTTGGTGCCACCATCCTATCCAAAAAGGAACTGTTTAAAAAAAAACTTGAATTTTACTGAAAACGACCCAGAATTCCAACATCAAACGACACTTTGATGCATAAACTGTATAGGAGGTGTCAGAAGAACAGAGATCTAAAATGAAATGTTAAAGTTTCTGCAAGTGGCTCATCAGGGTCACCGTACACCTGTCTGTCACTCCTTGACAGAACACTAAAGAGAAAGACAGAAACAAACTGAAAATGAAAGGGCAATTAAATATCCATCCATTCATTATGTTTTTACCCACTTCTTCCTTTCAGAGTCACTGGTGCCCATTTCCAGCAGACACTATACGAGGGGCGGGGCTCACCCTGGGACAGGTTGCAAGTCCACAGGGCCACATGGTGACAAAGAAACAACTATTCGTACTCACCCTCAGGGACAATTTAGAATGACCAATTAGCCTAACATTCATGTGTTTGGTCGGTGGGAGGAAGTCAGTGTGCATGCACGAAGAGAACATTCAAACTACCCAGAAAGGTCACTGCCGGGATTCAAGTCAGCAACCTTCTTGGTGGGCGGCAACAGCTCCACCAACTGAGCCACCGTGCCAAAATTAAACATTAAAATGTTTATATTGAAGGTCTTGAAGTGTTTTTTCCAATAGTTGAAATGTAGGAATGCAGTCATTATAAACAAAGCACCTTGATCAGTACACACCCAATAAATCAAAATGTCAAACCTGTCAGACTTCATCATCCCAAACAGTTTTTCTATTGTTTGTCTTTGCCATTGGCTACAATACTATATTTGTGGAAGCTTGGGTGTTTAATCTTTGTATTCTGGGAGGATTTAAGAGGAAACCATGAGCACATAGCAGTGAGAGACAGTGGATGAAAGAAGTCAAAAATCAATACGTTTTGAAGTATAATTTGTCCATGCACCAAAGAAGTTGTGAGAGCAATAAAACTGTGTTCGCAAAAGTTTTCGATATTTTTTTCATGTAAAATATTAGGGTTAGTGACTTCAGCAGCTATCACATAAACCATTTGTGGGAAATCTCCAGACATCATAAAATGTAAACTACGACTGCGTAAAAACTGTAGAATAAAAATGCCAGTTCTGACATGGAAAGTCCAACTTTTTGTGACCTATTTAAACTTAGAATGTGTCTATGACTGCGTCAAAGCTAAAAAAAAAAAATGTCAGTTTGTTTTTCAAACAACACCATTGATTGCATTGTGATTTTTTTGTGCTATCTTTTGCTAATTTTGCCTTTGTTGTATGATTTACCGCTACCAAAACTCATAGAACACCATTCACAGTTGAGCTGCATATTTGGTGCAAAATTTACACATTTTATTTCACAGCTGCAAAGAAAAAAATGAGATTTTTTTTTAAAGGAAATGGAATAAGAATCTTCTTTTCCAAATGCATAGCACCACGAGAAGACCAAGCCATGACATGCAGTGCACAGCATTTCTCCCTCAGATGTTAGCAGCCAAGAAACCTCCTGCAGGGATTTTTTCATCTAAAGGTCTAGAAAAGAAACAAAGGTTGTAACTTTTCCTGCTATCTCGTGACTCTGGAAAGGAGCACACCCTGCATCGTTCATCAGCTCCCAAGAGGAGCCCCACTTTTTATCTTTCCCAGTGCTGGAGTCATAACCTTGTTTCTCTGTCTTGTCAATCACTGAAGGCTCTGTGATTGTTGGACCTGAGCAACTTTGCATTTAAGGCTGAAAAATGAGGGCATGACAAAAGACACCCTGCTGTGTCAGCATCTTATATGTAATGGAAAAGCTTAAATTCATGTTGTTGTTGCCCCTGAAATCTTTTAAAACAGTTATTGGTCAGTGTCTTTCTCATAACACATTTTTGCAGTTAGACCTTGTTTTCCCTTCCAGGCATCCCAATCAAGTCTCCCTCTTGCTCGATCTTCAGGTGGAATGAGGTCCACAGGTAGCAACTTCTCATTATTAATGTGACAGAAGACTGGGAAGCTCACACAGACTTGCAGGCAACAATCAGTGGAAGTAGATATCCTGCAGCTTTGCTTACAGTCAGACAATAATCATTATTGCTTCCTGCAATTGCATTGTGCATTCATGTTATATCCAGGCAGACAGCAAAACTTTAAATTTGTTAATTTCACTGTTTAGTGTGCCAAGAAGGGAAAGAGCAAACCAGAGAGTCAGGCAAATCAAATTAAATACATCACGTATATAAATAAAAAAACAAAGAGCTTCAATACTATTTCCTTATTACTTTGTTGTGCGGCTTCATATTTTCAGTTAACGTAACCTTATCAATCACATTTTATTTTATTAAATATTTAATTCCTTGTCACATAAAGATTAAGTTTTATAGTAGACTGCAAATCTTTTTTTAAAAGCAAAAATGTTTTACAAAAAAGCCACATGTTGACAAGATTATGTATTGTCAAATATCCTTCAGCTCCACATTCTGATCAGACAATGTGTTCTCTTGACAGAGCCGTCTCTGAGTGAAATATGATAAAAGATGAAAAGATGTTCTGAAATTAAAACGTCAAACTGATGTATGTGTTTATCATTTTAACAAACAGCAAAAAGCAGATTAGGTATTGTCCTGTGACGTGCAACGCAGCCAGCTTAGCTGAGTACCAACGCTAGCTTTGACTTTTTTTTCTTCACTGCTTCTGTGACTCATAGCAGGTCATGAATAAAAATCAAGGTGCGGTGATGAAGCATATATTTGCAATTTTACTTTGAGGTTTGATGCCGTCCACATCACAAGGTTGTGGTCTCAGTACTTTCTCTGTGATGCCTATTTTAGTGACATTTAAACATGAATTAGGAGGAAAACCGCGTAACTTGGCTCCTGAAGCCTTATTCAAAATGCATGGGAGGAAAAAGTAAACAGAACTAATTTAATCAAAAATAAAGGTGAGCAAGCTAATGCTGCAAAATAACTTGAAATAAAAAAAAATGAAAAACTAAAATATTATTGAAGCTAACATGTAAAAGAAAAGGTTCACCTACTTTTTAAATATATTTTAAGTTCTTCACAAGGTCATAATTTTGGTGGATGTGATTGAATGAAAAGCTAGAGGAGTACAAAGGAAGAACCTGTCTGTTTTATATTTTTATTTTAATGGAATGACATTTTGCTGTGTTTCTTTTGTTCACAGAGTTTTTTATCTTCTTTTTTTTAATTTGTTTGATATAAATCTACTATTTTTACACTGCTAACTTAGCAAAGTAAATGGATGTTTGCTAAAACCACTAAAGCATGATTTGTCTGTTTTTAGTTAATGACTCAGATGGATTTTCTTTAGATAACTGTTTGAAATGCCAGAAGTTAATAGGATCCTGGTTTCATATTACTAATCAACGGAACTGTAATGTGAAGCAAAATGTTTTGGGAGGTCATTGATTAGTGTGGAGTGAATTTAAGGTTTTGGAGGTTGGATTTGAACAAGAAGACTTCTACTGAGACCAAACATTAACCAGAATCACTTTCAGGCAATTTCCTCCAGATTGCTTCGCATTTGTGGAAATCCGAGCTTTGGTTTGGTGAATGTTAGCTTTAAAGGATGTAGATGGGACAAATACACAAGGCATTTGAAACACTTTGCATAAATCAAATTAGAAATCTGATATCAGTTTTACTGCATATTTCTGCACTGTGCACATTCACTGTATGCACATGTGACCTGCTCTGCATGCTTCCACAGCATGATCCTTTCAAGAGGATATTGGATATTAAGTGCACAGATGGTTTTTATTTGGGTAAGAAAGGTTCTGGGAGTGTGTAGCTCTTTATCTTCTTAATGTTAATCATGATGTAAAATAGATTTAATAGACTTTTGTTTGGAATGACTACTGCCTACTATCTCCTAAAACTGCTGCAGTGAGGGTTGAGGAAAATACATCTTAATGTTTTGAGACCCAAAACTGAACTTTGAAATTATGGTCCACACACTCTGTGGTCCTTGTATATGAACACATTAATCATGATGCAGTGTTGAAAGGACTATTCTGGTATGAACAAAATAAGATGGAAAGTAAAATATTTTAAAATAAATTTTAACTCCGATGTTTGATTTTGGAATAATATAGGGAACAATATTACTATAAGAAAATGGAGTTAAGACCAAAATCAAATCCAAAGAAATGTAATGTTATGTTTTGCTTTTTTTATATAACCAAAATCGTATTTATGAACCTCCACAGTTGCGTTCCACTGTATGTTTTCAAAAGATCACTTTTCAAAGCCAGTTTCCACTCTGTTGTTGCGGGGTTAGACCTACCTGCAATGCCACAAAGCTTTACTTTCTAAGTCATCTACAGATATTTCTATTTTTATTGTGCTTTCTGATGTCTTTCTATCCATTATGGATTCTTAACTGTTTTCTCTTTATTATGGAAATAAAGGGAAAATTTCCATTTCTATGACGAAGCAAGTTTTTCAAACATTTGTGTTTATTGTCTATATGGAAACTAGTTGTGAGGAAAAGTGTAATTTTTTTTTCATCCTCAACAGTTTATTCTCAAGAGGCAGGATTTATTTGTGCATTTATGTCACTACATGAATACAAAACAGGGCTTTAGTTGACAATTCGTACACAGCAAAAATGGGAGTGTTAATTCAACTCGCAGAGTGTTAAATTTAACACTTTTTCTGAGTTTATATAATTCTCACGGATTCTGAGTTAAAATTACACTTTGAAAAGTGTTAATATTTTAACACTTTAATAGTGTTAAATATTTGACACTATTGGTGTTATTTTATAACACTGTATAAAGTGCACTTTTAACTCAAAATGGTGTTACTCCTTTTCACTCCAAGTGTTAAATTTTTACTTTATATAGTGCTATTTTATGACAATAAAGTGCATTTTTAACACTAAAATTGTG
>NW_013952496.1:170744-187915 GCF_001266775.1 Austrofundulus limnaeus
GTTTAACTAAGTATAGCGTTAATATTTGTCCGAATAAATAATTGTCACCAAGCACCAACATTAAGCCCAACATAACAGCTTAGGCCTACGGAATGACACAAATGTGATTTTTCTCCAGTAAAATGTAGATATTAACCTGGATCGAATTTAATCAGTCGGGGGAGCTAGAGTACAGTTTTATCTTTGATAGAAAAAGGTTTAGTTTTCTATAATTAATATCATTTCTAGTCAGAAAGTTAGCCTAGCCTAGCTGCATTTTGAACGTAGGCCTACTTGCATGAACCAGCATCAATTCAGCCGCTTCACACCCGATATCAGTTATCACGACTTCATACAGCATTTATCATCTTGAAGAAGTAAATATATTCGGTTCTTACCTTGTTTAAGCCGAAAAATCCCCACAAGTTGCATTTGCTGCCATCTTCTCCGTTCACCAACTGAGCAATGGAAAAATCGCACATGGCACGTCTGAACCGGATGTTGTCACCAACTCAACCTGGAGTGAATGTAACCTATTCACAGGTGTAAACTTATAACTCGCTTGATTAACAAAGCTGGCAGAGCTTTTTGATCACCAAAAGTGTTAAAACAACTCCAAAATCAACACCCACTAACTCAAAATTATTAACATTGAAAAAACAACACTACAGATTTTGCTGTGTATTACAATTTATTACATTTTAAACGCAAAAGAGGGCAAACAACAGCAGGGTTTTCCGTAATAACAGCGAAGCAATAAGTTGTAATAAATAGTTTTACATTCAGACAATGCTTTTTGCATTTTTCTTGTTCTTCTGGGCAGTTTAGTTTCTCTGTGATAACATTAGTTATTTGCCAACTGAACAAAAAAAAAACATGATAAGGTGATAACATCCAAAAGTGATAAAATAATAATTGTCCACTTCCAAAATATCTTATGAACCACTAGTTGAAATTTAGAAAAACTCACAAAAATAATAGATGAATGTAGATCTACAACTAAATAATTTTTGAAGTCAGCCCAATTCAAGATGGCCTCAAACTGACCTTGGAAAACAAAGAAAAATGGGAACAGCTCAGACAGTTTTACTTACATTGATCTAAAATTAGGTGCTGGTTGTTGAGAGTCATCTCCAACCACATTCTGAGCACTGACAGATTGCACAGCATCTCTGTTTGAAATGATTAAATTAATTATTTGGAGTCAATTCTTGGCTGCTGGATATGGGCACCAGTGACCCCCATGACCCTGAAAGGGAGAAGTAAGATAAGCAATGGATGGATGGAGTCAGTTCTGTTTGTCTGTTGGCAAAACAGCTACTGGATGGATTTTAATGATTTTTTTAGGAAATGGATGACTGTTGTGGAAATATTTATTTAACAAAGACAGAAATATGTGGTCCAAGAATGAAGGTACTCCGTGGAATGGCCAGCTGAGTGTTACTGCAACAACAGGAACACAGAACAATATAAAGCCATCAGACTGTCCCCCTGCTCTCTGCTCCTCTGGTTTTTGCTTCTGCTCCTTGTTCCCACTCCTGCTCCTGCTCCCTTTGAGGCAGTTGAGGTCTCATATATACTGTTTAACATATTATGTCATCTTAATAAAGCAAGATTTCATAATGGTGGATCAAAGAAAACACAAAGATAAATACAAGTGACATCTAAGAGTGATTGTTGTTAGCAAATCTTGTTCTGACTTTTATCATTCTATCTACTAATAAACAGTGTGTCATGGAAACCTAGGTCATTAAAGTATGTCATGAATTACTGGTTTAAACCTACTTCTATAACATGGACATTCATCTACAAGTAATGACCATTTGGAGTCAACCCAAATAAAGATGGTTGTAGCAACTGTCTTTATTGTTGTTACCTTACAAAACATAAAAATGGCTAGTATAGCGCAGTCAGTTTTACATTACATTTTATACTGGGCTCATGTTTGGCGAGGTAGCAGGGAGCCATTAACAACCTGCACTCTTAGAACAACATCTTGCAATTTTGCATGATTGTGCATATTATTGTTTTTAAGGTTTGACCAAAACAATTATAATTCTTCCATTTCTCAACAAATAACGATCTTAGTTTGAAACTCTGGTGGGAAGGGTGGCAGATGATAAGCATTCCTTCAAGAAATTATTGACATTTCTTTGATTTCTGCAAAGTTTATAAATAATAATATGCTTTTAAAGTTTTAGACAGCTGCCTCAGAACAAGTAAAATACGTACAACTCCTTCAAGCATCTTACTGAAATGAGGTAAATTAAACCTTTTAAAAATGTTTCACATTTAAAAATAATTGTAGCTTGCAATGTGGTGTGACAATGTACTCATCTCATTCAAACCTACAATAAAAATAGCAATAATACTTGTCTTTTTTCAAAATTGTTGCTTCTGAAACCCTCAGAGCCTGATCTACTTTGGATCAAATCAAGTTAACAGCAGTCTGGAATAAAACACACCTGCTTCAACACTGACTGCTTTCTAATTAATACACTATCCATCACACCATCTGACACTTTGTTTTTACTGCTCCAAGAAATTCCTCAGACAGTGTTAGGAGTCTAACTGATTCTAATGGTGATCACTTTTATTCTCCAGGAATGCATTGTGCTGCGGAGGAAAGGAATGCACAGCATTGAGAGAAATGCTCTGGAATTCCCAAAACAATTAAATTGCTCAAGCAAACGTTTCTTTGAAGAGAGAAACAAGCTCAGGAAAAAAAAATGCCTCTAATCCCATTACTCTACATTTCACAGCGCTGTCACTAGAGAACGTTTAGAATTTTTGGGTCTGTTTATTCCATCATTTTTAAACACATACCAAAAAAAAACCTTGGCAATGAAGTGAACAATCATTGGCAGGGTCAGATTAGAGGTGAATTCCTTTGTCTATTTGCCATGGCAGGCTCACTCAACTTTGCTATAATCTTCAAAGCATCAATGGTAAAATAAAACAAGAACAATAAGTTTTTTTTTCTGTCCTAAGTTAGATGCTGTGATAATTTTTCTTGGCACATAGGAAGGTTTTGGTTAACTCCACAGTAATAAAAATAAAAAGAAATAAATAAGGAATAATCCACACCATCACCAGTAAATTATCTTTATTTAAACTAGTTTGAACAAAACCGCTCTCCATTGTTTCTGCAGGTTAGTCTCGTTGAGACACAATTGGCTCATTTGCTAGAGAGACCTGTATATTTGGTGTGCAACTTAAAATTAGTTTGTCTTGGGAAACATAATAAATTATTGTTAAAGGTTTGGAACCATGCTAAATAGCCTAGCCAAATAACTATATGGCACGCTCAACAAGAAGGATGGAGCTCAAAGATGATGGGCGGTAAATTTAATCGATGAAAGACCCATGGGACGAGCCGACATCAGTAAGGCATGTTTCAGAGTTAGTCATGCACAGCTGTTAAAGACGAAAGCTGCTTTACTGTCACAACCATATATGCATTGGTTCGCACAAAGTCTGTAATCAGTAGCACAACTGAAAAAGCAGCTGCACCCACAGTAAAGTTTGTGCATTAGAAATTAGAGATGAACATGCCCGCATCGTTATTTTCTTGGTGACAGAAATCATTTTAAAAGGGTTCGTTTATAACATCACCACATCCTGTTTTGAGGCTTTGATGATTCATTGAGGGTTTTGAATCAAAACCTTCCTGGACCAAAGGGACTCACTTTGCTCTTCATCTCTTCAGTCCAGGACCCTACTAAATAATTACCAAATGTTAAGGTTGTCATAACAAATAAAATAGTTGCCTGATCACAGCGGTGTGAGAGAAGTTCAGGATGCAGGATAGGTAGCCTGTAGCTTCTGTAGTTTCAGGCTAAATCTTTCTGATTTTATAACTGAAAATAAGGTCTATTTACTCATTACTGCTCAACATGTGAAATCAAAGAAATTCTAAGACAGAAAACAGCTTTGATAGGGCACTGTTAAGAACATAAGTGGCATAGATTAGAGAAACTTTCAAATAAACCAAAAGAAGTCAGGTTACTCAGAAAATAATTGTGTACCGGTAGTTCTGCTTCATCCTCCTGGGACCCATGAAGCCATCATGAAAAAGTAATGTTTTTAATTAAAACTGAAACACATACCTCAAAGTTAATTACGCTGGTAAATTTTTCAGTGATCTCTGCAGTTATTAGGGATTAATTAATAATTGCAACATTACGTACTTGCAGAAAAGCCTCGAGAAAATTTTCAAGTGGTGCTTTCGTGGCACCTCTATTAACTGATGTATGAGAAAATCCCATTAACTCACCACTCTGTCCACTCATCCCTGCTTCGTTTCTGGACTGAAAATGTCAAAGATAACGAAGGCAGAATCCTATTTTTGACAGCTAACTATCACCTAGTATCTGAGGGCCTCTGGGTGCAAAAACGAAGCCACTTCAAATGAAAATCAGTCTGAAGTGCAAACTTGTGCAGAGACAGAAGAGCAGATTAAGCTCTTTTCAATCTGCAACAAAAGATAATGATAAGTGTTGACAGTTTTGTTTCTTTCCTAAACAAAAGTGACCGTGATTAAACTGCAGGATGTATCTTGAGGAAGAGCAGAGAGTCACGGCCAGGTAAAACAGCAGACCTTCCTTTGATGTGCAGAACAGAACCGCTTTACTTATATGAATGGGGTACGAGGGGGGTCACAGCAAGGGTAGTTCACTGAACTTTGTTTCCAATGTCATGCTCGGTGAGCCTGGGCCAAAGATGTTGTTTTAATGGTGTGCAGAGAGAGAGAGAAAAGGCAGAGACAGGACAGGGAAAGAATAACAAGGTGTAATGTCCACCAAAGTGTTTTTCTATTCACCAGAGGGAGTCTGCAAGAGGGGAAGACTCTCTCCAGACTCTTTCAGGTCTGGTATTAGCATCATATCCACCATATGAATTAGTCAACCCAGTGATTTTCTGCCTTTATTGTTGGCTTTACATTTTCAAAGTGAAGTCTAATGCATCATGACTGGAAACAAGAAAAGCCAGACATATTTCTCTGTTCACATTATATATTTTTTTATATTTTTATTTTAAACTATATGTAAAATGTTCACTTGTGACAAGTTTCCTCAAAGAAATGAGCATGTATTTGTCACATTGTATGAGCTTTGATGACGCAATACGATCACTGATTATCAAAGACAATTTTCTTTTCATAATAAACTCATGATCCCTCAAATACAAAATCATTTCATCATAAGCCACTAGAAAAACTTGTGTGGATTTAGTTTCTTTCTTTATGAATTTAAATTTGAACGTGAATTCATTTTTAGGACCGGTCTTAATGACTGTGCAATGAGTACTTTTAAGCTCACCCATTCAGAGAAAAACAACTTCTTGCTCTCTTTCCTATAGGCATTTTGTATCCAGCCCTGTTTTCAATCAGCTTGCTGAATAGTGACAACCCACAAGCCAGTGGCATATCCCAAGGCACCAAACCCAATCTGGGTGCAGCACAAACAGTCTAAATTTAATAGGGCCTCAAAAAGCACCCTACATCTCCCTGTGGTGAATGGCTCAAAGTAACAAAAACATCTGTACCTTTCGTGAGATGGTTTCTCCATCTGGTCCAATTGTTTCAGGGGTGTGGGCACACACCAACAGCTGCAACCAACCACTCCCAGATGTTTCTGATAGGCAGAGTGTCTGGCTGTTTGTTAAGCAGAAGGTGATCTTTGATCCTTTAACAGCGTTGGCTGCAGTGTTATGGTGAGCAGGGCCTGAAATCTTCTGAGAGGCACACAACGGAAGTGCAGCAAGCTCACAGAAGGGCTTGTGGTTCGCTGTGGTGAAAACAGGCACGGTAAAGTGGCCTCAGCTGTGGAAAAGAGCTCTTTGGAAGCCACCCAGTGTTTCTCTCCAGACGCAGTTGTGCTACTGGCACCGTAACAGAAGAAGTCAACACAAGTATAGTATAACTGTGTGATTTACCATTGAGCAGAAGAAGAAAAAATAACTGTAATATTCAAGTGAATTTTTAAGTGAAAGACTTAGACATTTTGAAATGCTAGTGGTGCTATAATCTTGAGTATTTATGTTATTGGACACAGCTCAGTTTTTACATGCTTAGTCCATTTTATTGTTGATTGGTGCATCAGATTGTGATGAGGAAAAGACCAAAGTCATAAATAACCTCTTTTTTCTCCCTGCCAAGAAAAAAAAGAGTTTCCCTTGACAAGATAACACATGGCTGAAACCTCTTTGAACCCTCGAATATCCTACTCCTACATCCCAGAGCTATAAAGTCCTAACCATCCCTGTCAGGACTGTGACAGGCTTTGTACACCCACCATTTTGGTTTGAAGGGGCCATATTTTAAGAAATTATGGATAGTGGGTCAAACTTTTTAAAACAAATCCAACATCCACAGGCTGTCACCCCAACTTCCTGTGAGATTCCTTTAATATCCACGTGGCCTGACAGTTCAGATGTCATCCAGTTATGAGTAAAATTTAAAATAAACTTTTGCAACATACAACACTGCACCTAAACTGTGCTGCAACAAAGAACACAATAGGTTGTAACTTAAAGCTACAACACAAGATCAATTAGAAGGACAGATATAAAACGACATGTGGGCTGTTTGCAAATATACCAGAATAAAACTGATAGTTTTTGACGCCCTTTAAACAGAAACAGCTGATCTCAGAACAGCAAACCTCCAATCCACAAGATAAAGTCTTGTATCTTGTTCATATGACAACACTGTATAACAACATTGGGTGTTAGAATGTAATTTAAAAAAAATAATAATAATGGTGGGCACTCATGGCTATACTGTAGGTGGCCGGATGGCACCACTCTTGCCTCCTGTGCCTGTGCCCACCCCCCAAGGTTTGGATATAGACACTTAGGGTTTTGGGTTAGAGTAGTGGTGGAGGGGAAACTGGCACCACGCCGGCCTCTGCCTCTTCTTCTTTCCCTTTTTAATTACTCTATAGAACAAAGCGCACCAACAGTACATCTGGGGGTGGGGGTGTGGGTGTCAGGGTCTTTATTCCCATCCCGTTCCCCGACTGCCATTTGGGGAGGGGGTCCTGAAGAAGGGCGGGCCGCCAGGGGCGGTCCTGGGCTGTGGATGGGCTCGGGGCTTAGACGGTTGCCGGGGGCGGGGCTGGCTTTCCATCCTCCCTGGTTCTGCTTGGTCTCCTGAGGTGTGGCTCTTGGTTCCTGTGGGTGGCCCGGGGGGGTGCACTTGGTCGTTGGCGGTGTAGTGGGTTGGTCATGCGTATGGCTTCTCTGCGGCGGGGGGCTGGCTGGGCATCCTGGTGCGGCCCGGGCCGGGCCTTGGBTATCTGCTCCTCTCCACCTCARAATGATTGGGTCTAYCTCCTGGGTTCGGGTGTGTGCTGCCTCCAATAGGGGGTGGGTGCATGTCCTGGACCTGGGGGGTATAGAGTGTGTATCGGGGGTATGAGTGGAATGTGGCATCCTTGTATGTCTTTGACTGAGTGGGGGTGAGGATGAGGGTGGGATGGTGCGATTGTGTATGTTTGAGTATTTGTCAGGCTGCGGTCTGGGCTGCCCCTACTGCTGGTCTATCTGGGGGCCTGCTGCTACTCGGCCCCCCGGTGGGGTGTGCGGCTGGCCACCGGCGTGCTGGGGGTTCCTGGGGTCTGGGGCTGGGTGCTGGGGTGTGTGCCGGCCTGGCCTGGTGACTGCCTGCTGGGGCTCGGGGCCTCTGGCCCTGTCGGGCTTTGGCCTGGAGGGGGTGTGCCCTTGGGGCCCGGACCTCTGTACCCTTTCCTGGATCTGCTCTGGTATGGCGGGTGCCGGTGGGGCCCACGAGTTTGTCGCTGCTGGCCCCGGGGGCTGTACGTGGGGTCGCTGGGGGGACTCTCCCAGTTCTCCCCTATGGTCTGATCTGAGGGGTGGGTGGGCGGATCTTCCCGTACGGGTGCCCCTTGGGGCTCTGCGCTCAGGATCCCTCTTGGGCCCTTGGGCTCTGGTCTTCCCTATGTCTGCCTCGTGTCTTGGGGGTTGGGTCTCCGGTCCTCCACAGTCACTATTAAATATTCCATTGGTAAAATCTTGTATACACACGCATGTTCACAACTGCTCACAAACAGGTTTTCTGATCCGGGGGGTTCTGACTGGTCACTGAGTGTGTATATATGTCTGTGTGTATACAGTATACTGACAATATTTATGAATGTAGGCATGTATGTATGTATATCTTTATATATGTATGGGTATGTGTATATATTTATATATGCCCTCCATGTATTTATCCATTTATTTTACAGGTGAGCTGACAGATGTTGGGTGTGTGGTCCTGTGTTTTGTTCGTGTATATGTAATATACTTCTAATCGCTATTTCAATCTTTCTATCTCTCTAATTACTTCTCTCTCTCCGTTTTTCTCTCTGTCTCTATTTTCTCTTCACTTAAAAAAAAGTCACCGATGTTGAAGAAATAAACTAAAACTAATATTTGGTTTCGTTTTCTACTGAAGTGACAAAAAAAAAACTAGAAAAAAACAATAATGAGAAGTTGCTTTTCAGAGTCCATAGAAACAGTCCAATTCAAAAGAAGATAAGCCTGTGGTAGAAAATAAGCATTTTAAGCAGTTTAATTTCAGTGTTTTTTGTAGAAAATAATAACTTCATTTACTGTGGACTTTTGAAATACTGTTGACCTTTTATTGTGAGGTTCAGCAGGCAGAATGACCCAGGGCACAGGCAAAAATCCAAAGTGCAAAAATAGTTATTTAACAAAAGAAGGCTGGCAGGGCAGCTCAAAAACACTCACAAAATCTCAGGGAGAAAAACCAGCACAAGGAACACAGAGAACACCTCACTGGCTGGTAAGCACAATGAACGGACAAACACTGAAGACAGGACACCGAATATAAAGACAAACTAATGAAGGACAACAAGAAACACCTGGAGGAGACACAAGAGGAAACAGGTGAGCATGGGCTGGGCTGGAGCAGGGCAGAAATACACAGGGGAACACTGAAACACTAAAAAACTAAAGCAAAGACACAGATCATGACATTTATATTATTTTATTTACAAAAAAATTGTTATGATAATTGAAACACTGGAGGCTGCAGAAAAATATGTTACAATCTGTTTTGTCATATCTTCTTGACATGTAATCACTACATGTTATTTTTGGTCTAGAGCTGTAAGGGAGTTGACAGACTTTTTTCATCTAACAGAATCAAAGCATACAGATCATGTGTAGTTTTTGTTTCATGACAGAAGTTTGTCTGATAACTACAGTAAGTGCATGAGATATAAATAATAAAAAAAACGAGAGTTTGGAGTATGGACAGGAACAGTGTGGGGCTGTGGCAGCTCAGTGGTCAGTGGGACCGTTTTGTAATACTCACGCTGCAGATTATGTCAGGAAGGGCATCCCGCGTAAAACATTTGCCAGATATTTCATGCTTGCCATGGCAATCCCTACAGAAGGCAGCAGCTGAAAGAAAAACAACAACATTAGTAGGAACTGTGTAATTAAACCGTAAAGACTGAAGAATGGACAAAGAGAATTTTTATATGCTGTCATTTCAGGAATATTTAGGACATATTTAGTTCTAAAATGCCATTCAAGTGGTTTTCAGTGGTTTCTACTCCACAGGCAGATGTGTTTTATTCCATACACAGCTGAGAGCTATAATCACCAGAAACCAACATTCCAGACAATAGCAGGGTTTTTTTTTTAGCCAAAACCTCACAATGGATGTGAAATAATCGTGGATGACCCACTTTGACTCCAGAAGCTTCACTTTAATCAAAACATATAAAATAAAACACATTTTGCATAGTACCTTTAAAGGCTTCTAATTATTTTTATCACTGGGGTGCATCTGCACAACTCAGCCCTGATTGCTAAGTCCTCCAGCATCCTCAGTTTTCAAAACTGTCAACGTATCACTCAAACCCTCAGGCAGAGGTGACCCCTGTTGGAAATATAAATGAATAACAAGAAGTCCAGAAGTGGACTTTCTCAGCAATCATCAACAGTCTAATTGGAAGCACAAAGACACCTGATTATTAAGGAGGCCTCATTTTCTGATTGATCTGATCTGTTATGCTAGTGTTTCTGTCTTTTACATTAAAGAACAAAAACAAAACTAATAATAATAATAATAATAATAATAATAACTGATGGACAATGATGCAAATTAGATTTTAGCGGGCTGTCATCACTTCAACATCAACTTTTAGATATGGTCAGGCAGTGCCTAAAAACGTCTGCTAAAAGGATAACCAAGAAAAAGTTCCACTTTAGCTGAAAACCACCAACTCTTCAAATAGTCTACAAAGCTGAACCTCAACTATGTCTACATGCATTTTTTTTACAAAATGCATGTTCTCCCTTATTTACTTTATGCTGAGATTTTGTGAAGACTAAAACAAGGCATGTTATAAACTGATATTTACAAAATAAACAATAAATTAAAAATAATAATAATAATAGGATGGAAGACTGCAGTCATTTTGATTGTTACATTTCCAGAAACATTTCGTTTAAACATATAAGATTTATGTTTACATCTATGAAAAACACTATTAAAAGTGAAATTGTTAAAAGTAAGGAATTACATTTGTTGTTTTGTTGTATGTTTTGTTAAGCACAGGACATGACAGGATTTAAAAGCAAAATAATAACTAGACATGGGTTTTTACAATGTAAAAACAAGTGTGCATTGCCACATAGCATGCCATTGCAGCATGGCTTTGCCTGCAGCATTGGACTTGCAGAATGAACTTTGACCAAGTTCAAATGTGTTTTCTTTACCAGCTTGTGCCTGTCATGTCAGCAGGTGTTTAGAATTAAGGTAATTGTGTGACAAAATGAAGTTTGCAGAGATTTTTGTTAAAGTAGCAGTAGCTGGAATTGAACCCTGATCTCCCACATGAAAGCCCACAGTGCTCATCATGAGACTATAGGAGATGTGGCAGAGGACAGTTCCAGGGATTGGATTGTCTGTATACAGAAAAGGTTTACCTTGCCAATGCAATTATTGACACTTAAGTGCAATATATTACGGCAATAGGACAACGTAAAGACAGTATTACAGTAAAACATCAAAATACAGTCATATTAATATTGTAATCACTAAACTACTGAGTTTAAATATTATTAAACTATGGTGCAGTATCATATTGTGTAGAGGCAGCAGGGGGCAGTATTGGACCAATACGAGGATCCATTGACTGTCATTATAATTTCTTAAACATTAATATTTGAAAAACTATAAGCTTTACAGGCACTAAAAGGCATAGCCATCATTTGGCACAGGGGCTTTACAGATATAAATTACAATGGCAGCTCTAGGACAATGCAGGAGGAGAAGCATGGCAAAGTTGAGATGACTTGGATGGGAAACGAATCACAATAGTGTGCATTGCAATTGAGTACAGATTTGCAAACAAGTATAATGAAATTAATGACTGCTAATTGAGAAATATAAAAATAGGTCAAAAGAATTTGCCATTAACTTAATTTAACAACATTTTTCCTAATCCATTTGTTGTGATTATACCTACTCTTCCAAAGGAGTCATTAAAAGTATGAAAAGGAGGATGCTTAAAAAGAAGTGCTATAACAGCTTTATTTTTATTTTTATAACATTATTTTAATGTATTTATTTATATTTATTTTATCTATGATACATTTTTTTAATGTCAAGAAACAAAAAAACAAGATTTGGACTTGTTCAAGAAGCACGCGGAACCAAAGTTTAAACTAGTGTTTCAGACGGAACAGTAAAATTTGGGGATTCTTCTGTTTATTCCTCAACGTGGGTTTGTTGGATCGCATTGTATTGACAGATCAGTGGAACTAAATATATATCTGCGTAAGAAGTCAGTAATGTTGATTTAAAGTTGATATAAAAATGGATAAAAAGCGCCGTAGCGACGTCCCGGCGGAGTCGGAGCCTCCGGAGAAAAGAAAAGCTCCGGAGTTCAATGGCACTGAATTTAAAACCATGCTTAGAAATCCCACCACAGCCATGAGGGGTAGGTGTATATTAATCTTATAAGCTTGTAATGAGTTATATAAGGGAAGTTAAACAAAATAAGTCCATCAGTCTATCAACTTTTTGTCCCGCAGGACTACAACAATTCATATTTACTGCGAAGAAGCTGCCATGCTCTGACATGTATGATGTGGTCGAGGGTTACATCAAAATCTCTATGGAGTGTTCAGAGATATTCAGTCTCCTAGAAGGAGAGAAGCACACAGAAACTGAGGTAAGCTGAAGTGTAAGTGTCAGACTGAACTGCATTATTTCCAGTGTATGACTCTAAAACCATGTTTCTGTTTAGATGATGCTGGTTTTTGAGAGCCTAGAAGTGATTCTTCTGAGAACAGCCAGTGACCTCTCCCACTTCAACATGGTTGGCATCGCAATCGTGAAAAAGATGGTTTCGGGCCACATGAAACTTCTTCAAGGGTCCTTTCAGACAACAAATCATGGGTTTGTACAATGACAGCAGTACATTTCTGCACGCACACATTTCTGCTCATAACCTGTTGTGTATGCAGGTTTGTCCGCCAGTGCCTCAATCTACTGTCTGCCATGGTGTCTCAGGGTGTCGAAGCTGCCAGAGAAGTCTTAAATCACATTCAAATTAAAGCATTTCCTAAACTTGCAACAAGAAGGGATAAAAGGGTGTGTTGCTGATGTGGCTTTTATTTGTTTAAACTGTGCTTTAAAGCTTTTGCATACTGTAAATATATGGAATTTTCTCATCCTTTTTTTAGGGTAAGCCTGATGTGCGCTTAGCTTTTATCCAGTTTGTGCTCTCCTTTTTGGTGTCTGGGAATAATGCAATCATTGGACAAATATTAGACTTTAAAGGTAAGATTTTGTTTATCATTTCTGAATATGCTGACAAAATGTTCAAGAGAGGTTTATGTTAAATCAAGTTACTTAGATTGAAAGAGTTTTAAAGCAACTTTATTGATATGTCATTTATATTTATTTAGAAAATGGACAATTAGAAATTAGAAAAATAAATGTTTTTTGTGGGGATAGTTCAGAAGCTTTTTTGTGATTAGAATAATATTAATATTTTTAAAAATATCTAGTAATAAATGTTTACTCACCACAAAGATTGAGTTTATTATCACAGAAAGAAACTATTGTAAATATGTTGTCATTAACATTTTGCTGTTGCCAATTCAAAATGGTTTATTTGGGGGATTTAGGTAGCTGAAAAGAACTGAAAAATAAGGTTGTCAAAAATGTATTTTTGCACTTTTAGGAAAATTCAAATTTTTGTTGGAGCACAGATTTAAAATAATGCCATTGCTATCTCTCAAAAATGAAGTAAACTTGATAGAAGGTGGAATTTTGGGTACTTTTTTTTTTAATTTATGATCAAGACAGATACTCGTCATTCCCATTCACTTGCCATGAAAATTGGTTGTGAATTTAGTGGTTGGAACCAATATTGCAGTAGAGTTAACTCTGAGAGTAAAATATCTATTTTACCACTGAACAATTTTTGTTTGCTGTGTCAATGACATGTTGATTTGGTGGATTAGAGTTCCTGCCACATATCTTGAACACGGGTCTGAAGGAGGACAGGATGTCAACAGTCAATCTAATTTTGTCAACACTGAAGTCAAGAGTAAGTGCTGCAACGTTCATATAATTAAATGTAATCAGTTTATAGTTTGTAAAAAAGTGTTTATTGTTACTTGTCTTGACGTAGGTTGTTTTCAACAAAGCCATTAGTAAAACTCAGAAAGTGCGCTTCTTCACTCCTGCTGTTTTGGACAACCTTGCATCTTTGTATAAATGGAATGGGATTGCAGATGCTTCCATAGATGATGACACAGTAAGTTGTGAATTTCCTTTTATCAAATAAAACTAACTTTGTTTCATTTAAATTAGCTTCAAAAGCATATGAGTCACACTTTTACTTCATTGCGTTCTTAGACTGCAGAGGACTCTGATTCTTCTGGGATATCAGTCGTCCGGGAACTTGTTCACAGCTTTTTTCTTGACTTGTGCTGCTCCTATAAACATGGCATCAGCTTTAATGATGCCAGCTTTGGCACATCAGGCAGGTAAGTAATTCAACATTTCAAGTTTGCATTTTACTCCTTTGAAAACACCTCATGCTGATCATGATGCTTCCTGTCTTGTAGAGCGGGTAATCTTGTCTTGCTTCAGTTTTTGGTTGGGCTGAAGCAGGCAACTGAGGATGATTTGGTGGCAGATCTGGTGGTGAACGTGCTGAAAACCTGCCCAGACATTCTGTCCAGATATTTCAAGGAGACTCAGTATTCGTACACCCCGCGCCTCAGAAGTGCCTGGCAGGACAATGTGAAGCTGCTTAAAAAGGTAAATGTTGTTGCTGCGTTTGTTGGTTTGTTTATGGGCGTTTGTGTCGGTGATGACCTTTTGTGCGTTTTTGCCTCAGATCTATGAAGCTCAGCCTGAAATCTCCACAGTTTTTCAAAGCGGTGAGATGATCCCTTTGCCTCGCTTGCTGTCCATGATTATGGTGATATCTGTTCCTCCAGTTTGTAACAGAGTCTTTTTCACACAGGGCCTCAATGTAAGTCACTTAATAAACTTCATGTTATATTGTCTAATGCCAACACTGAAACAAAATAAATATATATTGATTAATTTGACAGCTTTCCAACTCCACAGTCCAGCTTACAACTGTGTCCATAATGAATTTCATTTTGAAAAAAGCTAATAAGAGCATGGCGTATCTTTTGGACAAGTCTGTGTGGCACAAATCAGACGTGTACACAGACAGCATGATGGAGGAGTTGGTGCAGCAGTACAGGGAGGCACTTGGCAAGGTAAGCTGAAGGAGATGCTGTTTTAATGTCTGCAGTTTATAGTGGCACACGTTCAGATCCTCTTCATTTTTCATCCTGCGTTCAAGATTTTGCCCGACATGACAAGCATCATTTCATCATGGCAGTCACTTAGCAAGAAGAAAAACCCCGGGGGGGAGGATGAAAAGACAAAAAGTGAAGAATGTGTGGAACAGGCGAATAATGAAAATGAACTGCCTGGTAATAACTTATTAATACAGATTTTTACAATTATTTTTGTATGAATTGATGTAAACTGTCTTTTGTGCTTTATTGTCAACCAGTTGCTGATGCAGCTGAGGTCATTCTGCTGAAGGCTTTGATTCTTCAGGTCATATGTCTTTACCAGAAGGTGGTCCCACATCTGGTCATGCAAAGCAAATTTGACTTCAGCAAACTCCTGAAAGGTAATGTGTTTGTTGTTGATTTATTGTTGATTTAAGACGTAAAAACACAGACTTGTAATTAATTTGAAATGTTTTCAGGGATTGTGTCTGAAAAGGGAATGAGGCAAGAAATCCCGCCCATCTTACAGTATCAGATACTTCAGTTGGCCTTAGATCTTCCTGCCAGCAAGTTTTCCTGGTGTCGCATTCAGGTGAACAAGCTTTATTCTATTTATCATAGACTTTAATGGTAATTTATTGTTTCTAACTTATTGTTTTGTAATTAGCAACCATCTTTATATATTATCTGTATCGTTCTGCTTCTAACAGGATGTTGCATGCTCTGAATCATCATCTGGAGAGAAGTCAGTACTTTACCTGCTTCTAAAAATGTTTGTGAGCAGCACCAACAGCAGCAGCTTCCTCAGATCCTCCACACAGAAGCTGATTCTAAAAGTAGGAACTCTTTCTATTTTTGCTGTGCTGTAGCTTTGTGCCTTCATATGCTAAATAAAATGACATGGATTTTGACATTTTCTTAATTAAAATTTCCTCCTCTTGGTAAACAAGACATGATTCATTTCTTCTCTGTAATTTGGGTCAACACATTGTAAATATCACATGCTGTTGAATCTGAAAGCATAGTTTTTTATATTTGTTCAAAGTTCTTCTGGATTTTTTGTGCTCACGATGACTGAAAACCCCCCTTTTTAATAAATGGATTAAGTTAAAACATTGATATCATAGAAAAACAACCAGCATTTTGTATTTCCTCTTATTTATTCAGGTGCTGAAGGACACTGGGGTATTTGAGTACACACTGTCTGAGGTTGAGCTGTGGCTGGAACAGTTGGCCAGACTAGAACCAAACCAGCAAGAGACAGTTATTCCATTTTTGGAAAGGGCAAGTCTACACTTCTTACATCCATGTTTGAAATTTCAACATTGTTTCACTTTTCAAATTAAAACAGTTTGATTCTTATAAGATAATGTTAATAGTGAACTTCTTGTCTCTCACTCTAGATTTTGATTAAACTGGTGGGCAGTTCCCATGAATACACAGATAAAGTTGCCAACTTCGTCCAGGAGGCAAGTCAGCTGCAGGCTAATCTGAGTAATCAGGAGGGGGACGCCGTCAGTATTCCAATATCCCACATAGACGGTGAGAATGAAAATGTGACACTGAAATTGTTTTCTTCCAACTGTAAATATGTCTGTGAAACTTTTGTTTTGAAATCTGATCTGGACATCGATGTCCCTCAGATGTCTTGGACATGGTGGATGTGATTATGGAAGGTAATGATGGTGAGATGGAGGAGTTTGGACCATCTTTGAGTGAAGACCTCATTGTTCAAACTTTCCCGTTCAGTGCCTTGGTCCCTGCTGCTCTTGAAGCTCGAAACAATCTTCCAGCAGATAAAGGTAAAAATATTACAACCTCTGTCTCATTTGGAGCAAATTTTAGCTAAATATCTGTAAAATAGTCAGAGGTATACCCAGTTTTCAGTTTTCTAAATTTGATTTAGATGTGGCAGCCATCTTGAACAGACAGAAAGTTAATGGCAAAATTTTGTACAGTTACGTACATATACAAAATATGCGTTGGAGCTCAGTCTGTGCAAAATAACCTTCTTAAAGGGATCCATGATTAGTTGTAATATTAGACTTTAGCTGAGAAACACATTTTTTACTGTAAAATAAAGACTGTAAAATTACTGTAGGATGTTCAATTTTGATCATTTTTAAACTAAAAGTTAAAAAATATATTACACGGATGGGGCCATTTTATTTACATGCAAAGCATTCTGGGTAAATGATGACGTGGATAGGTCATCGGTGCGAGGCTGCTAGTGAGCTATATCCACCCTGAAGGTTAATCTTGGACAATATCTGACGATTTGCTCTTTTAAATGAAACCAGAGAGCGTTGACAGAGAGGAGAAGGTAGAAATGATTCAGTCTACAACTGAAAATATAGATGGAGGAAAAT
>NW_013952496.1:189343-215999 GCF_001266775.1 Austrofundulus limnaeus
GTTGTAATATCGGTATCGTATCGGAAGTGAAAAAGTGGTATCGGGACATCCAGTGAAATATATTTATGTTTGTGGTTGTAATGTGACAAAATATGGAAAAGTTCAAGGGGTATGAATACTTTTGCAAACCACTGTATATTTGTATTAGCTCAGCGCTACACATTCTCCTCTCATCACTGAGGTCCTCCATCCATGACAGAGAGGGGAACACAAAAATGACTCAGCCTGCAACTGAAAATATGGATGGAGGGCCTCAGTTTAGCTTGTTTGTCGCGCTAGCGCCGAGCTAATACATATAAGGCAATATAGCGTTGTTGACCAAATAAAATGGCTCTGTCCGTGTTAAAACAGATTTTAAAAAATTTTACAAAACTAAACAGTATTTTTACAGTGTTTATTTTACAGTTAAAATAAATGTTTGTCAAATAAAGTCTAAAGTTACAACTAATCAGGGATCCCTTTTAATGGTTTTTATCACTGTTTTTAAAATAAAAAAAAGATTTAAGTTCAAATCTACTCTAATTTAAAGCATGTTCCTTAAGCTTTTAAATTGTGTTTGTAACCGTCTGTGTTTTCCTCTCTTAGGGGTGGTATGTGAGTATTTGTCTGCAGTGCTCTTAGATGTGCTGCACTCTCAGAGAGAGCCACTCCCTCTCTGTCTGAGTTTGCTGCAGTACGATAAAGAGCTTGCATCCTCCCAACTCCCTGCTTCTGTTCATCAATCCATCATACACTTTCATCAGTATTATTCCATGTGGCTGCCACAGGAGAGCCACGAACAACTGGTCAGTGTTTATGTGCCACTATATTTACTGACACTTAGCTTAATATTTATATTCATAAAAATATTTAATTTTCTTTTACAGTTTAAGTCTTCTGAATGCCTTACAAAAGAACTGTCAGCCCCCTCATCATGCTCTTCACTACTGAAAGCTGCATACATCCAGGGACCAGGGGCTTTGCTTGAAGATGCCTTCAGGCAAAATATAGAAAAGACTTTAGCTTCCATGCCAATGTCAGAGTTTTCACTTGTTACCAAACAGATTTTACTCTACGTTAAATCAACTGTGGAAAACTTTGGCAAGGTAAGAGCAAAAATCGAGCGCAGCGCTCTATAAATTGTGAAACTAACAAGAATGATAATATCAAATTATTTTGCACAGTTCTCCAAGGACATTAGAGGAGCTCTTCTGGGGATCTTGATGGGAATGCTTCAAGAATTAGTAACTAAACTGCAAAGCTTTGTGGAGACTTCAGATTCTGAACCAGCTGCAGAGACGCAGAAAGAATCAGATCTCTTTTTGGAAGTCAACCAGTCGCCAACAGTCGAGGCCAGCAAAGAGCAGGTTGGAGAAGAGTTAATCCTTGAAGTTTTGTTTGATTTTGTGCATTACTCGTTCTGATCTGACACCATCTGTATTCAGGTTCTTGTTTCAGTTCTGGCCTCCATCTTTAAGCACCCGTGTTTGGAGCAGTGGTTTCTGGCTCTGGAGCTGGCTGCGTTTCCTCCTCACTCTTTGAAACCTGTTGCTCTAAAGCACTTGTGTGCTCAGATGACGGATAATACTCTGACCCTGCTGAAGATAAGTGCTCCTGCTCTTTATGATCTGAGTCACCTGGAGCTGCTTTGTAGTTACATGGGGGCTTTAGAAAAAGCCACTCTGAAGGAATTACAGGAAAAGTGTTCTCGGCCTCCAAAAACACACTCCAGAACTTTGCAGGCACTCTTGTTTTTGCACAACTACATGGACTCCCGTGTTCTAAGAGAAGTGGTGTCCCGGCTGCTCCTCCTCCCTCATGACAGCCTCATCTCTCCCAGCAGTGAGGGGACGCAGCCAGAGCTCAGTGTTTACGGCCAAGTAGCTCTGCAAATCCTCACCAAGTGTACGTCTACTTCTTATCAAGACCACGGCAGATTTCTGACACAGGCACACCTTCATGGCCTCGGCACCCTCCTCGTGTCCTGCTCCAGCCCTGAGCTGGAAGCTTTGCTGCTCCAGACTTTGTCCTCCAATCCAGGCAGTGCCAAGTTAATCCACACAGATGTGCTGCTCCACTGTCTACAGAAGCCTGTCCAAAATACTCTGGCTATCAGCGCTCTGCTGCTGGAAAACTGCTCTTCTCATCGCCTCCGCTTTGAAGTCTGGTGCCTAGAATCCACAAATATGGAGAAGATGTTGAATACAAAAGCCTTCCTTCCTCTAGTTAACACGTATTTGCAGGTGGCAAGTAAAGAGGACCCAGCCAGACCTAAAGATGGTGTGTGTAAAAACCTAAAAATAGAAACTTTATTTAAAATACTAAAACATTGGCAATAGTTCTTTACTCTTTTGATACTTTAATGATAATTTAAATTTGTATAAATGTTGTTTTTTAGTGCAAAAAGATGTTTTAAAAGCTTTGAAGCAAACACTGCTTCCCAAACTGTCCTGGAGTATTCTGGAGAACCAGGGCGAGGACTCTGGAGTCCAGTTAGTAGAAACTGCTACGAGTCTCATCAAGCTCTCTGCAGACAGGAACGACATTGAGGATCTGATCACCAATCTTCCAGATTCTCTTCAAAATATAGACAACTACGAAAGGTAAAATTCACAGCAGTACTTAACTAGAAAAGTTGTTTTTCAAGAAAGTAAAGAATACAAGCTAAAGACGAGAGGTAGCAAAGAGCTAGCTAAAAGTTAAAAGAAGTGAAAAGCTGTTTCAAAGCCATAAAAAGTTACTAGGGGTGCAACGATACAGAAAATTCACGATTTGGTTCGGTTCAATACTTTAGTGTCACAGTTCGATATTTTTTCGATACAAAAATTTTAACTTGCTATTTATTTAAATTAATTATGAACATTTGTTCAACCTCAAAAGTGCAGTTTTTAAATTAAATGTAGCTGAAACAGCAAGTTTCTCAGTGGATCTGCGCTCGACAATGCAGCCTAGGTGGAGTAGTTGAACACAGATCCACTGATCCTTCAACACAGAGCATCTTCAGAAGACAAGTTGATAAAGTAAATTTTTTAATTCTGTATTGTTCGATACAAGTGTGTATTGAACCTAAAACACTGTATTGAACGGTTCAATACGGGTACATGTATTGTTGCACCACTAAGAGTTACTTAAAAGTGGGAAAAACCTAGCTAAAACCACAATATAACGGAGTGGTGGCTAAAAGCTAAAATAGCATAAGAAGACAAAAATAGAGCAAGTATGCTGAAGCAAATTTAAAGAGAACAATATTGAAGGAATTGAAAAAAATCAGTATTTCTTTATTGAAATTATTCATAAGTAGTCATAGCACCCATCTTCTGAATGAGCTAAACATTCTCATACATGAAGAGCTAAAATAGCACAAATTATGCAGGAATGAATTTCAAATAATTCATAGAAAAATTAAAAACAGGCACACAATAGTGTGGATGTTGACTGTGGACTCGCCAAATAAAAGGCGTTTTATCACTTTCAGATATGAACTGCGTTTTGTTTTTCTTCAGATGGCAGCTTGTTGATTTAATCTCAGAGAAACTTGCTGATTGCCCAGTTGAACAAGAAAAATGGAGAAAGTCTGTCATGACTTCAGCCCTCAAGTGTCTGATGGCTTCATACTGCCACATAAAAGATCATGCTGCCTCCCCATCAACCCAGGAACAGAGCATCTTAAAACGACTGCAACAACTTATGGTAGGTTTCCTCCTGCGTGTAGTTTATTTAAATATGAGTTATTTTTGTGTAACTTTTCTTTTATACACAGACGTCTCCTGAAAACGTAGCTGCTTCTGATTGGAACAGTTTTGTCAAAAATGGGCTGAGGTAGATGATGCATCCAAATCCATTCTTCATTTATTTTAATTCGGTAATAGAAACATTATTAACTGACATGAAATATTTCCTGAAATGTTTCAGAAATCGCTACGGTGATCACCATTTCCTAAATACTTTAAGTAACTTGTTGGAACTGATGTATGGAAGCAGTGAGATCCAAAAGGACCTGATATCATTATCCACCCTGCATATGATGACCAGCAGCCATTCTCAGTTTCTGCCCACCTTGTTGGACTCCAGAGAAGAGCCCAACAAGTCTCAAGCTAAAGGTCTGTTACAGTCTTTCATTTATCTTTTTAATATTAAACATAGGATATAACAGTTCATTTGTTTATTTTTATGGTGTAATTCTACTAAACTTTAATCCTTGTACCTTAGATATCTTTACATCCCTATTAAACACAAACTTGTGTATTTTGTTGTCGTTTCAGAGGCGCTGATATCCCTTCTTTACTGTCTGGTGAAGAAGTGCCCGACGGTCTGTAACACCAATCACTTTGTTGTACTTCTGGCAGCATACAGAGCCACACTTTCTGCTTCAGGTAAAACACATTTATCAGCCATGAATAAAAAAGTGTTTTTTGATTTGTGTTTTTTTTTTAATCTTAAATCATATTTTGTTCTTAAGATCAAAAGCTGTTGCTGCTTCTTCAGGAATATGAAAAAAACCAAGTCAGCCTGCTTAAATTTCAGTAAGTTAGTCATATATATGCATATTTTTCTTGTTGACCTTGTTAACTGCACTCGTTTGACTTTGTTCCTGATGCTGAGTTTTTATCTGCAGATCTTTCTTGTGGGGCCCTGCTGCTGTGGAGCATCACAAAACCAGGAAAAGCCTGGGAGCCTCTCTGTGGAAGCAGCCGAGCTCAAACGATGTGTTGGCGCTGCTGAACACAGACATGATGAGCCAAACTATTTTAAAGTTTCCTCAGCAGCGCACAATCTTCCCTCAGGTTCATATTTTGAGTCAACCCACGTTTTTTTAATTTTGCACTTCTTAAAATGTATTTATAAAGTATTTACCTCTTCAGTCACTATTTTTTCTTTAAATCATACATAGTCTTCATTAAGTAACACATTTTCATTTATATAAAGATGCTCAATGTAAAACATTTTCAGATGTAGAATATCTTGATATCATAAATATGACAGTTGAGGCATGTTTATTTTTTTTTTTTTTGATTTCTCATATAGGACAGTACAGAGCTGCTGTACAGTAGTGATGCAGTGGAGGATCTTGGAAGTTTGTATGATCCATGTTTTCTTTTGCCTCTGTTCAGTGCCATCTTGCGACCAGGTTAAGATACTTGACCGCCTTACAGAAAACCTAAGTTTTTACAGTATCACCTCTAGTATTTTTACCTCTTACATTTGTTTTCGTTTTTGTGACAGAGTGTGTTATTGACTGCCTCAAGTTTGCATCCAGCCACGCTCTCGGAGTAACTTTAATGGCTCTAAGTAGCTACGACCCGAATATAAGAGCTGCAGCGTATCATGTGCTTACCTGTTTTTACCACCACCTGGAGGCTGCTCGCTTCAGAGAGAAGAGACAGGTACGTGAAGCGTACAGGGTTTAAATATTTTGTATGTGGAGAATCACGTCCTGAAACACTGACGACAATCTGTTTTTCAAACAGCTGCTTTATTTAATGACTGTTGTCAAGAACGGGATTCGAAGGCAGAATCAAAGAGTTCCATTCGTTTTGGCTTCTTACATCAACAAAGTGGCTCAGTTGATGCTCAGACCTGGTGTGTAACCCTGAACACTGTAAAAAAGTCCCTGACTTATTTAACTGTGTGTACTGAACCAAATGTCAACAGCAAGTTAACTCAAAAAGGAAGTTCCATTTTGTTATTTTCTTCTGTTTTTGCACACACAAATGGATTAAAGCTGCAGCTTTCAGGATTGTTGATGTCTCTTTCTGTTTTTTTAGAGGACCACATGTATGTGGTGTTAAACAGGTTTCTGCTGGGCCACCAGGATTTGGACTTGATGCGAATCCCGAATTTCTACAATCTTTTTTGTGGCTTTGAATTAGAGGTAAAGTATTACATTAAAGAAAGTGTTAAAAACTTTGGTTTTGTTTAAGTTAGAGAGTTCCTTCTCTGGATGTTTCAGGAATTTGTATTTTTTTTCTTTTTCCAGTCAGAGATATGACCTTGTTGTGTTTATTTGCTCAGCTCAGGCCATTTTTCAGATTGTTATCTGTTTCTGGGGAAGTGTTTCAGCTGTGGGTGTATGACTCAAACCTTTTTTTTCTCCTGTAGTACAAGATTGAACAAGAATGGATCTTGAATGTGCTTGAGGAAGGGATAAACGATGGACGCAGTTTTGAAATATGTAACCAACAAGGCGTCTTTAAGGTTCTGTTGGGCTTCATCAGCAGCCCTCTGTGTAGTGAATACTTCCAGGTACACATTCCTCTAAACACACTTATTATATACACTAGATAAGTTGCATTAATATGAAAATGTAGTGGAAATACTGAGTGCTAAAAAATTTGTTGAACAAAGAAGCTGAAACTGTTGTTAAAGCTAAAAGAAGTAGAACAAGGGCTGCAACAACAAATGGATAAAATTGATTATTAAAAGTGTTGGCAACAAATTTCATAATGGATTTGTTGTGTTGGGCAATTTATGATGGCATTAATTCAATGATTCAACTTTAAGTTTTAATTTGCTGACAATGTCTGAGAGAAGACACTTGCCTTACTTGGTCATCTTACTGAGTCATCCCCCGTCTCCACTGGCGTGCCACAAGGCTCTGTCCTTGGACCCGTTCTCTGCATTACTTACCTCCTTCCTCTTGGTTACATTTTCCACAAGTTTGGTGTCCGTTTCCATTGTTATGCCAATGACACACAGCTCTACCTGTCAACCAAGCCAAGCTCCACACACCCTCCCTCCATCCTCTCTAACTCTCTCAATGAACTCAATCGCTGGTTTTCAGACAATTTCCTTCAGCTGAATAGTGACAAAACAGAAATCGTCCATGTCGGCGCTAAAAATTCCATCTCAAAATCTAATAATCTCCTCATCCCTATCAACAACTCTCTGCTAACCCCCTCCCTGCTGTTGGAGAGAAAATATAAAGAGATTTTCAAGCATATAGCACACATTTGTGTATAAATTTTTTACTAAAGCTATTTGACAAATATTCACTTTAAATTAATATTATATATAACCTGTTTTTGTGTGATTTGCTATGTCAGTCCAAATTTTCTGTTTTGGAATAAAGAGGTCAAAATTATTATTATTATTTTCTCCAGATTCATCGATTAATCGAAATAAGAAATCAAATGATTAATTGATTATTATAATAACCATTAGGTGCAACACTAAGCAGAAAGCAGGTTAAAAGAAAATAGAAACAAAACACTAGCTAAAATATAATAATAATAATAATAATAATAATAATAATAATAATAATAATAATAATAATGATAATGATGATGATGATGATGATGATGATCACTTTATTCATTCCCAGTGGAGTAATTCACTCTACATTCTTCCCATCCCACATTAGCACAAAGCTGCTCGTGTGTGTGTGATGCATGTGAAATGCAAATATAACTGATTGTGAAATGGTCTTTAAAAATAATTAACAGTGTGATGTGTTTCCTAATGTTAATCTTCACACAGACTCAAATCATCAGGGTGTTGTGTCATGCTGCCCGTGTGACAAAAGCAGCTTATGGTCTCATTAGGAACTGTGGACTGCTGAGCTGGATGTTACAAGTAGTCGAGAAAAGGTAAGATCGTAGCTGTTATCATTTCATTCGTAGCATTACAGCAATAATCAGTTGCATATTTGCTGCATTAACCTGTACTTTTTTTTTAATCTTCAGAAATCTAAACCAGCAGCTGTTATGCTCCTTGATTGATCTGCTCCATGGGCTGTGGTTTACTGTCCTTGGGCAAAAGGAAAAGAAGGTTAATGAGGTCACGTCTTCTACTGATGAGAGTTTTCAGAGCTTAATGAAATGTGTTCCACTTCCATTCATCAGTGAGTTCCTCTGTGTGTCACTGGCCATCAACAGACACCTCAGGTAAAAGCAGTGTATCCTTCAGGCAGGCGACGGATAACACAAGCTGAGATGTCCATCACCATAAATGCCAGCTGTCATTTGGTCAAGGGTCTCAGTGTTTGTTTGATCTCGTCCTCGCAGGTTGGGCGTGAAGGCCACCCACCTCAGCCTGTTTGCGCGGACTCTTTGCTCGTTGCTGACGCACCGGGCGACAGCTCTCTGTTTAAACAAACAAGCCGACCGCCTCACGCTCCGTCCACAGCCACTCTCTTGTACCGAAACCCTCTCTCTGCTCCTCTCCTGGGCCTCCCTGTCCCAGTGCACCGCTCTTCTCACCAAAATACAAGCCTTGTCAGAAAAACACAAGCTAAAGGAGCTCACAGGTGAGTGCCTTCAATAAGTTTGATCGAAACAAAAAATAAATAAATAAAATAAGAACTTGCTTGTGTTGAGACATAATATACACAAGGAAGGAGAAAAATAGCACTGCTGTAGTAAGAATAAAAATCTTTCAATAAACCTCTTAGTGGAGTTTTAGGGTAAACAAACTGATCCACAGCAGGCACAGAAAATCAACCTTAAATTTCCTAACTGCTGTTCTGTTTTTGTAGGTAAACAAATGCATGTAGTTGCTGTAAGTAAGTGAGTCAGTCAGTCAGTCAGTCAGTCAGTCAGTCAGTCAGTCAGTCAAGATTTATTTATATAGCGCCTTTCACAGAAATAAATTCACAAGGTGCTGTACATTCAGGGAAGGGGGAGGGGGCACTTAAGAAACACCCATTCAAGAAGACAAACCATTCAAACATGGGGGAACAGCTTAAACCAGTCATGCAGCAAACACAGTTGCGCTACCTTTAACAAGAAAAACTAAAAACCACACAAGGGAAGATGAGGAAAAAAAGAGAATCAAAACAAAACATCATATTATATCAACAATGTGACACACTATGGTGTTTATTAAAAAAACAAAACCCCTCTGCATAGAGCACATTTATTAGCCAGCTGGCAGCTGGTCACAAAATATGCTTACAAATGTTTAATTCAAGGACACATTAACCATTGATTTAGGAAAAGGTTAAGGAGATTTTGTCATTTACTTTATTATTTATATTTTTATGGTGTTTTAAAAAAGTCTGAAAACACAACCTAACATCTCCGCTCTGCAATTGTTGTAGTGTTGTATTTTAGTTGAGCCTGTTTCCATTCCTGTAGTTAAATTTCTCTTTCCTGACTTCCCAGAACATTTATTCATTTCCATACTGTGCAGCTTTATTAGGTTGCATAACAAGAAGAATCGTTACATTATAAATGCAATACAAACTGTTTTGTTCATCTTTATCCTCAGGTTGGGGGAGGTTTAAGGTGCGAGGTAAAAGCCACGTCTATCAAGGCAGCAGACGAGATGTGAACTCACCAGAGGACAGCAAGACTCTAGAGGGGAGTCTCCTGACAGATTGTAAAGTTCACCTCAGCAGGATCTTTGTTCACTGGGAGCCCGTGTCTCACCTCTCAGAACCCCAGGCAGATCAGTCCGGAGACAAACTGGACCCCAGTGAGTTGGCTGGTGACACTGCACTCCTGCTCACTGAGTGGTCCCTGAGGTGGCTGGTGGAGAACCCCTCTGATGAAAGCGCAACAAGAGAGTTCCTTCACTGGTTTAAAAAGGCCGTGATGAAACACAAGAAAATCAAAAATGCCGTGATGCTCGATTTCGACTTGAAAGCCGACCTCCTTCAGCTCTTCCACCTCACCGTTGAAACTCGGTGTCACTCCAGCTTTGAAACAAGAGTAGAAACGTTGCAGCTTTTTACCAACATTATGATCGGTTTACTAGAGATGCAAGGCCACCCTTCAGATCTCCATCAGTCAGTTCTCTCTGCCTGCTTGTCTCATCAAGATCAGTCAAGATGTGGTAAGAAACTAAGAATGTATTTAGAGTCTTTCTGAGTTTGAATAAAAATAATATGTTTACATTGAATACAACAGAATGGCTCTGAAATTCTAAATACACAATGTTTTCTCTCCTAATATTTTATTTCCATTTGGAGACTTAAGGGGTCAGAAATTTCAATTAGATGTTTATGTTTGATAGCAGATCTGAATACAGATCAACTTTTCTGTCTCTTAGAACAGGAAGGTTTGTGCAGTTTGTCAGCAAATAAAGGCTTTCCTTAATCATTTTGTAAATAATATTTCCGGCACAAGAGGCCTTTACACATTTTAGTGGCTGGACAAGAAAGCAGGGAGGCAGTGAGGGGGGCAGCATTAATCAGTGGTCTGAGGCTGGGACCAAAACATTAGTTAAAAGTGATGAAATAGTAGCTAAAAAGCAAGAAAAAAAGCTTAAAAAAACAATTTTACTCCATGATTGATATAAAGAAGAAATATTTAAACATGTACTGTATGTGCATGTTTATTTTTTTCTGTGTGAAAGCGTAGTAAGCCACACAATGGTTCTCTTTTGTAATAAGTGGCTAATTGAACTTTTGTTTTCTTCTTTCCAGAAGCAGGACTGTTTCTGTTGTCGATGTACATCCATGAGCTGTGGAGTGGAGCCGCCTCAGCAGAACTGTTCCTGTCTCACGTTCGTTTGGTGACCGGAGTCAAGAGCAAAAACAAAAAGGTCTCCACATCATCAAAAACTCAGCCAGCCATCAGAGCGATCTGTAACGACATCATCGCCATGAAAAGATAAATGGAAAATTTGGACACTTGTAAAAAGTAGACTGTGCTTTTACAAACCAATAAATTTAGCTGACTTTCATTTTGATGTTATTTAGTTCTTTATATGAAATGTTACATTTTGAAATCTGTTTTCATGCGAGGTTTCTCTTGTGACGCAGACGTTATTGTGTGATGAAATTGTAAAAATGTGATGAGGAGAAATAAATGTCTTCTCCATGATTTAAGACAAAAATATTTCTGCCTTTTTTAAAATAAAGATTGTCACAAACATACTGTTTGAAACACAAAATCAATGTTATAACGCCTTTGTTTAAAAAGCAGCCTTGTACTTTGTCAAGAAATTGGTTGGGACAAGTAATTATTAACTTTTTTTATGTAAAAGTAAAAATATTTCAATCTTTGTAGTCTCCCTTGTCACCTCATTTTGGAAAATATATATTAAGAGTGCAAACCTTCAAGCATTTGATCCTCTGTGGTGTCCTCTGAGTTTGTGTATCCTGCAATAAACAAAATGCAAAAAATGTTCATCAACATATGGCTTCAAAATAAAAAAATAATACACGTTTAGTGAGAACTCTCAATGACCTCTTTTCAAAATCATTAAATTTTCGGGGGTGGTGGTGGGGGTACACTTACTTTGGCCATTTTCCACTCAGAGACATAAGATTCAAGCTGAGAAAGAGAAATCCCACAAATGCAGCCAGACTTATCCACAATATTATGACAATCGAATCTGAAAATGAAGACGGAAATTACTTTTGACATACTACAAGCACATTTTAAAAAAGGTAATGTACGAAAACCTACATTTATTGTATGTCAGCTTACTCTCGTCCACAATCACAGGATCAAGATAATCATAGTAGTACTCCCATTCATAAGAAATAGCGCTGCTGGAATTTCCAGTCACAGACGTGTCATTCTTGGACACAGCTGTTGCGTTCCCAAGATGGGAAGAAATACTCATAGTGAAAAATAAAAATTGTTTCTGGTTTCAGCATCTGTAAAAGTCTTGGGGGAAAAAATCAGAAAAATATCCGCTACTCTCTCTCTTGAACTGCTCGAGTTTATTCTGCCGCTGTCACTTGTAGCTCAAGAACTGTGTGTAGTGTTTAGAGTTGGCCACAAGGGTGTGTAGATAACTAAATAAGCGAATGAGAGGTTCAAGTTCCACGTTTAAGGGTTAATTCGCGCAACTTTTATTTATGTATTTAATTAAAATAAAAGCAACCAATCAACACGAGTAAACATAACCATATCTAAATTACAATAAAGAAAAAAATACCCAGCTATATTTATGTTTTTATTTAATATTTAAATATGTAAGTTTGTAGTAGCTTACAAAGCATGCCACTTTTAATTCGAGTACGTATGTTTCCAAGAGGATATATAGTCATAGTTCATCCACTTTGCCCACAAGGGGTCTATGCAAGTAATTAATCCATTAACGTAATAGGCCTACGCAACCGTTTTTCAATGACCAGTGGTATTCTTGTGTGTTTGTGAGTAGTTTTACATTTTCCGATAACTGTGAAGGCAACATTCCTTCGTGACGTAATTAGTTGTTGTACGTTGACAGGGTGTTGGAAACGGGAGGTCACTGGTAGCATATTAGCTTAGCAGAGGCCTGGTCAGTAGTTGTCGAGAAGCTGAGATGGTCTTTCGACGTGACTGGTCGTATTGATTTTTGTAATATAACTATATATTATTGCGCTTATAAATAGTAAAACGATTATTCATTCAGTTAAGTTGGTTTAGTATTAAATCGCCATGGATGCAGTGAACGCATTCAACGTGGAGGTAAAGTTGTATTTCGTGGTTTGGTCCGAACAGCCTAATCCAAAGTTACCCCGTTTTTTAGTGTAAATTTCCTCTCTTTTTTTTGGCGTGGATAGTTATAATCCATTAAAAAATGAAAATAGACCTTCCAAAAAATAAAGTGATACATGCTTTTGTTGTTCTGCATTTAAATTGTGTTTGATTAGCATGTTGCGGCCTTGCACGAGACCAATCCCTAACTAGCATCATGTTTAATGCTTAAACACTCAAACTTCATTTTCAATCGTTTTGGTCAAGATGTTTACAGTCATACTGAGAAATGTTGCTAATTGTGTTAGCTTAGATTCGAATCCGTGGTTATAATGAAACGAAAGTGAATCCCGTGTTTTTTGCGTGTTGCTGGAGTCTGGTAAATGTTTACATTAACTTAAAACTGTACGCCACCTAAAGCTTGTTGCTTCCTTAATAATGTAAAAGTAAAACCCCATTCATTGTAGGTTAAGGAAATAAATCCATGTTTGCCTGTTCCCAGTATGTCCTGCTTCTGCTTATCAGTAACTCTTCACAAGTTGACATAGTTTTTTTTTTCCAATTAGCCACCTCAAATGTTTTATTTAAATTTAGCTTGTGTAATGATGACTGTAAACTAAAACTTGTTGCCATACTCACTCTTAAAGTGTACTAATCGTTACAATTTTTACATATTATTTGTGGTATAAACGATGTTCTCACTGAAGAAAATCTTTTGTATCTTTGTCAAATTAAGTTACATTTTTACCCTTTTCAATAAGCTTGGGAATGTCTATTTCATTAAAAAAGAAAAGGGGGGAAAAACACCCCATTCAGTGTACTTGATCAAGTTTGAAATACTTTTCATTTTTGTAAATTTGGAATGCATTTGTTGCTATTTTTATACACAGTATTCTGCAGTGTTAGTGTTATCTGACGTTATTTATTGTGTGTTTCAATTTTTCTTTTAAAATGAACTGATATAAGTTTCTTTTCTTTTTTGTAATAAGTTGTTCTCCATGATTGACATGAAGCCTCCAATATCCCGTGCTAAAATGATGTCCGTAACAAAATCAGCCATCAAGGCTATTAAGGTAAATAAATAAACATTTCTTTGTTACACTAAACAGCTCTGCACCCACAACCTTGTAACAACATAATAAAATGTGCATTTTCCTATTAGTTGTCACAAAACTGCCCCATACATTTTTACTTTTGAACTGAACTAATATAAACACAGAACATAAAGTTTTATCTTTGAGTCTATGACAAATGTCTTATAAGTAAGTAAACATGAACATCTTCATAATATGTTCTCACATTATTTGTGAAATGTTTATATTCATACTGTAATGTTTTGTTGTCACCGTTTTTGAGGTTTTTCAAAGAGAAATGTGGCACAAGTTGTTTCATATACCCTGTTTACCATCACCTATTTTACACTTTGTTTATATATTGCGTTATGGTTTTCTATGACTGACACTTATTTTTTTGTTTATAGCTGTACAAACATGTTGTCCAGATAGTAGAAAAGTTCATCAAGAAGGTATGTATTTGTTTAGCTTGGGTTAATCTAAATCTTTTTTGAGCTCGATTTTTGTTTTACACGTAAAATGTTTTAAAAGAAAGCAGTATAGATTTGCTCTGATTTATTTATTTGTTTGTTTGTTTGTTTGTTTGTTTCAGTGCAAACCAGAATTGAAGGTTCCGGGATTATACGTGGTTGATTCTATTGTTCGGCAGTCACGCCATCAGTTTGGTGTCGAGAAAGATGTATTTGGACCCAGGTTTTTGAAGAACTTCACAGATACTTTCCAAAACCTTTATCATTGTCCAGAAGATGATAAGGTACTTCTTTTAGAACCTTTCGTTATGTTATTGTATCAGTAATGAATCAGTTAAAACATATATTTTGTAACATGTTATATGGATGTTTGTTTTTTAACATATTCAGAATAAAATAATTCGTGTGCTAAACCTGTGGGAGAAGAATGGAGTGTTTAGCATGGATATCCTTCAGCCTCTGATGGACATGGCCAATGGTGGTGCATATTCTCCTGCTCTTGAAGGTAATGAACCTCTGGTAGTATTTGTACATAAAGTAATGTTGTGCTTTATTTAATTTATTATTTGTTATAGTAGGCTGTTAAACCATGCTGTATTATGTCTCTGAACAGCTACCATTAAGCCCCAACCAGAAACTACATCTCCTGTTTGTAATCCCTCTGTGATGCCTGCAGAACATCAGTTACCCAGTTCAGATGCTTTAGCTGCTGTGGCACAACTGCTTCAATCTCCCCAATGTCAAGAGGTAGGCTATAAGTTGGCCTTAGCCTTTTTCAGTTGTTTCTTATGTCAGTTGCCTCTTTTTACCTCTCCTCCAGCTGCAGATGATGCTCCAGAACATTCAGCAGGCAGATAAGACTCTGGGAGCCACCGCCATTGCAAACCACATACCCAGCCCGACCCAGACGTCAGTGACTCATCTCAACTCGCATGGTGCTGAAACTGTAAAGAAAAACTCTTCAGCTGAGGTAATACCATAGATCAATATCACAAAATGATGTTTCATTATTCTCTAAAACGCTTCCATGTTTTTTATTTTTTAATCTTCCCAGAAACTGCTCAGTCGATTTGATTACAATGAAGAAGTTGCAGAAATGCCAGTTTCAGACGTCAACGTTCATTTACAGTGAGTCAAATTTTAGGTTCACTGTAACTGACATGATTCTGTATATTCAGTTTTAAACAGACCATTTAAAACAAGGCTATATTTTTTGTTGCTGTTTTTCATACAAAAAGTTTGATGTTTTGTCAGCTTATATTATAACTGTTAGTCTATTTTTACAATTTTAATTTGTTTTTAACTTCTGGATGTCTGTAGCAGAAGCTTATGAGTTTGGCTGCAAGAATACAATTAACAAGGTGGCACCCATAGTTATGTGACTTGCATAACTCACAAATGAATCTAAGCTAATTATTGATTTGTTTGTTTTATTAAAATGTACATGCAGATTGTACAACCCTGTGGATTGAATACCAGTAAGAATGGATTGTAATTTTAGCATGTTGTATCCCTCTACGAGCTGAGAGGTTCTTAAATAGGTATATTCATCATTTTGGGAGCAGAAACTGCAAAGACACAGTCCTATCTACTTTTAGTCATGATGTAGAAATGTTTTTATTACATTAAATATTTGTGGTTTATTGACTGAATTTGTATTGTGTCTTGACAGAGGCATTCCTAAAAATATGTTGAACCAGTTTCACGGGCAGATGCTGAACACAAATGCTCATCTTGATATGGTGGGACAGGCAGTGGATATAAAGGTATTGTTTTATACTTACAAAATACAATAACTCTGGTTATGTCAAATGAGCAGTTTTACTGTGTTTTATTCAAAGATCATTTACAACCAGGTGTTAGCATATCAAATGTGTATATGCAGGGATGCTTCGAAATCTTTTGTTAAATTTAAACGACTGCATTTGTGGTGCTGCAAGCTTCTTTTAAAACTAGAAGCACTCGGAGAGCAATCACACAAAAAGGTTCTTATGGAGGGGTACCTGACAAGGTTGATCAGCTGTTCTGGACAGTGCAGGTTCGGCTCAGCTGCAGCAGGACCCTCCTCCCGCTGTCGGTGTCCTGTTATTCCCGTAACTTGAAGAGAATCTCATTTCTTTGACTACGTTTCCAGACAGCATGTAACATCGTCAGAAGTAGTTGATAACAGAATAATCACAACTTTCCTGATAGTAGACATACTGGGATGTGTCCGTCTTCGTTTCGTCTCCAAAGCCTGTTCAGAAGCTTCTGTCTACTAACGTCATCATGAACACAACATACAGAACCCTATAAAAGTAGTGATAATTAAACAGTTTCAAAATTAACACATTATGCCTCCCGTTTGACATGAATATTATTGTGACATCTCTGACCTGCCAAATTTTTAAACCAATTTTATTTTTACTTTCATAATTTTATATTCAACTGCTTGTAATTTTAACTGTCTTGAATGTTTATGGAAATGTATTTTTACCAGCTTGTAGCCAACATTCTGACTTTTCTGTAGATACCAAACATGTCTATGTTTAACTAAAAGACCTTAAATTAATTAAAGTAGAAAATTGGGGGTTTGGTCTGAAGAGATGAATGAACCAATTGGTGGTCCGAACTTTGGTCACTCGTCGGCCGGATGTGGCCTGCGGGCCGTCATTGAATAGCCCTGCTGTATTCATTATTCTGCTTGTTTTGTTAAAACAGTGTTTTTAGATGCTTCTTTATCTTACAGCACAGTAGAGGAATGAGTTATGGTGAACATCACTTAACACCAGATGGATATAACTCTTTACAAGATTCGTACGCTCAGTCACGGGTAGGCATTCCAACCTGTTTTTTTTGTTTGTTTTTGATTGTTTTTAACCTAAGTTGTATAAGCTATCATTGCTACCATAATTTGTAGAAAAGAGTTAACTAACTGTAGGTTTAATGCAAAACTTGTAGAAAACTCATTTAATCAAAAAGTTCTTCTGTCATCAATGCCTAACAGGAAAACTCGAAAGAAAATTCATCTACAAGGCTTGAAGACAGACGAAGAAGCTATGGCAGGAGATCGAGATCCAGTTCCAGGTAACTGATGTCTTGACAAACAGTTGTGCAACACTGTTCATATATTTTATGTGGTGGACTACTTTAATTGAAGTCTTCGTTAGGACTTATTTTAACCTTTTCTCTTAGTCTCGGAAATCAGGGACAAAGTTTACAATAAAATCACGGACCAATATGTGCTGATATTTTACTTTTGTACTGAGCTGAGATCAAAAGTTGCTTTACATAATAATGGTAACAAACGAATGATTATAAATAGTTCCTTGCTCAACATCTAGAACTTATTGAGATCTTGTTAATAAAAAACAACTTTAAGATTTGAGTATAAGTCCCTCAATGATCCTTGAGAACTTTTAGGTCTTAATATATCAAATTTTGAAAAGGCTAGAAGGGTTAGATTTCATCATTTTATCAGAGCTGAGTTTTCTGTGTTCACAACACAATCCTAGAGTTGAAAATGTTTGCACCTCGCTTGTGTGTGTTGCTTAGTAAGTGAAGAGTTGACAGAAGGATGAGAAGAATACCAGCTGCCATTGGAAGCTTAATGCTTTGTGCATTATTCTTTTGGGCACTCTTGGACTTTGACACATTATCTCCCTTACCATTATTGCAAATGATGTTCGTCCTTTGTGGCAATAGTGTTTTCTAATGAGATGACCTCTTTGCGCAGAATCGTGTAATCAGACTCGCTGCACAAAAAATTCCTGGAATTATTTATGTTGACAGCCTGTGCAATTATAACTACATCCTGTAGTGTAGATTTCAAAACAAAGTACATTTTTATGACTGAGTTGATGTGTTTTCTTTTTAATGTAACGGTAGAAAGAATAATGCTGTGCAAGACACAGCAACTTGATAACGTCATGTTCAACAGTTTTGTTGTTTGTTTTTATTTCAGATCTCCTAGAAGAAGGTCAAGATCTTCATCTCACACTAGATGGTCAAGGCTTCGACGCTCTCGTTCCAGAGATCAGCACAGGAGATCTCGTTCACGTTCCCAGGATAGGAGTGAAAGAGGGAAGGACCGAGAAAGCAGGCAGAGAGGTTTTCCCAGCATAAAGAGCCAGACACTCGGTGGTACGTGCTCAATAAGTTTTACCTTTAAAGTATTTTTTTATTATTTCATTTTGTAAGTTTCAGTCCTGTGGTTTTACCCATTTAACACATTATTCAGTTATTTTTTTTTTAGCTTGCTTTTTTCCCCCTAATTTAATGTACGCAAGTTGTATATGGAGTGTAATTTGATTACACTCGGTTGAATGTTATTTTGTGCGTTCAAATCTTGCTGTGTGCTCCCTTTAAGCCTTTATTATTCTCTCCATAGTTTTGAGTCATGATAAACTTGTACTTGTGTGGGGCTCATCCTCTTAAGTACCTTGAATCTCAAAGGTGTGCAAGTTAAAAAGACAATGTTGATGGAACATTCCTGCTAATCATAAAACCTTTTTTTTTCTGGCCAAAGATGTGAAGTGAAAGTCCAAGAAATTGATACTGTAGATCCCAGTATTTAAATTTGAGCATCAAAATTGGACCAGAACCAGATGTCAATTGTGCATCTCTTCTTCGAGTCTTTCAAACCAGTCCTGTCATTTTCCCACCAGCAGCAAAATTACATGCTCACCATTCACTTCATTTGTACAGCCCACTCACCAAAACCAAAATTTTGGGATTAGTTCCTTTGTTGTTGTGTGTAGGAAGTATGTTTTATATGAAAGTTAATACAAAACAACTTGAATTTCATTTAGTTATTATGACCTCCACACGCGAAGCGTAAGCAGGAGGCACATTGTTTTCGTACTGTTTATTTATTTTTTATTTTTTTATTTATTTTTCAGTGATTTTTGGTCAACAGTAGCACAAAAACAGCTGCACCAATCAATTTGATAATATGAAATTTGGTAGAATGTAGTTGAGTCTGACCTACACTGCGCCAGCCAACGGTTTTACGATAGACCCCATACTTGAGGAGGGGGCTCCTTTCAAAGAGGGGGTGTCAGGACATGCAAAATCACTTATAACTCAATCTGTTCAACATAAAAGCTTCAGATTTCTTTTGTTGTTTAGCTCTGATGAAGCTCTATCCATCAGGCCCATCATCAGTGCCCCCTCACCCCTCCGGACCCCCAATTTATCTGAAAAAGCGGTGTCTGGACATGCAAAAATGCTTAAAACTCAGAAACTGTTCAACATAGGAGCTTCAGATTTCTTTTGTTCTTTAGCTCTGATGAGGGGCTGTCCATCAGGCCCACCAATCAGTGTCCCCACCCCCCCGGACTCCCAATTTATCTGAAAAAGATGTCTGGACATACAAAAATGGTTATTGCTCAAAAACTATTAAACATAGCTTTAGATATTTTTTGTTGTTTAGCTCTGATGAGGGGCTATCCATCAGGCCTACCAATCAGTGCCCCACCACCCCCCCACAAAGAAAAAAAAAGACCTCCACCCAAAAGACCCCCACCCAAACCACTACAATATTGGGATKCAYCTAGTAGCATGACATTTATTAGGAATAAAGACGTCTGAGTTCTGGTGCATTTGTGTGTGCGAAAGTCATTATTGTTAACGCTATGCGGTATCTAGTTTATTTATTTATTTTTGTTTTTTTAGTTTGCAGTACCACACTTTGGGTTGGACAGCTTGACAAGAAAACTCAGCAGTCTGATGTGATGTCCCTTTTAGAAGAGTTTGGCCAGATTGAGTCGATTAATGTAAGTTTGAACATTTTATTGCAAAAGTATTTTGCGGCTACTATATACAAAATGTATTTTTTTAAACTTTTCTTCCTGTGGTCTAGATGATTCCACCTCGTGGTTGTGCCTACATTGTTATGGTTCACAGACAAGATGCCTATACTGCTTTGAAAAAGCTCAGCAGAGGGTCATACAAAGTCAATCAGAAACCTGTTAAGGTATGTGCTTGCTAATTCATATTTCTAGCTCAGTGTCGTATTTCTTCTGTGTAAGATTTATTGTTCTGAGTTACACAATTTGTATACCTAATCCCTTTCCCCCACAGATTGCTTGGGCGTTAAACAAAGGTATAAAACCAGCTCACAAAAAGTTCTGGGACGTTGAGCAGGGAGTTACTTACATTCCATGGAGCAAAGTCAAAGTTGAGGAGTTGGAGAGCTATCAAGAAGGGGGTATGCTGGATCCAGAGACGCTAAATCCAGGTAAGGTTGAGCTTTTGTTAGCATGAGCTGAAGTCACTGAAAGAAAAAAAGTCTTAATTTGGCATTATACTGTCATTGCTCTAGAGTGGAACAATTCCAAGGAACTCAACAACCAGCCAGCTGCAAACAGAGCATTGGAAATGGTACCAGATCCGACTCTCACTGCTCACATTCAGGTAATGCTTATGCAGTCCTTTAACGCTTTCTTTTTAAAAATGGTGTTCTTGTTATTTTGGTTAATTGGGCTTGATGAGGACGTTGTTTCCAAATTTTTCTTGTTGCTGCTGTAATAAAAATAAACTGTTCTTGCAAATAAGTGGTGGAGCTTATCTGAATCAGACTGCTTTTTCATATATTTCATCAATTAAAAACGTTTTTAAGAAAGGCCTAGAACTTTAAGTTTTAAACCGTTATGTCAGGACTTAAACAGTGAAAATTACATTTAAAAATCAGTTTCAATATGTTATTGGCTGCATCTTCTTTTGATTTTTTTGTTCAGTCCTGGCATATTATCAGCTTCAGGAGTTCCATATGAAATAATGCTATAAAGATTTTTAAAAAATTAACAAAGGACCACATTTTATATTGGAAAAATACAGTATATTGTATATAGTAAATGGTCTATTGTGTTGCACTTCTAAAAAAAAGTGTATTCTGTTGAAATATGAAAGCAAGTTCAGTTACAATTGCCTGTAGATTTTGTTTTCTAAAATAATTTATGTAATAAGTTAGTCCACAGTAAACTGTGTAAATAATAATAAATAAATAAATAAATAAATAATAATATTAATGTATTTGGTGTTAATTCTCTACTTTGACTTGGTTACATACAGATACTTAGACTGATTATTTAGATAAATTTGACTGTATTTAAAATTAAAATTATGATTCTTGTGCTTTGTGGGTTACGTGTTAAGTCACAATAGTAAAAGGGGTGCTATATAGTATTTATAAATTATTCTATGCAAGTTGTGCAGTAACTAAAATCACAACAAATATGTGCGACACAAAAGAATTAACTTTAAAAAAAATTCATTTCTATTTTGTTTTTTAAAAAAATATTAATTCTGCATGGGTATTTGACCAATTAAACTGTTATCCAGATGTTTTTCATAATGACTTTCTTTGCATTGAACCAGCATTTTTCTGGTTTACCAAATGATAAATCCAAATTACTATTTTTATCTTCCTCGCAACTATTCAGATATGCTCCTCTACTTGTAGAGTTTGCATTTAGGGATGCCTATTCATTCATTTCTTCTCTCTTTCTTACAAAGTCTTTTCATCTCCAATCAGTAATCTTGTACTGTTTTATCAAACACATTCAAATAAAATTGAGATTAAAAAACTTTAATTACTGTGGTATGTGTGCAGGGAAGTATTTCTGTTTTTCTTTCTGTGTTAACGAAACTATTCAGAATGTGTGGAGCACGTTGATCATTGTGTGTTTCGCAGGAATATTGTAAATGCTTATTTTTGTCAGCATAGTGCACAAAAACATTTAGCAATTTACTAATGTGTAAATGGGCAAATCTTTAAAATTTAAGAACATTTGTCAGTCCTAACAATTAAAAATGAAACCGTATAAAGAGCAAAAGTGAATGGCAAGCTCTAAAAAGTAGTTTCAATAAAGTTAATGAACTAGCTGCATGAAAGTGACCTAAGTCAGATTTTTAAAAACTGTTTGTTTTGTTTGTTTTTCCTTATATGCGATTTATATCAGATACAGTGGTTTGCAAAAGTATTCATACCCCTTGAACTTTTCCATATTTTGTCACATTACAACCACAAACATAAATATATTTCACTGGAATTTAATGTGAAAGACCAACACAAAGTGGTATACAATTGTGAAGTGGAAGCAAAATTTTACATGAATCAAAACATTTTTTACAAATAAAAAACTGAAAAGTGCGACGTGCAAAAGTATTCAGCCCCCTTTTCCCTGAGTGCAACCAATTGCATTCAGAAGTTGCCTGATGACTGCTAATGACTCAAAAGGGTCCACCTGTGTGTAATCTAATCTCAGTACAAATACAGCTGCTCCGTGACGGCCTCAGATGTTGGTTAAGAGAATATTGGGGAGCAAACAGCATCATGAAGTCCAAAGAACACACCAGACAGGTTAGGAATATGGTTTTGGAGAAGTTTAAAGCAGGCTTAGGTTATAAAAAGATTTCCCAAGCTTTGAACATCTCACGGAGCACTGTTCAATCCATCATCCGGAAATGGAAAGAGTATGGCACCACAGTAAACCTGCCAAGAAAAGGCCGTCCACCTAAACTTACAGGCCGAACAAGGAGATCACTGATCAGAGAGGCAGCCAAGAGGCCCATGGTGACTCTGGATGAAATGCAGAGAGCCACAGCTCAGGTGGGGGAAACTGTCCACAGGACAACAATTAGTCGTGCACTACACAAATGTGGTCTTTATGGAAGAGTGGCAAGGAGAAAGCCATTGTTAAAAGAAAACTATAAGAAGTCCCGTTTGCAGTTTGCCAGAAGCCATGTTGAGGACACAGCAAACATGTGGAAGAAGGTGCTTTGGTCAGACGAGACCAAAATTGAACTTTTTGGCCACAATGCAAAACCTTATGTGTGGCGGAGAAAGAACACTGCACATCACTCTGAAAACACCATCCCCACTGTCAAATATGGTGGTGGCAGCATCATGCTCTGGGGGTGCTTCTCTTCAGCAGGGACCGGGAAGTTGGTCAAAGTTGATGGGAAGATGGATGGAGCCAAATACAGGGCAATCTTGGAAGAAAACCTGTTGGAGTCAGCAAAAGATTTGAGACTGGGGCGGAGGTTCACCTTCCAGCAGGACAACAACCCTAAACATAAAGCCAAAGCTACAATGGAGTGGTTTAAAAAAAAAGAATATTCATGTGTTAGAATGGCCCAGTCAAAGTCCAGACCTAAACCCAATAAAGAATTTGTGGCAAGATCTCAAAACTGCTGTTCACAAACGCTCTCCATCCAATCTGACTGAGCTTGAGCTGTTTTGCAAGGAGGAATGGGCAAGAATTGCAGTCACTAGATGTGCAAAGCTGGTGGAGACATACCCTAAAAGACTTGCAGCTGTAATTGCAGCAAAAGGTGGCTCCACAAAGTATTGACTCAGGGGGGCTGAATACTTTTGCACATCGCACTTTTCAGTTTTTTATTTGTAAAAAATGTTTTGATTCATGTAAAATTTTGCTTCCACTTCACAATTGTATACCACTTTGTGTTGGTCTTTCACATTAAATTCCAGTGAAATATATTTATGTTTGTGGTTGTAATGTGACAAAATATGGAAAAGTTCAAGGGGTATGAATACTTTTGCAAACCACTGTATTTTTAATGATAGTCTTAACATGTCAATCCAAGCTATTACAAATCTAACCCAGATCTCTCGTAGGTACTACATTGAATGCATATCCAATTATTTTCTAAGTGACTGCAGTCTTAACGGTTATGTTTCATTTCACTGAACGTATTATGTCATAAGGTTGGGGTATACAGATTGATCCAGATATTAGTGATACCAAAGTCAGAATTCTGCGCATCTTTAACTACTGAACAGAAATCTAGTAGCTTCATTTTTTTTAACTAGATGTACGGTGTTCTGAATGACTCAGAATTTACACAAATATTAACAGTGATATTATTATTAGATCAAATTTATACTAGATATTCTAGCATGATGGGATTAATACTTGAGTATTTCTACTTTCAGTACATCTTTCCCATTCCAGAAGTGCAATTCTGCACCTGAGTGGGCAAGAAGCGGCAATAAAACAAGCATGGAATATATTAATTTAGTCGTTCAGGTTGCACAGCAACTTCTTAATCGGGTCGACATAAGCATTGTTTAGGTTGTCCGAGACAACCTATTTTCGTTTCGGACAACCAGATCCCGCCTCCCAGTTGTCCGGTGGACAACCAAGAAAAAAGCAGCGGGTGTTCTTCATTGTAAAAATGAACGGGAGAAAAAAAACTTGTTAAAGGCATCTAGGGATTAAACTGACGTTTTTTTCACCAGATAAAGAGAACCACAGTCAAAGTTTTACCCAATCAGAACAGAGCAGGGCGGGTCGTGCCGTCTGACTGACACCGCTGCCTTTTTTCTTTCTCTGTGGGTAGGGGGTCATCTGCTTCACTCAGTCCAGGAAACGCTGAGGGGTTTTCCTGGGAGGTGTTCACCTGAGCTATTTTCCACCGAGGATTACGTCGTATTTTATAAATATATTTCCAAAAGCATCTCGCAGCATTTCTCCTGTAACACCATGTGTTCATGAGCACAACAAAACCGCGACAGTTCTCCTGACTGGTTTTAAAGTGGAGGCTGAGAGCCAGTTTGACCGCAGCCACAGCACCTCTTCACGTGCACCGTGGCCCCGACTGGCCCGGGATGTCAGAGTACACATGTCCACCCCTTCAGATATTTACATGTATAATGAGCATCACAAATCAGTAATTTTCGCAAAAAATCAGTATTAATCACATGCGRGTGGGGTGGAGGTGCAAGTGGACCACAGTGGGGTGGGGTGGGGGGTGTGCTGTGTCTACATTTGACTTTGATCTTCTTCTAAAATCAGAGCTCTCTGAGTCAGCTTCAGGTGCTTGTAGTTAATCTTAGTGTTTTAATGCCTTTACATTACACAACAATTATAGTGGAGAAACTTGTCAGTTTGATTTAAAAAAACAGTAAAAATAAATTGTTTTTCTGTGCAGAGAATTTCCTGTGCTATAATTTTTTTAAATATATCAAAGCTCCTCAGTTGAAAACACTAAAATGAGTTTAAATCCCCTTTCTTCAGAAAGTCTTCAGTCCTAAGAACACTAAACTAGCTTTAATAAGGTCATGTAGACAGTAGGCTATACTACTATTTAAATTAAAATGTTTGTCCTGTAAGCAGAAAGTTATGGTTGTTGGATGTTGATTTTTGCTCTCTATTTCAAAGAAGAGGATGAGGAGGTTTTTTTACTCAAGCATCTCCTGAAACTGTTAACCTGCTCACTGAGAACATTTGTAAATAGTAAACTTTTTGTACGAAACAATATAGCCTACCTATTAAATTACATTTTAATTTAGATTTTTTTGGACAATCAAAACGTTTTGCGGACAACCACATTTTGTCAACAGGTTGTCTGCTGGACAACCTAAAAAAAATCCTTATGTCTACCCCTGTCATCATGCTAACATGTAGCATCTTATTTACTTAATTAAACACAACATACTGCATGTGACTGCACGTTGTCTTTTGTACACAGGTCTCTTCAGGGACATTGACTCACGGAGTCTAATAGCAGTCGCATAAAATTACAACATTAGCAACTACAGCAAAAAGTTGGAATGTGTGAACATAACCTTTGAAAGCGCATTAGCTGTAGTAAAATAAAGCCCACCACCAAAGTTTCATCATGGCTTTTTGAGCAGTTTGTCCATCTGGTGGTCCTTGCCGGGATTCTCCTGAGTGACGGCAGGGAAGCAAACAGTTCGTGTACAGGGTGGGTGGAATTTCTTATACCAGCAACCCTATCTTTGAATCTTTTTAGTGATTTGAAGATCAGAGATATGTGGTAAGCTGCATCCATCTGTTGTGCAGTTTTATCCACCTGCTGAAGTGCCTTTTAAACAGAGAAAAGTCACATTGCTTCTAATTTATAAACTTTGTAACAAAAGACTGTGAGCCTTCAACTAGGCCTGTCGCGATAGTCAATAAATCAATTAATTGCATGATAATTTTTTTTGAGGTCGGTAAAAAAAATGAGGATGATAAGTTTCATTTTCCTGCTTGTTTGTTTACTTCGTCTCTCTCCCTCTCTGTGCTCCGCTACACAGGGGCTCAGCTGACTCCTCCCCGCCTGTTTTCTTAGTGTCGGGAGGAGTGAACTCTCGCTTTAGCATAAGAGCTCGTAGCTAAAGAAATGTTTCAAAGCAGAACGCGGCTGCTGCAGTGTCGGGGCAATTGCAGAGCCTGAAATTCGCTGCGGGGAGACACAGAGAGAGAGACAGGAGGAGAAGGGGTGGGGGGTGAAACTCCCCTAGACCCGCGACAAACTCATCAAGACTTTACCTGTAGCTCCCAAAAATAACAGGAAACTTAAACGCACCATCTGTGTTTTAACAAAACACCCCAAAAAACCTGTAGCTGTACCAACAACTCATGAGGAAAACTCTGAACTGTCTGATTTCCTCCCCCGCAGCGCTCTGCTTGTCTCCTCTGACTGTCCCCTCCTCTCACACACACACAGACACGTTTGTTCTTCTATCCTCATGGGGACTTTGCATTGACTTTCATTCATTTACCAGTATTTTCTATTACCATTTGACCCTGAACCTAGCCTACACTTTACATGGGATGTGAACTGGGCTTATGTCCCCAAAAGAAACAGTGGGTCCTCACCAAGCTGTGTAGTTTGCTTCATCTCTAAAGAGATGCTGCTCTTTAATATTGTTTATTTTTTGTTTCAGTTGTGTGTGGTGTTTAATTTATATTTTGTTGTTCTTTGTTTTTTTTTTTTTATTCAAGTGCATTTTTTGTTAGACTGAGAGTCCACTTTGTTAAAC
>NW_013952496.1:217309-230358 GCF_001266775.1 Austrofundulus limnaeus
GTCTGTGAGAGCGCCTCTAAATTACCTGGTGAATTAATTATCTGCTCTGTGCGCAACGTTCTCTTGCTCTTTAGTAAATAAAGTAAAGCTATTTTTATTTATTTTATCTTTGTTTCAAACATCAACCGACTGGAAAAAGAACAAAGACGCTCCTCCCATTGCGCGTCTTTAGACGTGTTCGGTGTGAACGGACAGCTGTTGACAAGCAGCGAAACGCATGCGGCAGGAGCATTTTGGCTGCTCCAAACGTGTTTGGTGGGAACCCGGCTTTAGTCATGTACATAGAAGTAGGGATTTCTTTTTTTAGGAATACTGATTTATACTATTGTTTGATTGCCTGTCTTTACACTATTCTCTCTGTTCTTAAAATCTGTGTTTTGGCAAATATTTTATCAGGGTATTATGTAAAAGATGGGATATGAGAGAAAAATGAAAAGAACAGGACAGATTGTGGCGATGTGGAGTTTAGATTGCATCACTGCTCACAGATTATACACACCGAAGTATTTAGGCTTCCTGCATTTTTCTTTTTGGACTGTATACATGAAATTCCTGATGGAAACACATCTATGAGATGTGAGTGCTAATTAAGAACAGATTCCTACTTTTCCCCAGATAAAGAAATATTTTAAATTTAATACCAGTTGTTAGGGTTGGCGATATTTGTGACCCGGCTCTCAAGGCTTTCGCATTTCCAAAAACTAACAGGATGGACCCAGAAGTTTGATGCTCACACTTTTGAAGCTTCCTTTCACAACTGACACGAAAGAGAAACAATTCTTTTTTTTTTCTGTAGATAAAGAACCTTGTTTATGTGGACTCCAATTTTATGTAGAATATTTTTACATTTCTGGATGCCTGAAGAAAAAGGAAAAAAATCCTAGCTGAAACCTTGTGGATTGTTTGGAGGCAAATCAGGTGAGTTGGCAAATCAATAATGTGGCACAGGCTGCGCGTTTATAAAGGAATTCAACCACATCATTTCTGCAACTACCTTCAAAGGTGGTTTTAGTGGTTGATCTTGGTTCTAGGTCTGTTTGAAGAGGCATTTTTATCTGTATGAGTTGTCCATTTGTAATTGGTTAAGCCAACATTCAATTTAATACCAGAAATAAATAACTTTAATATAACAAAATGCACTTGTAAATTCACAAATTAACTCAAGCTGATGTGAGTCTTGATTTCATTTAGTGTTTATCACCTCCTTTTTTGTTATGCAAATCAACTGATCATGGAAAGGATTTCCATTGTGTGGTTCAGCATATTTTGCTCTGCCTGATGTGGGACTTGAATGAAAAGACTTCTTGGATCAGCACAAACAAAATGAATATCTGCATTGCCTGTCTGGTTTCTGGTATGCAATGACATGACTATGCATTGTCTTAACTCTACGGCATTTCACAGTCAGTTGTCCTCAAGAACACTTGCAGAAATGAAGAATAACGATCAAGGAAGAAGTGTATCGGCAGTGACATTTATAAGGAATTAACTTCTTGAGCATGAAGTTGAACACCGATGAGGTTAGAGATTTTTTCTTGTGCCACTTATGAACCAAAACAATTTTGGCATCTTTTAGTACAGAGAGCTTTTGGCTCTGGAATTTTTACTGGACTCTGAGTGGGGGGAGTAGGATTTTCAATTTCAGTTTTGACCCCTTGTGTTGTTCAGCCTGAGTTGGCTAATCTGTCCTTGATAGACATTTCTAGACAGCAATAAGATAATTTATATAAATTAAGTGTACTTTTAAAGAAATCTTACAAAGTACACCCATTTTCCAGTGTTTACAGTGCCTATATAAAGTATTTATCCTTTGGATGTTACACTTTTATCAGGTAATGATAACGTGCCATGTTTTCTCATCAGTGCATGTTCCCATGCAGTGATGAAATTTGTTCTCTGCATTAGACCCATCACATGGGAGATACAACCAAGTGGAGCAGTGAGCAGCTATGTAAGCACCCGGGGGAGCTTAGGGACTTGGTGTCTTGCTCAAGGACACCATGACGTAGGCTTGGTGGGGATCAAACTTGTAACTTTCTGGTCCCAAGTCCACTGTCCTACCACTGCACCACAGCCGCCCCAATAAATCAAGTCTTGGTCTATGAAAACTGGCCTTTTTGACAAAAAAGAAAAGATAAATTAAAAGCCTTCAGTGCCAAAGTGAAATCAGATTTTTACAGAGTAATACCAATTTATTAAAGCTAGCAAAATTTAAATAAATTATTTTATAAATATGCATCTCCTTTAAAGTGTACAGAGCCCGCGAGGGGACATGGGGGGATTTTTTTCTTTTGCATTCCCACGCAATACCTTTTGCGTTACCTCGCAACACCTTTGCGTTCCCTGGCAATACTTTTGTGTTACCTCGCAATATTGTTTTGCATTCCCACGCAAAAAAAAAAAAAAGTTTTGTATATGAACTGAATTAAATCAGACTTTTATTTTGAAATATCCGATTACCAAAACAGGATGTCTTGCCACAAGTTCGTGAAATTGACATTGATGTTGCGTGGCTGCGCTGTGTTAAAATATCGACATATGACATACTTTCAAGTGTGGCTGTGTGATATATTCATTCTAAAGCTGAATTAAAGCAGTAGACTAACTCGCTAATGGTGAGCAGGTAAATTTGTTAATAAATCGGCAGGCACAACAGTGGTAAACGACTTTTGCGAGGGAACGCAAAACGTACTGCGAGGTAACGCAATACTTTTTGCGTGGGAAAACAAAAAGAAAAAATCCCCCCATGTCCCCTCGCGGGCTCCGTAAAAGTGGCCATCCTAATTCAGCTATGAAAAGGTTATTGAAAAGAACAAATTGGGATGGTACAAAAGGATTTCTGTCTTTAACTTTCCCAGCAGGAGTTAAAATTCTGGCAAAGAGAGAGCCTCTATTGAAAAGGTGTATTAAATCTTGACTTCATGTGGATGACTTCGTGGTCAAGTGCTTCTTGACAGCCTCGTCAAGACTTAATGAGTTTTCTTCAACAGTGGCTTTCGTTGTGCAACTCTCCTAGAAAGCTTAAACTCGCAAAGAACTTAACAGTTGTGTGAACAGTTTCTTCCTTTTCACCTGCTAAAGTTTGTAACTCCCTTGGAGTGCTCACAAGTGTATTCCTGGCCTCACTCACTTCTTGCAAGATCATCAGAATTCAAATGCATTCAAAGTAGTTTGGACTCCTTTTAAGAAATGTTGCATTTGTTAGGGAGCTATTCAAAAGAATATAAAGTAAAAAAAAAAATGCTAGCTGTAAAAAATCCAACTTTAGAACTGAAAATGATCTCAAAACTATTCTACATTGTTGTAATTTCTCAGTTTTAAAGAGGTCTTTTTTGTCAAAATATAAGCCTTCTCACTGACTTTATTTTATTAGATAAAAAAACAACTGAGCAAGAGATGTTATAAATGGCCTATTCAGATGCAATGAACAACCTAAATTTACTAGTTTCTTTAATTCTTGATCTTTTTGTTTCCTTGACTTTAGAAATAACTAGTCTGAGAACAATATAGCATTATTGTAGCATTGTTTATTTTCATGTAATTGAGAAATGAAGAGTCTTACTCTGCTGCATTTTCAAATGACAATGCATTTCAAGAAGAGGGATTCTTCTGCTACATAAAGCAATACAACAATTATCTAAATCCATGGACATCAGACTCACATGACGTCTTACAAAGGTGAGTTGGGATTGTCAAATGGAAACAAGTGACTAATTGATAATTGAAAATGTCCTCTTTTTTTCTTTTCCTTTTTCAGTCCTAAATTGTTAAACCTTAAGTTCTGTTTGTTATGCTACCATATAATTTTTGCATGTGTTGAAGTGACCCTCCAAAACTAAAAGCAGAGTTGAAACCTATCAAGAATCAGAGTTCTGATGAATGCTCTATTACCGGGCTGTCTGCCAAACGAGGTTTGCTCTAAGGACTTAACCTGCAGGAAAAGGGAAGCAGCTGCTGTCGCTTTTTTTATCTGCTGAAGGAGTGACTCACTGGGTAAGAGCAGATCCATTTATTGACTGATAAGTATGATGTCTTTCATTTTCATTTTCTTGACTACATAAATTTGGTTTGTATTAGAAACTGTAATGTTTATCATTCTTTTTAAAATCTCTAACTTTGTTGATGCCAGTAGGGATATTTGTCTTAATTTTTTTTTTGTACTTTTTTTTTATGTGGACAAACTCTTGATTCCCACACTAAAATAATTCACTTAGGGATCAAAAAATGCAATTTCTGAATTTTATTTCTCTGTTGGTAAATTTTCTAATCTCAAGTGAGCTAATTACATTAATAACTCAATTTCAATTTAAAGACCAGCAACTACTGTGTATTTTGCACAAAAAAAGCTATTATAGACAAAGTCTTAATATAATAAGACTATATTATAGACAAATTATAAAGTATAAAATAAGCTCCTTCTGAGTTAAGATATTCAGTATTCAAGTACATGAATAAAGAGCATGGACTAGAATTTAGAAAGGTCCTTTTGAAATTAAGTCTTGCCTGGTTTATTATAATTTGACATAACTATTGATTTTCACACTGAAATGTAACTAGTTCAAATCATTTTAGGCTTAGACATTAGACTTTAAAACCTTTATTTGCCATTTTACCTTAAAGCTGTTAGTGTTTAGTACATAATAGAAGTGTTATATTCACTAATACCGTTAATTTGCACAATAATGCTGTAAACTGACAATGTAAACAGCATTTTTCAATAAGTTTTATATACATATAATGTATGTGGCATTTTGAGATACCACTGCTTATGACTTTCTTTGGGCTCCATAAAAGACATTAAAGAAAAAAAAAACACTTTTAGGGTGACTAACTTTCAGTGTTTAAAAAAAACAATTATTTTATTTAAAGGAACAGTGCGTAGGATTTTGTCAATTATTTTAGCCAAAATTGAGATAATCACTAATGACAATAATAAAAAAACATGTCTACGAAGGCTCATGAAGGACAAACTGCGGTGGCGACGTCAAAAACGGTTTTAGTTGTAATACTATAAATAAAATATTTGTTGTCTGTCATTAGCTACGTTTACTTTGACAAAAGTAATTGGATTAAACAACCCGTTCCGATTATTCTGATCCGATTGAGCTCGATCCAAATGAATTTTTAATCCAAATGAAAAGGGTGGGTTATGCCGATTGATAATCGGAATGAGGTTCATGTAAACAATCGGATCTCATCTTATTCTGATTGTAGAAAGCTGACCTGTGCGCATGTCTGCTGACTTTCATTCCCCCGGTGGGACAGCAGTGCTCCAGCTTCGCAGCACCGTGCAGAACTTTTCCTCCTCGCTCTCTTAACAGATGAAAAAGGAGGCAAACAGCAGACGTTGCTTCGCTAAAAATAAAAAGCACGTATTGCTTCATCTGTAGGCTGCAACTCAACTGAGGAGTAACGGCGTCTCTACTGTTGTTAAAAGCTGACATGGGTCCGTCCTGAGCGCACAGAGGAGCTTTGTTTATGTTTGTAACATGGAAGTAGAGCTGAACGTTTACAACACTGCGCATGTCCAAACTTATTCTGAATAAAACTCCGGTGCATGTAAACACTTTTCAAGATGGGATTGTGTCCATGTAAACAGTACATTCGGATTATTTAATCTGAATACATTTCAATCCAGTTAAAACATTTTGTGCATGTAAACATAGCTGGTGTAATTTTAGTTATTAAAGCTCATAATCTTACCATTTGAAACATCACTAGCCCTGACGCTGCTGGTAGACATCGCGGTTGGAATTATCAAAGGTTTTTGACACCTGAGAGACACCGTAGCGTTCGGAAGCGGGGGGTGGGGGTGGGGGGAGGACCAGGGAGGATGATTCAACCACTCAACCACTAGATGTCGCTGAAAACAACAAATCCTACACACTGTGCCTTTAAGTGTATTTTCTGAGCTGTTGTAAGTGGTCTGTATCTTACATGCTGGATATTGCATTGAATGACATCATTTTAGAGAAGCCGATTAGTTCTGACCATCACCATACACTAACTGGTTACTCTTGTTTAGTACACCTATTCATTTGCTGCAAAATGCTAATCGGCCAATCGCATGGCAGCAACTGATGTTTAGCTGTCTAGGCGTGGAGAAGATGACTTGCTGAGGTTCTTGGCATCAATCAGTTCAGGGTGCTGCTTTATCAACCTGGAATCAACTTCAGTCTAGACTACAAATGGAAAACCTGTTTTTGGGAAACAAAATTAAGGTTATTTCAAAAGATTTGGAAAAATAAGTGTCAAATTGTAAGTGTTTTATCTGATATGGGTATGTTTTTGGTCATAGATGCATTCGATTTTTAGAAAAAAATGTTATGGTTTATCTTATTTAAATGCTGTTATTGTTGGTAAAGTTTGTTATATGAACAATTTTGCTTTGTTGCCAGTTTTGGCCAGGACAGGCTTGTAAATGTGATTTTTAATCTCAGATTTGCCTAGTAACATAAAATAAAATAAAATAAATAGAATATGGAAGTAAAGAAGTGACTTTAAATGTGGCATGGTTGTTGGTGCCAGACAGTTTGGTCAGAGTGTTATAGAAGCTGATGATCCAAACACAACCATATCTAGGTTTTTTTTTTTTTAAGTTAAAAACAATTTATATTTTGTTAAAAATAATAAAAAATGTAGCTCCTCTGAATAAGGACAACCAGTCTAAAACCAATGTTTTCAAATGAAGATGGACGTTCTCAGCAGGTTATATTTATAGATATACAGTTGTGGTCAAAAGTTTACATACACTTGTAAAAAAACATAATGTTATGGCTGTCTTGAGATTTCAATAAGTTCTACAACTCTTATTTTTCTGTGATAGAGTGATCGGAACACATACATGTTTGTCACAAAAAACAGTCATAAAATTTGGTTCTTTCATAAATTTATTATGGGTCTGCTGAAAATGTCACCAAATCTGCTGGGTCAAAAATATACATACAGCAACATTAGTATTTGGTTACATGTCCCTTGGCCATTTTCATGGCAACTAGGCGCTTTTGGTAGCCATCCACAAGCTCCTGGCAAGCTTCAGGTCGAATGTTTGACCACTCTTCTTGACAGAATTGGTGCAGTTCAGCTAAATGTGATGGTTTTCTTGCATGAACCTGTTTCTTTAGCACTGTCCACATGTTCTCAATGGGGTTTAAGTCAGGACTTTGGGAAGGCCATTCTAAAACCTTAATTCTAGCCTGGTTTAGCCATTCCTTTACCACTTTTGATGTGTGTTTTGGGTCATTGTCTTGTTGGAACACCCAACTGCGCCCAAGACCCAACCTTCGGGCTGATGGTTTTAAGTTTTCCTGCAGAATTTGGAGGTAATCCTCCTTCTTCATTATCCCATTTACTTTCTGCAAAGAACCAGTTCCACTGGCAGCAAAACATCCCCAGAGCATAATACTACCACCACCATGCTTGACAGTAGGCATGGTGTTCCTGGGATTAAAGGCCTCACCTTTTCTCCTCCAAACATATTGCTGGGTGTTGTGGCCAAACAGCTCAATTTTTGTTTCGTCTGACCAGAGAACTTTCCTCCAGAAGGTTTTATCTTTGTCCATGTGATCAGCAGCAAACTTCAGCCGAGTCTTAAGGTGCCTTTTCTGGAGCAAGGGCTTCTTTCTTGCACGGCAGCCTCTCAGTCCATGGCGATGTAAAACACGCTTGACTGTGGAGACTGACACCTGTGTTCCATCAGCTTCCAAATCCTTGCAGACCTGCTTCTTGGTGATTCTTGGTTGACTCTTGACCATCCTGACCAATCTCCTCTCGGCAGCATGTGATAGCTTGCGTTTTCTTCCTGATCGTGGCAGTGACACAACTGTTCCATGCACTTTATACTTGCGTATAATTGTCTGCACAGTTGCTCTTGGGACCTGTAGCTGCTTTGAAATGGCTCCAAGTGACTTCCCTGACTTGTTCAAGTCAATAATTCGCTTTTTCAGATCCACACTGAGTTCCTTTGACTTTCCCATTGTAGCTTTTGTAGCTGACTCTAATCACTGGGTCAAATGAGCCCTATTTAAATGGGCTCATGAGAAGTCAACAGCTGTAGTCAGTCAGAATCACTTACAAGAAGTGAAGAGGCCATGACATGAAGCTAATTTGATTGACACAACTCGCTACATCACCAAAATTGACAAATTTTGTTGCTGTATGTATATTTTTGACCCAGCAGATTTGGTGACATTTTCAGCAGACCCATAATAAATTTATGAAAGAACCAAATTTTATGACTGTTTTTTGTGACAAACATGTATGTGTTCCGATCACTCTATCACAGAAAAATAAGAGTTGTAGAACTTATTGAAAACTCAAGACAGCCATAACATTATGTTTTTTTACAAGTGTATGTAAACTTTTGACCACAACTGTATTTAAAAAAAATTAAGAATTTTTTAGGTGCCACTGGTCAAGCTAGAACAGGAAACTGCTACAGTTCAAAAATAAACATCTGATAACATTGTAATTAAACCCATTTGATTACAGTTAGGTACTAGACTTAAAATTTGTACCGCAGCCATCCTTAGAGCCTTATCATCCTTTGTGTCATCATGAAATTATGTCCTTTTGCTCTTGTTATCTAGTTATAATACAGTTCACTCCAAAAGCATTAAAACAGCAAGTCAAATTCCTTTGTTTTTGTTGTACACTGAAAACATTGGGGTTTAAGATCAGAAGATGAACATGAAACAAGAGTTCCAAATGTCAGTTTTATTTCCTACATGTAGGTGTGTTAATCAGGTGGCTCAGTTGATAGAGCTGATGCCTCTCAGCAAGATGGTCGCCATATCAAATCCCAGCCATGGGACCTTTCTGGGTAGAGTTTGCATTTTCTGTCCGTGCATGCGTGGCTTCCTCCTACACACCAAAAACATGACTTTTAGGTTAACTGGTAACTCAAAATTGTCTCTAGGTGTGAGTGAGAGAGTAAATAGTTGTCCGTCTCGTTTGTCTCTACTGTGCCCCGCCCCTTGCAATGTGACTGCTGGATATGAGCACCTTTGACCCTGAAAGGAAGAAACGGGTATAGATAATGGTGTGTTAAACAGCTCAGAACATACCACCCTTTATTTGAACCCACCCATCTTTCAAGTAAAAAAACAATATCAAAACCGTTGTAACATGTGACAGGCAGGTGTTTTTTTATTGACCAGGAGTTGCCTTTAAGGTTGATTGTTCTAACATTAAATAGCTCTGCATGACTAGCCTACTTTTTGGCCTTGGTTTAGCCTATAAAGTAGGTATTTCCTGTTAAAGAAGATAACCAACATGAAGACCAAAGAGTCAATGGAAGAAAAGCAAGCCATTTTGAAGCCGAGAAAAGAATGAAATTCAGTCGGCGCCGTTGGACCATCATTGGACATAGCAAGCACAAAAATGTTAAATGTCCTGAATAAGAAAGAAACTACTAGTTTTACTGAGCAACAGATGTGAAACAGGTCACCCAAGGAAAACAACAGTAGTTAATGACGGAAATAGCGTGAGAGCTGTGAAGAAACCCCCAAAAACATCAGTGACATCACCAAAGACTAAAATAGTGCAGGGGTGAAGGTACCCCAATCCACTGTTTGAAGAAGACTTCGAGAACAGAAATTTAGAGGCCATACCAACGCAAACCACTCAACAGTAATAAGAATTGGAAGGTCAGATTGTAATTTGCAAAGAAGTACAGAGATGAGATACAAAGGTTCTGGAAGACAATCCTATGGACTCATGAGACCAAGATTAACCTGTACCAAAGTGATGGAAAGGCCAAAGGGTGGAGAAAGAAAGAAACTGATTATGATCTGAAGCACACAAGCTCAACTGTGCAGCATAGTGCAGGTAAAGTCATGGCTTGGGCGTCCATGGCTGCTTCTGGAACAGGCTCATTAATATTTATTGATAATGTAACTAAAGATGGTAGCAGCAGAATAAATTCTGGAGTGTACAGAATCATTTAGTCTGGAAATGCATCCAAACTAATCGGGCGGGGTGAGAATTTTGTCATGCAGCAGGACGATGACCCAAAGCGCAGTGCCAACAAAACAAAGGACTTCATCAGGGCAAAAAAAAGTGGAAGGTTTTAGATTGGCCAAGTCAATCACATACATGTCAAGTTGTATGGATTGTCAGTAAGTTATAAGGACTTTATGTCATTTTGCAGGTATCCGAATGTATAGAGCAATAAGTCTTACAATTTTTTTAAAACCTCATTTTCAAATTTATCCAACATGTCAGAGTCTGTAGGATGATTAAAAAAAACAAATAACATCAAATAACCGTCTTCTAGCCTGTTCTGCCTCTAGAAATAATTTCTGCACTTTCTCAGCTCTCCTTTCCTCCTGCGCAGTAGGTGCTGCCATCTCCGCAGCCGACAGACAGACAGATGGGTGATCCCGATCGGTCGCAGGCTTGAGAAAGTCATTTCAAGCAAGGGTTATGCCACCAAATATTAAATTTTATTTAAAGATTTGTTCCTTTACTTTTGCTCACCTAAAAATGCTGTGGTGTAATACAAACAGTGATATATCCTAAGTTGTTTAACACATATGCATGTAAATAAGAAAATAAAAGCTAACATTTGTAACTCTACTCATGCTCACTTTTGATCTTAAACTCAAATGTCTTCAGTGTACAACAAAAACAAGGGAATTTGACTTGATCTTCCAATACTTTTGGAGACCAAATAAGGCAATTGTCTTGACTGAAAGTGATGAGAAGCAGTGGGGGAGGAGTTTACTGTATCTCTTTTGCCAGCAGGAGGTGTCATCTTGAATCAAGACTGACTTATCAATAAACAAAATTAATATGTAGTAAAACAATAAGAAATGTCCTGTACTAGAAAAGAAAAAATTCAAACCAACATAATTCCATCATCTTATATTGCAAAAGGGACCTCACACCAGTCTATCCACTAAATCTCGGCGTGACATCAAGTATTTCTGCTTCATACATTGTGTAAATTTTGTGTGTGGGTGTGTAAATATAGTTCATGTAAGGTAAATTTGGTTAGCATTTATGAAAAAAATTCTGAAGCATGTTTTACAAACTAAAAGTTACACTGTTTTTATGCAGAAAAATTCAATTGTGCTTTTGAATTGTGATGCCAAAGAGGTTTTAGATAAGAGCCGTGTCTAAACTTCATTTAGATGTTTGACTGCTGTTAGCTTTGTGGTGCAGAGTAGCAGCTTATCTGCAGAACCACCATGGTTTTAGCACATATATTAACAGCTGTTTGCTACTGTTTACATACCGGTATATGCAAAAATTGTTTTATTTTTAAATGAGGTCACAAGCATGTTTTTTTATGGGACAATTCTTGGAAATATTGTAATTCTAAAGGAGGGAAAATGAATGAAAGCTGTTTTTGTCTCTGATGTTCAAAGACAAATATTTAAGGCAGGGGTGCCCAAAACATTTTTCTCAAGAGGAACAAAAGGAAAATCTGAGGGCTGCTGGGCAAATGCAATAAGATAATACAAATATTTTTAGGATTAAGCTGGCAATCTATCTAAACTGAGAGTGTCCATTTTATAATATATATAATATTTTATATATTATATTTATTTTCCATTATTTTCTCATGATAACAACATATGTCATTAGCACGAGATAACGAGGACCATTTTCTCAAGATAATGAGTTAATTTCCAGATGGTTTTCCTCTCGTGCATCAATCAGTAACCACAGAGACACAGAGACTGGTCCTTTCTGCTGGTCATCGATGAAGTCTAATATATTTTATTTGTTTGTTTATTTTTTATTTGCTGTTGTTTAACCAGGCAAATCTCACTGAGAAAGCAGCTCTTTTTTCAAAGGTGGCCTGGACCTGAAGGCAAACTATTGTACATAATTTTGTGTCATTTTTAACATCCATTACACAGACCGAAATTGGAATTTGTCTTGTACAGATAACTTTCATATCAACCCTCATCATCTGAGATGGCTGGCCTGACTGCAGATCAGCAGGCATACACACAAATGAGCTTGCTGAGGGTGTCGGGTCATCTCCATGCTTACGGAATGATTCACAGAAAACCATAATTTCGTTATCTTAAGAAAACCATCAGGAAATTAAAGGGCCTGTGACGTGCTTATCCTTCAATACAAAAAGTCAAAGAAAACATTTATATTTAAGAAAATTAGCATAATAAACACAATTTTACCCATTTTGTCTCATAACTGGCATATTTTCTCATGAATTTGGCTCAGCAAAATGAAACAGGAAGTGACATCAAAGGGGAACTCTTTAAGAAAAGAAAATAGTCTTTGTTTATTGAAACAATCTTCTTCAACTCAGATAATGACTAAAATAATCTAAAGAAACATCAGATTCTTCTCTAATTATTGCTCTTTTTACATGCAGACATTCCCCTTTGACATCACTTCCTGTTTCTTCACATGCAAATATCTCAACAACTGTGCTTCTCAGTGGCGTGAAATTTGTTTTACAACATGTTATCAATGTTCTCTTTCCAAAAATGCATTCACATTTATTTCAAAAATTTGATGTCACAGGCACTTTAACTCATCTCAAGAAAACGCTCCTCGGTATTTCATGATGACGTTATATATGACATGTGGTTATCACAAGAAAACCATGTAAAAAATTGTATGCTAAAAACGGCTGCTCTCGTCTTCTGTAAGCAGTCAGTCCGATGGCCCAGTGTTTTTTTTAACGCATGCACTTGAAGAAAGTTTGATGTGCTCGGACAGCAAAGGCTCAAGGGACATTTCATAAGTTGCTAAAATATGAGTATTTGTTGTCTTATAAAGTGTGTGCAAATCCATGTGTACACTTAGGTCTAATTTAAATGTTTTTTATGTGTGTTTAATTTTAATATAATTTAAAGATTAAACAAGCACCAGAGTGAAGACTGTCTACACTCTAGCCTTTTATAGTCATTGGGCCAATATGTGAAATGACTTAGTGGAAATACAGTGTTTCTACATATAATGACGAGATTAAAAAAAAAAAAAAACAGGGCAACTGCTGGTGGGCCAAATCAAATGGCTCAGAGTGTGCAGGTAGGTCTAGCCTACTCACGTACAATATATATATA
>NW_013952496.1:231378-235475 GCF_001266775.1 Austrofundulus limnaeus
CTATCTATCTATCTATCTATCTATCTATCTATCTATCTATCTATCTATCTATCTATCTATCTATCTATCTATCTATCTATCTATCTACCTTTGACAGGCTGACATGGAGACCTCACATGCATTATTTAAGAACGAAAATATCTAAATCTATTGGAGTACTGTATAAAGTCAGGGAGTTATTTAATGACAAAGCTCTGCTTGTGTTGTACAATTCAATAATTCACATTTAATTTACTGTATAAAAGTCTGGTGTAAAGCTTGCAAAACAATTACAAATCCAATTTTTGTTTTACAGAAAAGAGCCACAAGAATTATCGCTAGAAAAGATTACCGGTACAGCCATCAAATACATTATTTTGCAAACTGAAAAAATTTGAAATTCTGTGATTTGGTTGACTATAATATTTTACTGTTTAATGTACAAGGCTCACAGAAACGCATTACCTTCCAACATTCAGGCAAATTTTGTTAAGAGAGACAGCTGTTATTATCTTAAGGGGATGGAAGTGTTTGTGAAACCGTATTTTCGTACTTGCTTGAGAGAAAGATGTACTTTAATCCAGAGTATAGGATTGTGGAATGGTCTGGAAGATTATCTTTAAAATGCTAGATCTATGTATATATGAGACAGATAAAAGCTCGTTTTCTGAAGGTATATGGAAAAGTAAAATGTGAAGCTATGTGAATTGTTGATGTTTTTATTTGTATTGTTTTGTAAATTATGTTTTGTTTGAATATATTCTGGGGATAAAAGGGGCAGACATAAGATTTATTCTTATTTTATTTTGATTTTTGATTTGTGTATTTTCTTTTTTTTATTGTATATAGTTAATTCTTTCTTTCTTTGAGTGTGTTTAGAGTATGGCATTGTAAAAATAAATAAAAAGTTATGTACTTTAAAAATCCTATTTTTTTCCCTTTGGAAAATCACAAGCATGCTTTTAATGTTTCTGCAACAAAAAAACTTTCATCAAGGTGTGTGTTTGTGGTGGTGGGTGTAATGTGGAAATGAACAACCACAAACAGGCAGTACTTAAGTTGTCTTCAGGTTTGTTTTCCATTAAAATATTGTACTCTTTCCATAGGTTAGGGTTATACATGTGTATATTAACTACTTTATTCACTAATGCTACATTTTCAGCTGAAATAGTTCTACTTTGAGATGTGCCTTCATGGAAGAGACAAAACAGTTAATGGAGAATTATTTATCCAAGCCTTGTTTTTGAACCGGCTACTTGCATCTTCTTTCACCTTTTAACTGACTTTTGTATTTTCAGCAGCCTACTTATAAATGTAGCTAATGTGCTCTTTATTTTTCAGAAGCTTTGTCACAATATGAAATAAGAAAAGTGATCATAGTTCAACTCGCAGTGCATCTCACGGAAGATATATTGTCTATTTAATTTAAATATTGACCAAAGTTGTGTTGATTTGTCTTCCAGATGACAACAGGTCAACAGGCGGAACCTATTGGAAGTCCACCTGCCTTTCAGAGCCCCATCATGCTTTCTCCGACATCCATGCCTCCAGCAGGAGCTCCTTTCATTCCTGCAGAATTTGCTGCTGTAAACCTATCAGTAGGTAAGTTATCCAGAACCTGTCTGGGGTCCATTCCAGCAGAACAAACTGCACATATTTCAAAAATAAGAATTTAGCTAAAACATTGTGACTTTTGATTTTGCTTGTCTTGTTGTTTTGCATAAATATTCCACTCATAAATCCATAAAATCTCATTATATCTGCTTATACAGCAGGAAATGTCAAAGCTCCAGAGGATTCCACAGAAAATTCCACAGGAGACAATGAACCATCCTCTGCTATGAGCACTGGCAACCAGCTGGGGTCTCCAACAGCACAGATGATGGCTATGCCAAACCCTGCAGTTATGCAGGGACGACCCCCCAGACCAGGCATGTCACCTCTACAGCCTCCCCTCGGAATGCCAAATCCTCACATGCGTCCCTTCCCCTCGCCTCAGAACATGCAACACATGCCTGCACAAATGATGCGAGGAGGACCGATGTTTCCACCTGAGAGATTCAGAATGTCCATGCACTTCCCACCTCGTGGTCCTCCTTTTCAACGATTTCCACCAACGAGACCTGAGATTTTGGATGGAAGTGAGAGGGGGCATTTTGGAACTGCGAGGCCAGGATTTAGATACCCACCATTTCAAAGAGGGAGGTGGTAAAGAATAGTTAAATGATGAAGGCTTCTACTTTATTAAAAACTTTGGTGTGACACTGGTTGTGCTTTATTCAGCCTTGTTACATCTCTAAAACATTTTCCATATGTAAAATAAAACAAAGCTCAACAGCACTGTCCAGAAAATAATCTGTGGTCCTGTATATGTACCAGAGGAGACATTTTTGGCTGTACATACTGTATGTACTTGTATATATTTACCTTTTTTATATTTGAAGTTGGTGCAGTTTATGCTTTAACATTGTTATCTTGCTTGGTTCAGATAAAAAAAACTATCTTTGAACAGTTTCTTTTATTCAAGTTCTCTTCAGAATAATTAATACCACACAGCTTTTTGAAATACTAAACTGATTTCAATTTTACAGAAATAAATTTTCATTTTGTGGAGAAAAAAATGTGTATCTTCTGCCAGTAGAGGGTAGAATAAATCTTACTTTTTATGCCCACCTCTGTCAATTCATTGAGTTCACACCTTAGGTTTATGTGCAGTGATTAAAATGTGTTCAGTTTGTGGGTGTTTCTGTTTCTAAAGTTTGGTGTCATGTTCATTTTCACTAAATCAGTTTATATAAATGTGGAGATGTTCAGTGATTTCAAAATTGCCTCCATTTTGCTAGCTTAAACATTTACATGATTTAATAATCTAACAGGCTACCTAAGTTTTAATTCTGTTTATTCACACATATAGCAATAATTCTGAACGAATGTTATCTCGGGACACTATACAAAAAAGAAACAAGTCTGAATCATAAATACCACAGGCCATGCTTTATTTAAAGGAATGCATATCACTAACTGCTTTTTGTACCGGAGATCATCTAAAGTTGAGGCATAAATTGAATCCATTTTAGTCAAACAATAAAAGTAGCAATCTTGTGAATTATTGAGGTTTATTGCATGATGTCACATTGATGCTTAGAGTATATATTGTGAATGACTCTTAGCTACCACCACATCGAAACTTAGCTCAATATCTGCAAAACTGAGTTTCAGTTCTGTCTTCTGAGATTAGTTGGTGGACATCTTGAATTGGAATAGCTTCAATCACTTGTAAACCACATAAGCAGGCAAGTGTGGGTCGGATTTGGTTTCAGGCTGACCGATGGCTTGAAAAGTGCTTTGTCAACCAGATGTGGGCCAGGTCTGGCAATGATGGCACTGTTTGTATGATGGCAGGCAACAAATGGCCCAGTTGTGGTTTGGTTTATGTGGTGCTGGCCCATGAATGGACCATCTCTGACATCTGGGCCACCAAAGGGATGTCATTCTGGGCTGAGTGCATTGTGTGGGCCAGAACTGGGCCAGACACATGTTGCTATTTGGGAAAGGTACAGCCAATGATTGTTTCCTAAAGGTTTCAGTAAAATTGGTACTGTGGTTTGTAAGATATTGCTAACAGTTCAAAGGTCCAAAACCCATCCATCCATCATCTTGTAGCTTCTTCCTTTTAGGGTCATGGGGGTCACTTCTACCCATATCCAGCAGTCACTGTGCGAGGAACGGGGTACGAGTCAAAAACATTATTTAAAAAGTTTTAAAGAGAGAACTTACTCGATCTGTTAGAGCTCAAAATATGTGGGATCAGCCTCCGATATTTTAGGTCAGAGCCAGTGAAAAGGATTTTTTTCTTTCTTTTCTTTTTTCTTTTTTGTAATTTTTATGGGTTTTTTTTTTAAGTCAATTGGCTGTGGCAGTTTTTTAAAAATCTGGCTAATTCTAAAAGCTAATGAAGTCTGGATGTAGGATGATTAGGCTATACCTTCAGCAAGTTTTATTAAAACTCATCAAGCACTTTATGAGATATTTTGGTAATAGACACATACATGATCTGTCATCACCTTTGGACAATAATTCTTTCTTTTTTAACCCAAGTCATATATATATATATATAT
>NW_013952496.1:235569-246672 GCF_001266775.1 Austrofundulus limnaeus
GTATATGTATATGCAGATTATTTGTACGTGAGTAGGCTAGACCTACCTGCACACTCTGAGCCAATATGTAGGCTATTTGAATAATAAAATGTGTTTATAAAAACAGATCTAATCATTAAACAAACAAAACAGCTTACTACGTGAAACTCAGTAATTGAATAAGAGAATTTGAGCTGCATCTGATTGGCTCCTCGGATAAATAAGTGACATTCTCCTGGTCCACTTGCGAGCCGTCTCCACGGGTCGCGAGCTCCGCCCCGCACAGAGATGTGGAAACAACACGCATGGTCTGTAGAGGCGCAGACGTCGGTGAAGCGGCAGGTTTTCCGAGATACGAGATGAGCGACACCGGTACGTGAAAGGACAAACAATGGATATGTCCGAGTCAGAACCGCAGCGGTCACATCCTGGCGGAGACAGGTATGTATGCGAAGCGAGAAGCGTTCTGTGTCCTAATCATCATCACGAGAAAGGGGGGGAAAATAAGCCCGTGTTGAGTCTGCGTGGTCTTAGCGCCGCGTGTGCACGCATGAGCGCGTCACTTAAAACATACAAGTTTACCGGAGGCTGCACGCTGGCGCACCGGAGAGCGGCGGCGCGGTCCGGCGGGCAAACCTGGGGAGATAAATTTGATGCTCACGGTTTGTTGTGCGAGAAGCAAATCCAGTGGTTTTCTGTGGAGTAAGAGCCCGAGTGAAGGGGATACATCAGGGTCAACACATGCATGACGTCCTGACATGAAGAGCCTGCATGAATACAGAACATTTAAATTTGACAAAACAACCAGCAGTGAAAATCTAACGGCTGATTTTATCTCTGTGTCTCGGTGCGTTAATTTTGATGATTGATGCTCTTTAATTGGACTTATTGCCTTCCTTTTTTATTGCGCACATAGCCTAAATGCAGCTGTTCTGATGGATGCTCCCTTCATGAAACGATGTGAGTCAGTGCAGGAGACTCAATGGAAAGGCGGCGTTTGCTTCACTCCAATGACCTTATGGTGTCAGGATTGTTGCAGCGTCACTGCCACGGTCTACTGTTGCTGCTCTCCAATCCTGTCATTTCTCTGTTACTGTGACCAACTGGCAATTTTAGGGAGATGTGTTGTGGGCAAGGCTACAAGATACATTATTTTAACACAGTTGTCTTTTCCTTTTATTCTGATATTTCAAACTGATCACAATGGACAGGAACAATGATTTATTTTTTATTTTTATTTTTTACTAATATGCATTTTCTGCTATTGTATATTCTGCTAAGAGAACATTCGTTTTTGCACAAAAATGCCATCTCACCTCTGGGAGGCACAGATGCAGTTACTCAGTCAGCAGCTTGTATTTATAGTGAGCAAACGCTTGCCCTACAAATTCAGAGTAGCAGCAAAATTTAATGGTTAACTTCTACAGAGAAAAAGAGCCTTTACTTTGCAGTTTAGCGACAAAAAAGACCTGAAGTGATCTGAATAAAAATGTAGTTGTGGCATAACTTGGTTGTAGCTCTTCTTTCCAAAGCCCTCCAGTCATTTTCACATAAAATACAGACAAAACTTGGCCAGCACATCCCCAACTCAGGAGAAGGGGTGTAATGTAAAGTGTAAATAAAACCAAATGCAATAACATCAAATGTATAAAATTTTAACAACTGTAAAAATCTAGGATCTGAGAAAACAAGCTGATGGAGGTTTTAAAGCGGGGTATTGTCCTATTTTATTTCCAGTGTAGAATTATAGTTCAAACCTCTTGGAACTTTGTTGCTCAAATTTTATGTCAGGTGGGAGCATTTGTTCTTAAATCTGTACTGGTCTACATTAGAAGTGCCTTGCAGAGGTGTAATGCTCCCCTACACTATTTAAGAGGCAGGTTATTGAACTGTGCTAAAAAACAGGCAGGATTGTCTGTCTCTCCTTTTAGTGTGGATAACATGGTATCTATGGTTACAATAGTTCTAATACTTCTTTGTATAATCAAGCTTTCAGTAGCATTTGTCAATGAATTGTGTTTAATCAGTGTTGTCTGAAGACCTGAAGAACACATGCAGCCAGTATTGAATTTTGGCCTTGTTATTTACTCAGAAGTTTCTTTAAATTCTTTAAGTCTTTTAAATATATATGAACTGCTATATAGATGATATTAGCAAATACTGTAGATATTCATCCGTCCATTCATTATCTTAAACCTGCTTTTTCCTCTCTGGTTACGGGGGTCACTAGCCATGTTTACATGCACAAAATTCTTAAATGTATCTAAGAATAAATAATCCAAATGTATTGTTTTTATGGGCAGAAAATGAATGAATCTGAACATGACAGGCATAAACTTACATCAGGTTTTATTCAGAATAGAAGTAATGATGTGCAGAGTTATAAACTTTCTCTAAAAAAGTTTTCTGTTGAGGAACAATTTAAGAAAAGTATATTTTATGAAATATTCAGCCTTTGAAAAGCTCTTTATATCCAGTCGTCTTATTTACCTGTTGCCAATTAACCTTATTCCTTATAAAATTCTCCTCCAGCTGTTTCTCATTTGTACCACTTACTTTTACATCTTTTTAGTCCCTGTCCCAACTCCTTTGACCTATGTATTATGTTTAAAAGTTTTCCTCACTCGTGAAATCGTATAAACTCAGATTTATTATATTCTAGGAAAACTCCTAGAATATGTCTTTGACAAATGTCAAAGACTTGAAATTTTAATAAAAACACAAATTAACTTTGAATTTGTGCTTAGTATGTTGAATGAGTACTAAACTACCTAAAAGTGCTGTGGCTGCAAACGAGAAGTGTGACATACCAAGCTAAAATGGCTTCAGTATTTACTGCTGCATCCTAAAAGTGGTAACACGGAGCCATCTGTGTGACCTTCCTGACCTGACCCCCTGCCTGTCCCCATTTGTGTATTTGAATTGTGTGTTATTAGTTCCTTTCTGGCTTTTGCTCCATGCTCTTTAACTCTGCATCTGAAGGATCTCGAATGTTAGAGCAACTGTCTGCTCATGAAAGAATGTCTCCACATTCATATGGTAATATGTCTTACAATCCGTGACTTTGTTCCCCAAGCATGTCCAGATACGTATGTTCTACCAAACACAGTTGTTTTCTTGAAGTGTGCATAATCCAACCGTCATGAGTGCTCTTTGTGAATTATTCATTTCCATCCCACTTTTGCACATAACTCTTTGTTCATTTGCAAAAAATCATACTGAAGACATTCTACTGTCCTGCCTAGTGTCAAGTGAGCAGAAAACAACGCCTAATTTGATAAATGTTAAGACCAATACTATGTACTACTCATTTTAATAATGAAACAGTTATTTCTGCAACCTTTGTTAAATCTGAATTAAATCACTTGCATCCCAATGTTGTCTTAGCGACATGTTTAAAACTATTGATTAGAGAAGGTAAATTACAACCAGGGAGGCAGAAGTCTCCCTGAACAGAAAGCCCACTGTCTCTGTTTCATTTCAGCTAATCCCTCAGTGCTCTGCACACATTTTCCCTGATAGTGTAAAACCATAATATCAGCTATTATTCTGCCTTTTGGCCATTATTAGGACATGAAGCTTTAAATCATTACATGCACACTGCTAAGAAAATTGTTAAAATATCTTAATAGTTTAAAACTGAGCTCTACCAGGTCATATGCTTTGAATTACAACTATTGTTTTATTGTATGGATCTGTTACAAATAAGTCATATAACAGTGCTGCAATGAAAATGAACTTGTCTGTCTAGATGCGGTAAATGTAGTCTTTCTTGGCTCGTTAGCAGTTTTATGTTGTAGGAATTATCCACTTTCTGGCTGCTTAGGGCAACAAATTACTTCTTCTGGAACACGACACTTAATTTGCTGCCATGTGGTGGTAAGGTATCGATTTTCTTACGTGTTTGCCGATTTATCATAATATGTCTAGCGCAAGAGTTTCAAGTTTATTGAGCAAGGACAGTGCATTTCCTTTTACTCTTCTGGGTAATTCCATGTTGAATTGTATTACAAAGAAGAGCTCAACCTTCCCTTGTTCCTCCTGACAGCACATCTGTCTCCATTAGTGAATGTCATTGATGTGCAGCTCTTTCCTTTGGTTCTCATTTATGAACAAATAATGAAAATAATTGTAATCAAAGCACTGTTTTGTTACCTGTATACTACTTGGCGTCATGGACTTAATATTTTTATCACAAATAAAAAACAAACTGTCAGGGGCTACAGTAGCATGGTCAACAGTGTCTTGTAGTTCTGAGGCTGCAGGTTTGAGCCCTGGCTGCATCAGGAAGGGCATTCTGTGTAAATAATGATACATTAAACTTATATAGCACTTTTTTTAGGACACTAAAGGCTTCAGTATGGTCGCTCGGCAGCCGACCGGACGACACACTTTCACGTGGTTGTTCGGCGTTCATTTTCACCTTTCATAGCAGGTGAAGTGTCTTGCCCAAGAGCTCAATGACGGAGAAGGATGGGGAACAAACCGGTTACAGGACGACTCCCCTAACCACTCTGCCACAGCCGCCTCAGTTGTTAAAACAACTGCCCCATCTTCATGCAAGTTTGCCTGCTGTGGCAACCCCTGCAAAAGGGTGCAGCCAAAATCAAAAACAAAAAAAAATGTAAAGAACTTGCATATTTTCTTCTAATTTATTGCTGATTGCAGAAGGCTTATCTTGCCACATATTTTCATATGGGTTGAATTCAAGATGTGCTGACAGTCAGCATTATCTGATAGATGGCTTGCCAAGGTTTGCTCCCAGATGCTTTCCCGAGGGCAACACCCTCAGCAGTACTGTGTATTAGGGTGACTTTGATGCCTCCATATGAGAGAAAAGCTGTTTGTGTTCAACTTACTTTAAGAAGAAAAGCGCCAACCTTAAGCGCTTTTATCCCAAAAGGTCAACGTTTGACACAGGGGGGCTTTGTATAAATCTCAGTTTTATTTCCAAGCATAGCAAAGACATGAAGTGTTTCATAAAATATTGCATGCTTAAATTGGAATTAAATTCAAAATCTTCATGAATAACATCATACTCACCCTTAGAAATGAGCAAAACAAAATTGAGTTTCAATTTGAGATTGATCTAGCTTTGAAAGAGAGGACTTTTGAGAAAATGATGCTGTTTGCTTTCACAGTGAGTTTTTATTCAAAAAGTATTTGTTTTTCTAAATGATCATGAGATTTGGCAAAGTAAACAAATACGCCTTCAGATATTCTCGATGCACTGTTCCACCCTTTTTTTAGACTTAGGAACCTAAGAACAGCTGTCAAAAGTGCACATGGTGATGGTCATGTGCTTCACGTGGCTGTTGGAATCTCATGGTTTTGAATGAATAATGGATACTAAGTGCACAAAACTGCTGAAGCTACAAGTCACTTTGGGGAGACAGTTTGGTGAATTTTACTTCAACATCACTCGTGAACACAAACCTCCTTATACAGTTTTACAGATCTTGATAAAGCAAGTTTATTTATTATTTTTTTCAGGTTTCTCCATCTCAGTGGGTCAGCTGAGGTACACACTCAGTTGGATGTGTTGATCACTTTAACGTTTGGCATATGAAAAAGGTGTATAATTGGCATCCAGTCATGTGTTAAATGACTCATCAATAGTCCTGAGTTATTTTTGACTCTAGCTTCAATATGCATCAATGAGAACAACAATCCCTGAAAGAACAGTGCGATCTTTTCAAACAAGGCTACTGCTCACCTAGCTGTACCATTTTTAACAAACACACACACTTTACTATCAGTAAAAAAAATTCCCACGAAGCCCTTCAAAACAGACAGCAACAATTTGCATTCAAAATAAAAAAAAAATAAAAGTTTTTTGTTGTTGTAGGATAGCTGGGAGCTCATGTGCTTGATTGGTTTTTTTTTGTCTTACACATTTCAGCTGGGCAGGGCTTTTTGTGCTTCAGTCAAAAATAACAAAATATACATTTTCTTAGTAAATTGTGATTATTAGAGATCATGGTTCAGCACTAATTTCACAAGAATGAATAATGGCATCTCTCCATGGGCTTATAAACTCCTTTTTAGATGTTGACTACATATTAATCCCTAAAATTCATAATTATGACATTTATACTTTAAGAAAAATCTAATTTATTCTAGTTATTTTCCTAAATATTTAGATTTTTTTATTACAACAAAGAAGTTCTCATATAGATCATATAGTATTTGGAGTAGTAGTGACCAAACAAAGCAGCTTGTAAAGTTCAGACGTCTGCTCTTTAATATGCTCACAGCATCTCCTAATAACTCAGTCTTGTCCAATGCATTTGAACTCTAAATTATTTTCCTCTCTATACCGCTGTCTTTGATGTTTACTCTTGAGAGGCAATTCTCAGCAGGAGACCACTAGATCGTCCGCTAATGATCTCTACCCAGGCAGGAGTTTGTGCTTTCATGTCTTGTACAGCACTTGCTTTTCAGCTGTACATAGTGCTCCTTTTCTTTGGTACAACAGATAACCTGTCTGTTTCTCTCGCTCTCGATATTGTTATTGTCTTTAGCAAAATAAAAGCAACGCTTGAACTCTTGCTTCGAAGGATATATTTTTAAAATCTTAATTCATTAGTTAAATATGTTTTAACTCACCCAATTAAGCACGTTATTCTTGCTGATTTGCTTTTGCTGGTCAGTGGAAGTCATGCTAATCGCTGACTATTAAAATCTGTTTGGCAAATATAGTCCTGCCCTGCACATCAACTGAAATTAATTTTGTTTTTATAAGTAATATAAATGCTTACTGACGGTTCTTTACATAGCCACAGTTAAAAAAAAAAAAAAGATAAAATATAAAATTAGATTACAACTACATTTCATAACATTGAATGATAACAGCCTGTGTTGAGTGCATATTTGCTATAATAAAATTTTGTGTAGCCAATAAATAACTAACCTTTGTCTAAGCTATTCTGGAAAGCAGGACTCTGATTTTACCAGTTAGATATGTTAGGATCCTGTGCCCTGAAAAAGGATTGAACCCTGCTGACATTTGCCTCATCTAATAGTTTTAATAGCCTCAGTGTAGAGCGTAAAAGCCTTGTGACTTATCTCCACATGTAGTTCATACACACTCAAAACTAAGCGTATGGTAACAGATTTGTTATAAAATGAGACTGCATCATTACTTTTAAAAATACCCATGAAGCCTCTGCCAATTAACCAGCAAGTTACAATAAATGTAAAATTATTTGGGATGTAAGTGACCTCAGTTTTGTAGAAAAACTGGAATTGTTTAAAATGGCTGTTCAGAAGCTTCCTAACCATGTTTTAACAAGATCTGTTTTTAAAACACGTTTAATGTCTTGGATGTTCTTTAGACTTTTACAGTCACTCCTTTTCTGTATACCCTGCAAAAGAATGAAAATAAGAAAAGAACAAGGACCTGAGATTGTTCTGGGTAGTGCTGCATTTATAAATTTAAAAACTAAAGATTCAAAAGGACGAGAGGAAAAAATAAATCTTTCCATTGATTGACATTTATAAAAATAAAATAAAATATAAAAGGTAATTTTGCGTAAGACCCAAAGACAGCATCAGCATTGCAGGGGATGTGTAGTCTCACCTGCCAAATTGCTCCAACAGTATTGAATGACCTATTAATGAATTGGATGTCCAATTTAATTAGCTCTGAGTGCGAGCTTAATGGCAATGAGCCATTGGTGAGAAAGCATTTTTTTTATTTAGTTGAGCTTCATGTAAGTAATTTACATTTTTGAAATACTTGTGACAACTGGCATGGAGTCAGCATTAACCCGCATTTTACTGACAGATGTATTTACTGAACAACTTATTTAGTTTTCCTCACTTTATTTGGATGGGTAGTCTCTTCACATATCTTCTCATTGCCATGCACTATCAATTATTGTATGCACTATCAGTAAGTTTTGAACCTCAAGGTTGCCATCTGAAAATATGCTATTGGTAAATAGGATTATTTTTTTTTGCATGTGTTTGTGTAAAAACAATATTTTGGCACATTGTGAATATAATGAAGCTCAAAATGTGTAGCAGGTAAAACTTTTTTTTATAGACCAAGGATTTTCCTTTACAAGGACCTTTTTTTGGTCACATAATAACTTTTATAAGAACATGACTATAATGTTATTATGTTATGTAAGGGGAGACTATTGAGCTAAATGTTAATTGGAATCATTTTGAAGTCTAGACAGGGCGAATTATCCCTCCAATCTCTGGATTCCTTTGAGATGGTCTAAGCTCAGCTCTGCCTCTCCTCTTTGGTCACCAAAGGTGTTGACACTCTCAGCTTGCTCGGGGCATGTTTTACTGTTCAGTGTGCATGCAGAGCTGTTTCTGTGGCTGCAACTGAGCAGACGTTCTGGTGCCCTCTGCCCTTTTCTTCTCCCTTGTGTCTTCTGCTGTTCGATTACCTTCAAAATAAATCCAGCACCGCTGTCACAGCTGATGTGAAACAACACCACTTGTGACACGTTGGTCTCTTTCAGTCCAGTGTGTTGTCTGAATGTTGAAAATTACACTCTGTAACAGTCACTGTGACCTTTCAGCCATGATTTATTGCCTTAAAGGCAAATGTTATCCTAATTTTTCAGAATCCAGTCGCTAAAATCCTACACTTCCTGCACAATTAAATTATTTTGTTTTCACCAAAAATTAATTTGGACTTTTGCCAGTTCAGACTGAGAATCAAAAACCTAAATGTGACATGTTCTTATCAAGTACAATTATTTCTCTACAATAGAACCTAGAGTGTAAATATCCGGTGTCTTGTAAGGTAATTACAGAGGGAAGTAACACATTCCTGCTGGTAATAAATTTGTGGTTTAAAGGGGTGGAATAAAAAAAAACAAGGGAGTGGGTAAAAAGGGAGGAGAATGAGAGACAAGAGTCATCTGGAGTGTGTGTTTTGAGGGGGTTAGGAATAGTCACTCCCACTCTTTCCTCCTCCCCAGTTCTTCCAACTCTTTCTTACAATTGTAGTTCTGCTGTTGACTTCCAGAAGTATAACTAAACCCCTCAAAGTGGATCCTACATTTTTCTCCTTAATGATTTGTGGATTTTCTTATGGTTACTGTGGAGAACATTATTAACGCTCTAATTGTACACAGGAAGGTAAGTAATTGTTTTGGCTGCTGTGCATTTTTATTCTTTTTGTAACAACCTGTTTAGCCATTAAATGAGGAAAAATAGGCTTCAGTCATAAAAACTGCTCACTTTTCAAAAGTAATGACACATTTCAGCCTTTTTTTTAATTCCACTTTGGTCTGAAAGAATAAGAATATCTGCATGTAGGTGATCTTATAGAAATAAACTTGTTATTAAAAAAAAGAAAAAAATTGTATAGGTCTTCTGGACCCGTCAAGAAGACCTATACAATTTTTTTCTTTTTTCTTTTTTTACCTGGATTACTGAGATGCATCAGGACATTTTAAACTTGTTATTCTTTTTAAGTCAAAATTACAATATTTTTGATTAAGTATACATAATTTTTTTATTTCCTTTTTTTCTTTTTGTTTATTGCAATAGCATCCTGTGGTCTTCTACGGGCTTAAGCTTTTTTTTACACATTGATTGCACCCTATTTGTATTAAAATACCCCTGTTCTTCTTTGTTAATTCACACAGAGCAGGTGGCTCAGCTTCGCCTCCTGTGGGTGCTCCTCTACACACAACATGCTGGCATTGTGGAATCGGCTGGCTATGAAAGGTGTCGTTTGCTCTGAGTTGTGAGCTTACATGCGTCGCCTCTTATTTCACACACACACGCAAGTTCAGCTCTTTAACTACCACTTGCTGATTCAGAGGCGTTATCAGCAGCAGATAGATTTCAACCCCGCCTCTTTCCAATCTGCTTCTGTGCTTTAACATGAGACATCAGTGTGCAAAGAAGTCATGTCAGGCCTGACTTGAGAGGCAGTGTGTGAAGAGTGTGTTTAGGTTGGGTTACCACCAGTTGGTACCTGTGTTGAGCAGCCACTGGGGTCAGTAAGCCATTTTACTGCCCTGCATTCACTACAGGAAGCAAACAATACAGCCTGTGTTTGTGTCATTGTAATGACAAAGCAGTGCTGCTGCTGGTGGTGGTTTTGTGGTGTCGAGAAACATAAATGATGAATTGCAAATGTGAGAGAGACGGTCAAAGTCAAAAAGAATTCCCAGAGCGCATCCTGGCGGGGGGTAGTGGAGGACTTTATGATGTTGAAGTTCATTTAAAATCAGAGCATTGTGTTTAAAACCCACTGTGGCTGTTGCTTTGGGGAGAAGGGTGAACAGTGGTCATCTGGTCTCATAGTTATGGTAATGTGTTGGCTCAGCTTGACAGGAGATCACATCCTGACTGTTTGACTTGTAAATTTTAACAATATCCTTGTCATAACTGGAGGAAAGCCAGCTTAAAAATTAAAACCTAATGGTTTTTTTAGATTTGTTTTTGTCAACGCTTTCCACAAAGTCAAATACAGCTAGACCTCAGTTTCTCTAGGTTTCACTAAAATGAACAGTTTTTGAAAGAAAAATCACTCTACTGACTGGTTTAGTCTTATGAGCTGTAGAGTACAGTGTGCTGTGGAATAAATGCTATATTGTAGAAATTTACAGACAATAAGCACTATAGATCAGTGTTTCCCAAAGTTGGGGTCGGGACCCAAAGTGGGGTCCCGAAACATCAAGGTGGGGTCCTGAAAAGATTTTCTGAATTAATTAAATTTTTTGCCTTAGTTGTTACAAAGCAGTGAGTTTAGAGTCTTTAAAATGGATAAATGAAGTATAAAAATATTGTTACTATGCCCATGTTTAGTTGACCTGATACAAATGTTTATCATCCAAAAATAGTTGTAGGCACAGGTCTGTGCTACTGTTATTTTGTGGGTCAAATGCTGGAAAGTTTGGGAACCAGTGCCTTTTGGTTCCCAAAGTTGGGCTTGGGACCCAGTTATGGGTCATGAAGCACCTTGGATAATCTCCAGAAATCAATTTAAAGGGTAATAAAATAATTGCTGATGTAATATTTTCCCTATAATTATTACAAAAATACAAAATAAGTATAAATAATCATTTATATTTGTGTACAAGCTGTTTAGATTGTCAAAAAGCCTGTGTTTTTAGGGTTATTTATGGAGTTTGTGTACTC
>NW_013952496.1:246871-249513 GCF_001266775.1 Austrofundulus limnaeus
CCCCCCCTCTCTAAGATCGTACAATTTTGTGCATCAAAATGTTTTTGTAGTTCAAATCAATGCAATGTTCATATTTTTTATTATATATTATTTACTATATTAGACACTAGATATGTAATATTTACTGTATTGGATAAATTTTACAGTGACTAATGATGAACAGGTAGCCTTGGCAAAACAATTATGCACCATCATGATAATGTCACAATGCTGCTGGATTGCCTAAAAACTAAACTAAGATGTTTTTTTTATTTATTTTTTTCATTGTCTTCTTGAATCCAGTGTTAGGTTCTTTATTTTTATTTCAAGAATTAAAACATGGTAGCTTTATGGAAGCCGTATGAAGTGTAGTTTAAATGTCGCTTTCAATGTTACACATCATTGGATTAAAAAAAAGATTTTTATTGAAACTGTAAACAAGACAGCTCAGATGAAACAGGCTCATTTTCTACCTTGCTTTGTGTAGTCATGTGTGTCAGGATTCACTTTGTTTCTGCTCTGTAGAACAGCGCATCACAGCAGAGAGCTGGGAGCTCCAGGGGTGTTACGGCTGAGGTGACGCTCGGAGATGGCTTCATGGGCTGAATCCAAATATATGATAAAGATCCAACCTTGTCTGTTTATATAAATCTTGGACATGCAACTTTAATTTTAAGCACGTGATGTAATGCAGCAGTTAGAGAACACAGAGGACAAATACATCTTGAAGTATTTTTGAAAAAGTCTACGATGAGTTAGGGAACACACATGTTCTCATTTCTATTTGCAACACAACCTGAAATATGCATTCTCTCCTCATTAATATTAGAATGGTAAAGATAAAAAATATTTTGACGTTGACCCAGTTGTGATTTTGAGTGGTGTGTGTACTGTATAAAAAGAAATGCACTCAAACTAATGGCATGCGTGGTTTTCCCCACTTACTGACCTGGAAATAAATGTCTGCCTTGCAAAGCTTGAGTGAGTCACACATGGAATTTCTTGTTTGTAAAAAGTTGCCCCACTGTTTTGACTTTCCTAAAAGATTTGCTTTTGCCCATAACAGTACAAAGCTTAGAGTATGATTTACTGCAGAGATCCCCAGCCCTGGTCCTTGACATCAACTGTCCTGAATGTTTTAGCTGTTTCCCTTCTTCAGCACACCTAATTCATATTAAATTCCCTGCTCAGAATGTCACCAGGTCTAGCAGAAGCCTTGTCCACATTCATTCATTCGTTCATTCGTTCATTCGTTCATTCATTCGTTCATTCATTCATTCATTCATTCATTCATTCATTCATTCATTCATTTCAGTTTGGCGTGTTAAAGAAGCCAAACATCAGGACAGTGTGCCTCAAGGATCAGTGTTGTGGACTTTTGGTTTACTGAAAAAAGGTAGAGAAGATGTTTCTGCACAAAAATATTGTCACATAAACTCATTGGGTATACTCATTTTTACAAGTCATTAAAAAAAACAAGAATCTGATAGAAAGTGTCTGAGTGGGTCTCATTAAACAACCCATATTTCTGTGGACATTGCTTCATTCCTTTTTCAAAATAATCAAACTTCTTGTCTTGTTTTTATCACAGTTAGGATAAAAATTCTTACTTATAAAACAAAAACATATAGTGTTGTTTCAATTTTAATAGTGAAAAAAAGTTTGCATTTTTAATATTAAACTACTTAAATTAAAAACTATTTTATTGGAATTTTTGATCCCATCACTTAAAACAATAAGTTGTTTTTTTACAGCTGTGAGAACAAGTAAATTCTGCTCACAATGTAATTTTCCTGACAAAGTGCATCTGGTCCCACTCTCGCTTGAGATCTCCACCTTAGCCTTTCCCTGTCCAGTCCAGCTGTTTTTAAAAAATAATGTCTGGTTTCATTCAAACTGAATACAAACAGTGATACAGAGGAACCATTTCTGACATTGTCTGTCTTAAATAATTATTTTCACTTTTCTGATTGGTTATCATGTTGTTTAGCTGCAGGCATATTGTTTGGCAAGTTTACCATGACTGTAAATTTTCACATTTGCATTTGTTTATTGAAAGACCAGTTACTGGACTGATGTTGCCCCTAACTATTCAAAAATAGAGGTAAAAACTATGGACAAGAAATAAACACTAACACCACCAGTGTCCACCACCTAAAACCACTTGTAGATTTGGTCATTAGTCTTGTGTCTTTTTTGACTTTTACCAGTTCAGGTACTTCAGAGTTGTCATTGAGGAACTAAGGAGTGGTCAACAGAGTGTGTTCTTTTACAACTGTAACTCACGGTGAAAATATTACTGGACAGCACAGTAACAAATTAAATTTAAAACAAGTAATTTTACCTGTATTGATTTTGACATTTATATTGGGTTTCTTAATAATTGTTTAGGTTTTAGAACATCTATCCATCCATTATCTATGCCCGTTTCTTCATTTTAGAGTCATTGGTTAGGCTGTGTATTGGCAAGAATTTGGCGATACGATACATATCATGACAGAGGGCTCACAATACGATATATCCCGATATATTGCGATACTGTAAGCAAGGTGATATATTGCGATTTTTTTGTCCAAAAATTCTATTAAATAAAAACCTCAATAGGAAAAAAAATGAAAAAACAAAATTCATTGTCTCTGAAAATTCTAATATTACATAGACAT
>NW_013952496.1:250033-256422 GCF_001266775.1 Austrofundulus limnaeus
ATATAAAGGATCTAAATTTAAATAAATCAGTAGGTGGAATTACACAGGTTGACCCAAGAAAATATTTGCTGCACCTAAAGCCACATGCAGCTTTAACATTTGCAGAAGAAGTGACCTCTGCACAAGGTAATGCTCTAGAGAAAACTTCGGCAGGGACAGCGGAGTCACTCAGATAAACAACACCAGCTGCTGCTCAGCAACAGGGACCAAAAAAAGAACTTTCACTCTGAAGAACAATAGTCATTTTAAGAAGTGCGTAGTGGTTACTGTGGCCTGCGTGAAACAACTCTGCAGTGACACTGTAAATGATCTGTATGTAATCTCTTTCTTATATTAATGATAAAACAGCTGTTGATTCACAGAAACAATTAGATTATGTTAAAAACATCTGTTTAACGGCATTCGATGACACAGAATTGTTTATATAGTTTTTATTATCATCACTCAAAAACCTTTCTCTTGAGTTTATTCAATTACAATAGTAGTAAGTTTAGACAATACTGTTTTGTCTGTACGGCAGATTTAGTTTTAGTTTAAATTGTTAATAACATGATGCAATACTTGGCTCGTTTTATCAGAAACCTACAAAAATGCTGCGTTAGATGTTCCTCATCAATTGTTAAGCCCTTTGAATCAGAATGCAAGCTTTTCTGATTCCAAATTTCCTCTGAGAGAGCACAGCAGTCCTATGAAAAGGAAATGAGTCTTGACCACGAGTTGTTTGCTACCAATTTCCACTTACACTGAAGCTTATGAGAACATCAACTGGAAAATTTGAGCTGTCTTCCATGGGGCCTTTCAATTCCAAAGCTCCTCCCCTCCACTATACAATCATCTGTGTTATTATCTCCAGAGCCTGGAGTGTTCAGATTACAGGGTTTTGTGTTGGAGCTTGTTGCAAGTCAGCCCAATGCAGTCTTTCTTTTCATCTGTGCAGTTGGTTTAAATGTCAGGAATGTGTTTCAAGCATCCAAGCAACATATAGACTCAGTGTGGCTCAGTTTGATTGTACTCTTTTGAATTGTGTCTCATTGCAACCAATTTCTTTATCTTACTATTAGATTTATCTAATATTGTAGCATTTTATATTGTGATGAAATGTAGAAGAATACTGTATGTCTCACACTGATGTAGGTAGATCAGATTTTGGCCGTAGGGTAAAAGTTTCCATATCCTCAAAAGACACAAACAACTTGGCTTTTCATCTGTGAAGATCCAAGAAAAAAGTCAGGTGGGGGTTTTGACAGTTCTCTTTTCTTGTTCCAGCAAGCCTGGGTATTTGTTAAGTATAAGCTGTGCTTTTAAGTGTTCTTTAGTGACAAAAGGACCTTCAATCTACCTGTCACATTGCTTAGTTCTGACAAAATTACTCACCACTCCACACAGCCAGCTAAGTTTAAATGAAATTCTCGTCTAAACAGGTTAAGATGTTCTCAACTTTGTTGTGAAATAAACTGGTTCTAACAACTTAAATTTGGTGACATCTTATATTGATACACTTCAGTTAGAGGGACACTTAGAAGGTGTGTAGTAATATAAAAAATTAGTTCGTTTTTTTAAGTTTACATTTAGAGACATGAAAAAAATACCAGATGGGTGACTTCAGAATCTCAAATTAATAACATTAATAACACTGGTATTTATTTTACAAAAAAAAGGTGAGTTGTGTGTGATAAATCAAAAACATTGTAATAAATACTCAAGTGTGAATACCGATTTAAAAAAAGTATTCGAGAGTGATAGATGTTTTTCCACACTACCCTTTATCTTATGTGCTTTAGCACAATAGCACTGATGAAAAACATCAGGGATAATACTGGAAAACCAATCATTTTAAAGAAGAGTCGTTTTAAATCAGTTTTTATCAAATTAAACAACCTTATAGTGTAAACACAAAGTAACATGATCAAAACAAAAGACTAATTTAGCCTGTCAATAACTGTACCTGCAAAAATCTTGAAGTTTTCATAAGCGAAAATTATTCACATTTGCCAAACTGAGACAGTAATGTGTTGTGTGTGGATGGACTCTTGTTGCTTTTATTTATAGCTTATAACAGAAACAATTGGGGAGTTGAGTTGTCTTGTGCTCTTAGCTCTCTGAAATGAGAAGTCATCCATTATTTAATAAATTTTTAGCACCAACAAAGGGAAAAAACGCTGAAAGCAGATAAAAACCCTAAGGCATAAACAGTTTGTTCCGCAGTGAGAAAACTCAGAGGTTAGGAAAGGATACACAACACTTTTACTCACGCTCGCCTTGGTTTTGTCTTTGCACAACAGAAGTAATGGTTTAAGATGTGACTAAAAAAAACTTTTTTATAGGAAAATATGGTTTCATTTTTTTGGAGAGATGAACAGTGACACATGGCTGAATTAATTTGTTACTCCACAAAAATTGCAGACACATTGCCATTTCGTCAGATGTGTAATTGTGGAATAACTGCTATTAATTCAACTGGCTGAAACTATTTTTCTTTGGTTTTGTCAAATCTTGCATTGTGCAGGCGTTTAATCAATGGTCAGTTTTGTGGTGCGGTACTTATTTTAGTAGAAGTAGTACCTTTTTTAAATTTAGGTTAGAAACAATCATTGCTTTGCTTGGGATGATATGCATGACCTGTGTTTTTTTTTATTATTGCTGATGAGGTTACAACACATATAGAAGCTGCTTCATTTGCTGTTTGTCATACTACAAAAGTAATTTCACTTTATATAGAGCTGTGATAATAATTTGGAGACTAGTCAATAGCTGTTTTGTTAATATTGAAATAAATTAAATCTATTTCACCATAAATGTCCTTGTTCAGAGTGTAGCACAATGACTTCTAGATGGGCACTAACAGATTGGTACTCTGAACAGAATCAAGTGGGTATAAAAATTGATGAATGTTACCCTATAAAAAACAGTAACTAGTGAGACATTCGACATGCAATGTATTGAAAAATTACACTAAGGGTAATGCAGTGAGTTGCCCAAGTTTGTGGTTTCTGTACTGACTCACTTAAGGTCTCGTTATCAGATGACCAACTTCAAATCTTGCTGACATGATTTGAGATGTTTTTTTTCTCATGAAACTCTGGGGCAGAAGTCTGGGTTAAAGCCCTCCCACTGTCCTCCCTCTGCAAAACATACTATAGTCTGACATTGACGGTTTTCCAAGGTTCCCTCTGCGTCCGATTTTGACGTGTCGGGTAACCCTGTCACGTCAGTTATTGACGAGATGGGGCGGAATCTGTTGTCTATTTTCAGGAAGTGTAGAAAATGTACAAAAACTACTGTTCCAAAGCCTGAAATTACCTTTATTCACTTTAGACATCCTGTCCCTGACCCTAGTACCTAAAATTAACCATTTTTAGAAAATGTAGGAAATTCACATCAACTACGTGTTCCAAAGCCTAAAATTACCTAATATTCACCATAGACATCCTATCCTTGACCCCAGTACCTAAACTTAACCATTAATCCTGATCCCTCATATTAACCTCAGACCCCGACCCAAAGACCCCTGGTGGCACAACCCGGAAAAGCCACGGGTGGCAAAGACTGACGCGAGGGGGTTACCCGACGCATCAAAATAAGACGCAGAAGGAAAAGCGTCAGTATGTTGATGAGTCGGAAGTGAGATTGTGTTAGTATGAGAGAAGAAAAGTACACTATTTCCATCATAAAACCACATCAGCTAGAAACAGTGTTTAATATCTCATGGATTATAAATCAGGTTTTTTCTTCCTTTGTTACTTAAGCTCCTCATCATTTATTGAAACCTTGAACAGACCTTAATGATGAATTCATGTCTGGTTAGTTAAACAGCATAATGCCAAACAAACACAATAACCTTTCAGGGATCCCTAAAGGACCCAAATCCACAGATTCTTCTTTGCACATTTGGCCTACAACGTTTTAATCTTCTACTTGTATAAAAGATAGTACAGACCAGCCCAGGTGTAGCTCATGTTGCAATTTTGGAGTCCCTTGTGCTTTGTAAGCATGTCTTGCAACTTAATGACAGTCTTGGGTTTCTTTTCTTGAAATTTGCCGTAACAAGTGTTGTGGTTCTTTATAGTCATCCTTGTTGTCTTTTTTTCGTCTGTATCACACCTGATTAGGGGAAATAGGTGATGAACTGCTGATATATAAGAAAAATAAATGGATTGCATTGGTGACTTTACACATCGTGTAATGCAGTACCAGCGAATGGTGAAGAGAGGACAGAATAAGGAGGGAAAAAGAAGCAGCTAGGTAGAAAAACAGGGTCAGCTCCAGTTTATATAACACTCCCATTACTGTGAGCTTGAGTGCAGCAACAGACGGTTGGGCTCACACCCATATGCGTCAGCTACACACACAAAATCATTGCTCCCCCTTAAAGAGTTTGTTCTAAAGTGAGTGAAACAAACATCAGGAGGAACAACAGTCTCATCTTGGGCAATCTTCCCTCCCATCTGTTAACGGTCTCAGGGCATAGAACAGGATCTTATTTAGCGGGGGCTTTCCAGCCTAAAGGCAGGTAGATGGAGTCTGACTGTGCATTATGGTAAAAGCTTCTGCACCCTCCTCTTGCTCACAGTCCTCTGTACTTCAGGGGGTACTGCCTGAGAACAAATGACAATAACACAACATGATGGTTCACTTTAGCCCTGAATAACTCATGTTCACTCAGCCTGTGTCTGCGCTCATACTCTCATTAGTCTTCGCTTCACAAAATCCTGGTGCATGTTGAAAAGGATTGAGAGAATCACTTCCTCTGTCAATTTTGGGGTACTGTTTAGTTAGTGTGGCCTAAATAGTCATTTCCCCAAAAAATGTGAGCAATTAAGTAGCTCAGGAAGTTAGAAGTCAAATTTGTTGCATTAATCAGTAATATGCCATTTCTCATTCCAAAACTTTCAATTTTAGAAGCAGATTTCATAAATGGCATACTTATAATTTATCAAATAACATAGCTAACAGGCCAAAATGTTATTGACTTTTCTGAGTTATTGTTTTTCAGGATTTTGTGGATCGTTCCAGCTGCTGAAGTCTCAAGTTGTCTTAAAATCCAGTGACAAAATGCCAAAACTATCATCACAACCCTGCAGGTATGCCAAAAATCTCAATTGGTACACAAACATTTATATTTTGAAGTTTATTTATAATGCACATAATTTTTCATTCAGGCTCTGAATCATGGGAAATGTTGAGAGCCAGAACGGGGATCATGTCCTCTACAGTAACCGACGTGGCTATTTGTCACGTAAGCACATGTCTCGGTCTCTTCGCATTTCCAACAAACAATCCAGACACTCGCCCCACGCTTCATCAGGAAAAATGGAGCACAGGAACTCTGAGACCAGCACACGCTCAAGTAGTACTCCCAGCATCCCACAATCCCTTGCAGACAATGGCTTGGAACCCTTCAATGAAACAAACATCCTCCACGATTTTGGAAGCCCCATTTGGGTGGATCGTGTGGCTATGAGTCTGCGGCCTGTATCCTTTCACAATGATCTGGCCAATCCCACAGTCCATATGAATACAATGCACATAACCCTGCCTGGCCCTACTGCAGAGGAACTGCATGATGAAGATATGTACACAAATGAGGTAAAATACCTTCAAAAGACCATGGACTGCTCCAAAGAAACTGTCAGTTTCAAAAAGAGGTCTAAATCTGCAGACACCTGGCGAGATGACAGCCTGGAATTCTCCCTGTCTGATGTCAGTCAGGATCACCTGACCAGCACTGAAGAGATCATTGACATGTCCAATGAGAGAGACTTCAACAACCGTGAAGGCCACCTGCAGTCCAGCCCTGCTGACTCTGCTGACAGGGCAAACTCGTTGGATGAGCTGTTCAGCAACACCAGTCCAGCCTGCAGGCAGCCCCATGGCCGTTATGCCAAGTGGCACGATGCCAACAGGTCTGTAAGGGAGAGCGAGGACGAGAAGATGTTATCTCCATCGGAGGAAGATGGGAACACCTACGGTGCATACACACTTCCCTGCCGACGTTCCCACTGCTTGTCTGAAGGCCTGAGCAGCCATCAAACCACCATATGTACTAGTATGCAGGGCAGAAGAGCACAGACTATACAGGTGAGATCAAGCCTGAGTTCCCAGTGAGCTCATATTTTATTCTGCTGTACACTACTTTGATATTAGTAATGTTTTCTTGTTCATTTGTTTTAATCTGGTATAAATGAAAATGAAAAGTGTTTGATATTCTTATTTAGGTTGAGGGTCAGAGATTTGAACTGTTAAAAGGATGTTCTGGCTCATTTATGTTTAGATAAAATGTGACAATTTGTGCAGATTTCTAATGCAACCAAGAAGCACTGCAGACTTCTGCCCAGGTCCCCCTTGAAAATGAGATCTGGATCTCAATGGGGTTTACCTGGTTAAATAAA
>NW_013952496.1:256432-259503 GCF_001266775.1 Austrofundulus limnaeus
AAAAAAAAAAAAAAAAAAAAAAAAAAAAAAAAAAAGCACCACAAAATAACTCGCATCATTATCTTTTTTTTTTTAATCTCCTTTGTGTCTGAGCGTTTCCTCTGCTTCATTCACTTCACTAATTAAGTGTAAAAGTTTAAAGGAAGCTGTGATGGTTTTCTTGTTGAAACCGTGGTTATTTTTTTTCTGGGAGAAGCGACAGTGTTGACGGGAGGGGGGTGAGCACAGCTTGAAGTCACTCCCTGTTAGAAATGCCCCAGGCTTTTTTTATGATAATGAGCGGAGGCCTGTGAAAGCGTAACAGTAAAACGTGTGGTGGCTCTGTCATGACGGGGACAGTGTCAACCTTTGCTGAATGGAGCTCCGGAGCGCATTTGATTAGATCATGTGACCAGATGGAAATACCAGGCTCAGTGTAAGCCCCTTCATCTCCCAGGAGCCTTTGGCTATGTGGTGAGGAGAGGGCAGACCTTGTGGTGCCACAGGAAGGGCAGGTTGTATTCACAGAACAGCACAAGCTTTGCTTTGAGTTTTTAGTTTCGGAAGCTCTTCCTTACACAACTTGCACTCTTGTTTGGCAAATGTTTTTAAATAGTGTGCTTTGCAACGGTTACTCCATCCTGTATTTCTTGTATTGTTTAACCGTCATCAAGAGTAGTTTTGTTGTCGACTACCTGCCCTCTTTGTGATCAATGCCATGCCATCTTACCTGTTTTGTACCTCTGCCACTATTTAGGATGTCACAGCTGGGGATGGCAGTGAATACGAGGATAGTGGAATCGACGGGGTGATGGTAGAGGCAGAGCACCAGTCTCGACGCTACAAAACCATGTCAGCCTCCTTTTCTGTGTATTCAGTGCATGGAAGAGGTATGTTTGCTGGCAGCGACAGCGGCAGCAGTGGTGGCGGTGGGGCCAACGAGTGTGTGCAGGGCGTGTACGAGAACTTTCGCCAAGAGCTGCAAATGAGCTCCTGCCAGACGGAGAACTTGGAGGAAGCAAGCTCCGCCCTAAGCGATGAGCAGAGCACTATGAGCTCCGCCTACCAGTCGGATGTTTTACTCAGTGTTGTCCAGGGGATGGTACGCAAAGCTGGTAACCTTGCTGTCAAGAACTTCCTTGTACACAAGAAGAACAAGAAAGTGGAATCTGCCACAAGACGCAAGTGGAAAAATTACTGGGTTTCCCTTAAAGGTGTGTTTGAACATGAAGGGATTCTTAACAGTTTGCTTTATTTTACTACAGTTTATTTAAAAATCGTATTATTCATGCAAGTAATTCAACATAAAAATTCAAGTTTGTAACCAAAACCGTGGCCCATGCAGACAGTTTTAGATCATACTAATCTCAAATCATGAAAAAAAATTCCACTTGACTCTGCTTGGAATAAAAATCCTAATGCATTTCTCACTGATAAGTCAAATGTGCTGCACTTCTTAATCTTGGCCACTGGAGAGCAGAGTTAAATTGCTTGAGAAAATATAGCTTTAAAAAAAACAAGATTATCTCCAAGACTGTTTCCTTGTTATCTAAGTCAGCATGTGCCTGCCTTGTGAAATTTTTTTTTTGTTATGACGTTGCAGGATGCACCCTCTTCTTCTATGAGACTGATGGTCGCTCAGGAATTGACAACAACAGTAATCCCAAGCATGCCGTATGGGTAGAGAACAGTATAGTCCAAGCTGTGCCAGAGCATCCCAAAAAGGACTTTGTTTTTTGCCTTAGCAATTCCCTGGGTGATGCATTTCTTTTCCAGGTAAGGTTATATCACCAGAGAGATACCTGCAAAACAAGTTCAACATAATGCAAAGTATGATTGGGGGGTTAACTACCTCTAAATTACACAATGATAAGTATTAAGTCATTTCATGACAGTGATTACCAACTCAGAAGGTTTAATTATAGTTGTAGATATGTGTCAGTACATACAAGTCAAAACAAGTTGTTTATCAAGCTTGAATTGTACAAGAACTAAAGATCATGGACACCAGAATGATTGTGAAGCAGCTACTTGCGCTGAATAACTCCTGCTCTTTGTTTGCTGTCCACATGCAGACCTGCAGCCAGACAGAGCTGGAAAACTGGATCACAGCCATGCATTCAGCATGTGCCACTGCTGTTGCCCGTCTTCATCACAGAGAGGACACCGTTCGGTTGCTACGTGCCGAGATCAAGAAACTGGAGCAAAAAATTGACATGGACGAGAAGATGAAGAAGATGGGAGAGATGCAACTGTCAGCTGTTACTGACACCAAGAAAAGGAAGACAATTCTGGATCAAGTAAGTTTTATGACCCATCCCTATTCATATGTCAGAGTTCCCACATCACACAGCTGTGTCTGACTTATAAAGATTGTTAGTAGAATAGTTTGTGAAAGTCTAGAGAGCAGTTAAATTCCTGCAAACACATTTACCTTTTCTAAATTACATTTATTTTATCAGAAAAAAATGTTTTAGAATTTATTTAGTCAGTTACATAAATTCAGCAAAATAAAAGAAGTTACTATGTAAGGAAACAAATGAAATGGGCAACATCCCAAATTTGCAGTCAAAACATTTGCATTTGAAATATAGTTAAATTTTGATGCAGGTTCATAAGGAAAAATGTGCAAAATATGTCATGGCAACTAATAAAATAGTGTTCACACAAATGTAATGTTTACATAAACTTGTATAAATCCATATCTGTCTGTGTGTTTAAAAACATCTAAATTGGACTTATAACACAACCAAATCTTAACATAGTTGTAAAATAAAAGCTTTCATAATCTTTAGGAGAAAATGTACTAACTGTGATGCAGTACTAATAAGTCAGCATGGATAAATACAGGTCTGATCTTATCTTGATTCTCTAAAAAAGTTCATGAAATATTTTTTCATCTGAGCTCCTGCTGGACTTTGCGACTGTCACCACAACTGCTTATCTTTAAAGAAGAGGAAGATGTTCTTCAGTATCTTTCTTCATTTCATCTACCGAACAGCTATAAAACCTCAGTTTTATTGTTCATTCATGGCTATATTCATATTATTCTAAATATCTTATTCAAGTTGTGCTTTGCATGACTCACATGT
>NW_013952496.1:260364-274823 GCF_001266775.1 Austrofundulus limnaeus
ACACACACACACACACACACACACATACACATACACACTCTATGTCTCTATCATTGTGGGGACTTTCCATTGACTTCCATTCATTTTTTTTGGAAATTTTGATCCTAACCCTATGTAACCCTATGTGTATGTAAATTAACCTCACAGGTACTACCTGACCCCAAAACTAGCCTAAACTCAATTCACACCTTGGTCCTAAACCTAACCCTCCATCCCACCCTCCCAGCCACCCAAAATCAGCCTCCAAAGATGTGGGGACCGGGCTTTGGTCCCCACAAGGAGCATCCGGTCCCCACGAGGCTGGTTTTTCCTGAAAAATCATCTCCAACAAGTAGCAAAAACAAGGGCGCGCACACACACGCACACACACACACACTCACACACACACACATGTTTTCTTACATGGCATGCAGTTGGCACTGGCCAATAGAGCTCCATTCATAATTAACTGGAAAGCTGACATTGTCTTTAATAGGACTGTTTACAAAGAGGGGGCATCAAATGGCCTTTGTTTCTTCACTAAGGTAGTGCCCAGTTGGGCTGTTCTGTTTGGCAGTGTCAGGTTCCAAATTGTGCAGAGCGGAATGGATACAAGAGCGTTCCCTAAAAAGCTGAGAAAGCTGAAACGCTCCCAGCTTCTGTCTGCCAGTGGAATGTGCAGCATTGTTTCTTCGTCTCTGGGCTACTTGGCAGTAAAACAGAACGTTCTGCTACAACAGTGGCAGAAGCCTTTTCCAAACACCGGCTCATAACCGTGATTGGGAGGGGACGGCCCAGTGAATAATCACAAAGTCCTGCTCTACTGGCCCAGTAAACATCAAACCATTTAGCAAAGAAAGTGCATATTGACAACAGTTTGAGCCAAAATGCCAACAGAGCTTCTGGAGAAGAAATGATCCATCTTGATCTGGAGTTGACAAACAATTGAGTTGTTGTGCTATTGTGTTACTTTCATCCTGCAGATCTTCTTGTGGGAGCAGAACCTGGAGCAGTTTCACATGGATCTATTTCGCTTTAGATGCTACCTGGCCAGCTTGCAAGGAGGGGAGCTCCCCAACCCTAAACGCCTCCTAGCCTTCGCCTCTCGCCCCACCAAGCTGGCAATGGGCCGACTGGGTATATTCTCAGTCTCTTCCTTCCATGCACTGGTAGATATACTCTGTTGGCTTTTCTATGTTTTATAATTTACCATATTTTAATTTGATCTAGGACAACTATGATAATCTTATAAACTACAGTGTATATATATATAATACTGCATGCATGTAATTTTGTTGCATAGTCTGTAGTGAGCATTTTAGGGAGCAAAAACAAGGTCAAGTCAGTTCAGAAACTATACCTGTTGTTGCTGAAATGATTAAACCTATAACCTAAGATGATGATCTTTGTTGTCTATGTTCTTTACATTTTAAGTAAAGCTACATTATTGTGTTGCCTTTGTACCTCACTTCAGCATCACAGAATACCATTGGTGACTTACCTGTCAGGAAAACTAAGATGAGAAACTAAAATGTTTTGTGTCAAACCACGTTTTTCTGCAGTAATTGCTATTTCTGTTCTTGAGCATTGCACAGGTCAGCTTTTAAAAAGTTTTAGTTGAATGTTGGCCTCCTGCTGTTTCATGGGGTTATGCACTCCAGATACAAAAGCAGCAGTTGCAGAGAAAAACATCTATTTGATTTTTAGACATCATCGAGGTACCTTTTTTTTTCCCCCTACCACCACCGACACAGTGTTGTAGAGCTGGTGGGTGTTAAAGCTGTTAGCAGGCAGTTTGGTTTGTCAGGAAAAAGTACTAAAAACTGCCGTGCAGTTTCACGTATTTAGTTTGCTCATTCCTCATTCATCAATGCCCATATCGACATAATGTCAAGAAAGGGTGGTATAAAAAATGACAAAAAGACTCAGGTTAGGTTTAGAAGCTGATTGCTCCTACAGGAACAGAAGTGTTTTAATGTTTAGCAACTTAGACATTTCATGGTTTTCTTAAAAGCTTAAAATTAGTTTGTTTCTTGCATAAAACAAGTTTGGTAACTTTGACTTAAATTATTTAAGAATTTATAACAATTAAACTTACATAAGGTTGAATTCTTATTAAAATTATTCAATTGTTGGAATTTTTTAAGTTAAATTTGGTCATAACCTTGTGCATGATTTCATCATCTCACTCTTGTTGCAGACTCATGTCTATGGCCATTTTAACCTATGTTTAATACTCACGAAGTTAATGCCATGCATTTATACAATAATCAATAACTGACACTCATTTTGTAAGATGTAATGTGTCATATGATCAAAAGAACCTTGTTCATGTCTCACATTATTTGTTTTGGCCCTATTTGTGCTGTTATGTTTTTGAAGGTGGCAGCTCGCACCGAGACTGGAGTGAGACGACGAACTCAAGCCATGTCTCATTCCTGCAGCAAGCGAAAGAGCAGGTTCTCTTCTATCTGGGGTTTGGACACAACCTCAAAGAAGAAGACCCACCGTACAGTTAGTCAGGTCTGTGTGGTCCGTAAATATCACATGGCCATTTTGAAGTTCTGAAGCACTGATACAACTAAATAGCTCAAAAAAAAATCTCTCACCCTTTCCACAAAAAATCGTTTTCTCAATATTGCCTGAGGTGAAACTACTCCAATTTCTTTTTTTGCCTCTGCAGGTGTTTGCTGATGGTGAAGAGCCTGAGAAAAAGCCCACAGATAGCATTTTTATTGATCCTGTAAAGGAAAACTCAGTAAGGATGAATATTTTATTTTCCTTTTAGTGAGAAGTAGGTCAACAACAAATGGAACTTTTTCAACTAAAAAAACCCTCACACCAATAAAATATTAAGTCTTTATGTATCCTGCAGCAGAGATTATCATAAAATTCTCCTCACATTAGAGGATTTATTTTTCTCAGGCCTAATAAAACAGTAATTTAGGCTGTATAATATTTTAAAAATGTATTACTTGCAATTGCTTAATGGGTGTTTTGACCCTTTTAATTCAAAAGGAAAAATAAATGTAAAACAAAGATGACTGTTTGCAATAAAAGCCTCGACCTAAATCAGAGATTGCAGTAATAACATGCACGTACTCTTGATGTCTGCGTTCAAAGAAAACTGAAGAAGGAACTGTGAAAAACCTTCCACAACCCAACACTGAGAGTGACATCTGGGTCCCTGGCCACCTCACGCCCTCCTGGGTTTGCCTGCCAAATGACCAGCCTGTGCTAACCACCATCCAGCCAGGAGAGTCTGCACTGTGTGTTCTTGAATCCATCTGCAAGGTAAGGGAGTCAGACCTTCAATTGTGCCACCTGACCCATGCTTTATGTATTTATTCATTTTGTCTGACGGATCATTCACTAACAGCTTTTCACTTACCATTTGATGTATCTTAATTTAATTTAACTAGCATGCAAATTGAATAGTTTTTTTAAAAAAAAGTTTAATTATAAAAGAACATTATTAGCACTGTGATATGAGAGAATATCATCTTTTTGTAAATATATATATTCCACAGGCTCATGAGCTTGATCCAACCAAACACTACTTGCGACTTAAACTCCTTATTGAAAATCAAGTGCAATTCTACATTCCCAAACCAGAAGAGGATATTTGTGACTTGGTATGTAACTCCCTATTTAAACATGAGCTTATCCCTTTTTATCCCAACAGCCTTCTTAAGCTTAGAAAGATCAAGAAATAGATTTAAACGGCAGTAAATACACAAGGAATAACACTAGAAACAGATTCTGCACTCTTAAGAGAAACATTTTTATTTGATTAGCATATTTCCCTTTTTTAAAGAATTTGTTTTATGAAAAGAACATGAACCAACACATTTCTGTAGATTCAATTTTATTTTTACATCATCTATTTATGACACAACACATAAAGACATGGCAAGAGCCACTTTGTCTGAGAAGGCAGAAAATGAATGCTCTCTTTTCCTGCTGCCAATAACCCACCCACCACACCATGACTAAAGTTAGCCAGTGTTTCATGATTTATATAATAACTTCTTTTTGTTCTTCACAGCTTTATAAAGAAATTGAGATCTGCTCCAAAACCACAAAAGTAATCCAGTTTGACAGAGATGAATCCTGCATGATTGGTTATGGTGAGAACATTATTTGTTTTTTAGTTAATAGTTCATCATTTTGTGGTTGGAGCAGAATCGATTATTTTACTTTGGCGTACGCAAAATCTTTTTTAAACACTTTTTTCCTCTTTTTTTCCAGGTTTCTCTATTTCAGTGGTGGAAGAGGATGGAATACAGCAGCTCTACATCACTGATGTAAAGGCAGGGGGATTAGCCTTTGCAAAAGGTTTGTTTTCAGTGTTGTCCTGCAATGCTCTGGTCTAATTTAAAACTCACAAAAAAGTCAAGGATAGAGATTTATTGCCTTGATTATTAGTAGTTGAAGCGGATAAATATTGCTGATATATTAATACAACGTATCACCATGATATAATTACACAAGCGCCTAATGAAAAGACGAACGGCTTTATCATCTAATATGCTACTTTTTATATTTATGACTATTGCTATCTGTTGTGACATTAAAGGCAAGAAAATTATTAGCAATCATTAGAAGGGGTTAGTAGAACACAATATTTCAAAAGGAAGTTAATTATTGCAATCACAACCAATGTGCCTCACAGTGATCTTTGCCAAGAATTGTGTTACACAAGATTCTTCACCAAAGCTGCTTCACATTTGCTGCACTGCTGTGGAATCAGTCTAGGGTTGTGTAATGTCAAAATATTATGCTGAAGACGGGCAAGATGCAGCACTTTAAGTACAGCTGTACAGCCGACTGTGAGCTACTCACACTGTCAACAAACTGCACTTAAAGCTCTTAACAATGAGTCATGTTTGTTGGGCAGAATGGCAAAAAAACACCTGCAGTGATTCTTTCACAGTAACATTTTCATTCTTGTTTTGTTATTTGATTATCACATAATACTTGAAATGATAAAATTGATGTTACCAGCCATTTTAGAGGAAATAAAATGTTTACCTTGTGCATTAAATGCGTTAGAGGTCGGTACACGGAACTGAATGGTGCTCTGTCTTTACAGGCCTAAATGCTGGGGATGAAATACTTCAGCTGAATGGAAAGGACTCTCACAATCTCAATTTCTCTGACATGAAGGCGGCATTTTCTCAAGCATCTCTGGCTCTGACGGTCAACACCCTGCCTTCTGTGGACCGCCGTCAGCTGTGCTACCTGCCACCGCGTCGCTCTGATGCAGCAGATGATCTGTACACGGATATCTTTTCCCAGAGTCAAGGTGAAAATGACTTTTAAAATGCAAACAAATCCATTGCGACCTAATACTGAATACGTTTGGCAACACTTTATTTGAAGGTGTGCGCATAAGACTGACATGACACTGTCATAAACATGAAGGAGTCTTCATGAATATTTACGATTTGGTAAATTATGACACGTTTAATGCAAAGTTGACATGGTTTAAAATGTCTTGGTTATGACAACTTGACATTAACTAAAAATCATATGATGTGAGATAATCACATGACTCTGTAAATACAATAAAAGAGTATTTCTTGACATTTCCATATCAATAAATATATTATATCATACCAATGTCAAATTGTCATAAAGACATTTTTGTCTTGGTTAATGTCAAGTTGTCATAACCAAGCCATTTTAAACAATGTCAAATTTGTATTAAACGTGTCATAATTCACAAAATGACACTTAATGACAACATTCATAAACATTTATATCCTCCTTCATATTATTCATGATCGGTGCGATGTCATGTTTATGACAGTGTCATGTCAATCTTATGAATGAATGAATTTATTTGTAAGGACAGTGTGCAATTAAAACATAAACATAAAAACATTTGATGCATTGCACCAGATTTAGCCTAAGGCTAATTTACATCTGTGGTCCTAGACAGTAAAAACAAAACAACATCCAGCAGTAATTAAAATGAGATGGGGGGAATAAATAAATAAATAAATAAATAAATAAATAAATAAATAAATAAATAAATAAATAAATAAATAAAYAAAYARAAAATCAGAACATCCAATTGAAAATTTGTGATTGCAGTATTAAGTAGATTTAAAATATTCCGCATGATCACCCCAGGAGCCAACCAAAGAACTGCAGGTCTCCACGTCCCCACCCGAAAAAAAAAAATTCATACATACATTTAACAAAATTAATTTAACATTTATGCACACCCCTTCAACAAAAGTGTCACCCTTAATTGTTAGTAATAATTTACAGGGTATTAAAGTTCTTGTTCTGATTTAGCTATGGTACAAAAAACGACTAATGTTAAAATGTGTTTTGTGTATGTTTTCAGTGTCATCACTGTGCTTTTTGCAAATCATAAAATATATTTGATCGTAATTAGGGAGGATAAGAAACTCTTAGTAAATAACGAAGATTTATTTTGTTTGAACTGTAGATATGAAGAAAATGACAAAGCAAGAAGAATATGTTAAAGAAAAAGTCCTAAGTCTTTATCTAACTGCTTTGTTTTGATACAGAGGAAATCCTGGATGACGGTGTGGGACTCCTGCTTGAGAGCTCAGGAGACAGCCTGGATGATGACTCGGAGAGCTTCAGTGAGTTTGATGAGCGCAGGAAGGTAAAATGCTAGAGCAAACATATAACAGCACATCTTGCATCTATGCTTGCTTCTTGTCCTTTGCAGAATCCTTTTCTGCGTTGTGTTATAATAAAAACCACTGATGAACATTTTGCTTCAGCACAGTTTGAGTCACCACCTGTTACTGGCTCATTTTATCTTGTTTATCAAGGCAGTGCCGTTCCATTGATATTGACATTTGAGTGCTGCTTCTCAATACAAATCTGGATTAGCACTCTGTGTCTTGCACGGCACACTGCTGTAAAAACGTGCGCTGGCTTCTGAAATAAATAATAGATGGTATTTTACTGCTCATCCTGACTGCTGAACAATTTGGCCTGAGCCCAAGTGTCCATAGGCGAAGCATTCCTACTGCATGCAACATGTAGGTGATGGATGTAGCTTTTTTTTAAGCTCGCTTGTAATTGCTTGATTATGCGTGGTAATAGAAGTTGTTATCGAGTGGCATTTTCATCTGAAATATAAATTAATTTCCATACACAAATTGCAAAAGGCAAATGAGAGCATGATTGTTGAGACTGAACAAATGATAAGTGTGGATGTGATGTTTTTGAAGTGCTTTGGCTGATTGGATGGTAATATTTTTTGTGCTGATTTAAAAAAATGTATAATTAAAACAGCAGCCTGTAATCTTCTTTTTGTAAGCAACTTTAAAAAGACAACTGATCTTTCTTGGGCAGCTCTTGATTACTGCATCATTTCTAACTGGCTATAAAACCCATTTAAGGCCAGATTTAATTTAGGCTCTGCGATGTAATTAGCATTTTCTGATCATCCTAACCAAAATAAATCTAGTTTTTATTATCCTACAATTCTGCTCATTTTGCTTCTTTTCAAGAATCATTTTTGCTTGAACTGATGCTTCATTTTAGCAGCAAAATTCACATTAAGGGACAACTACTTTGACAAGAAAATTGTTACTAGTTTCTACACAGGACATACATTTAGTCAATGCAGTGCAGAAAAAAGACATGTCTTTGTTTTAAATCAATATGTTTTAATGTGTCTTTGCTTGTTTTCACCAAGTATTTTGCTCAAATTCAAGTTGATGCTATCCCTATATAGTTACTGTATTTGATTAAAAAAAATCACACCTTTATATATTTTTAACTTAAATTTTTATTGATTATTTTTAACAAACATGTAAAACAGTAGATTAACAAAGATCAGAGAGCACATTTATATTTTTAAATAAAATAAATATTGGTTCACATTAAAAAAATTCTGCACAGTGATGATGGATCAATAAATAAAAAATATTTTTTGCCTGTTCATGGTACTGATTTATTAAATATTAAATTTCCCATTCCCTGTTTTTATTTTCCTTCAAAGCCATGCTTTTGCAACCCCTCTACCCCCTCTTCATGAAATCTTATATTTGTATTCTGCTGCTGTGCTGCTTGTCCAGCCAATCCCGATCCACTGCAACCTTAAGACTCCATCCCTCTTTCTGCTTTGCTCCTGAGCACTTTTACAAGGATTACTAAGACTTGTATATGATGTTGTCAGAGTTGGGACAAATCTTCACACTCACTCTATGTGCCCGAGTTTACCCAGCCTGTAGAGAAGAGAGAGAGAAAACAGGAAAACATTTGTGACAGTTCTACAGCAGACTGTGAAGGCACAGAAGAGGGAGAGCTGGAAGGACTGTAAGTGCTGGTGGGCGGAGAGGAGGAGGCTGAGCAGCTTCACTCAAGCACCATAGCACCTTCTTTTTTTTTTAAAGGAAGGCAAAAGGGGGCTGAGGAATGTGTACAGTGTAGGCTTGACTTTTCAAAGCCTGGAGTTTTTTCTCTTGCACTTTATTTGACTTGGCTGTCCACCTGCACGGGGCTATGTCTGTCCTGAAGTGGAGCAAGTACAGAAAGCGCTCCGCAGACTCCATCTATGACATGCTTCATCTGGTGAGATACCTGACATCTATATCTTCTCTGTACCTGGCTTTCTCTTGCTGCTGTAATAGCTGTTTTCTCAGATTAGGGAAGAAAACAATTTATCTTAGCGTTTGTTTCACACTTCTTCTTGGCTGCTAAGAGCAGGAAGCTGTGAGTCATCGTGTCGCAGAGTTGCCCCATAATCACCAGCGTGCTCCACAAGGTATTAAGGAAATAAAACACTGCATGCGTAAGCTCCTTCGATGCAAGTCTGATCTCGACTAGTTGGACTCAACCTGACTTTGACAAACTACCCTGAGTGTTCCTGCATGATTGACTGCTGGAGAACTTTCTCTCTTACCTTCTGAAGCTGCGACATCGTTCTCCTGTCAGTTTCTGAGGGCAGATATGCAATCTTTTCTCTACTTTATCAGTGCTTTGCTGAATCTAATTGCATGTAATCTATATTTCACAAGCTGGAGGAAACAATCGAATGACATCTCACGATTTAACCTAAGATGGCCTCTGTGATTTGCAAATTGTTCACAATATTTTATAGTGAAAGCTTCATTCTTTTCTGCGATGTTCCTGCTTTGTCTCTTTGCCATGTCATGACTGTTCATGCACTCCTCAGAGCTGCAAGGGTGTTAATTAGGCAAAACTGTGAAAACTATGACTACTCTGTGACTGTCTTGGTAAGCCCAGTAAAACTTGATGAGCTGAACTGACGAAATTAGCGAGACAGAATCAGATTCATGTGCCTATATTAATTTAGTTTTTGCTATACAACAACATATTAATGATTTTCAAAACCGTCAAAATTTAACTTTAAATTTAAAAAATACAGATATTTGTAAAAGTAGACATAGATAGAGCTTTAAAATCTGATTCGGACTTTATAACATTTATGGTTTATGAATTTATGGATGTGGTAAAGTGACATAAAAATGTCAAATATGCTTTAATGTAATTTATGTTTATCAAGGGTTTGCTTTGGTTTGCACATGATTTTACTCGGGTACAATGTGATGCATAAAGTCAGAGTTCTCTGACTGCAACATTTTAGACTGAAGTGTGCTGAGGATGGGAGCAACTGACATTTTTCTGTATGTTGGAAGATTTAATGTGCAAAAGTGTAAAGAATAGCGCAGTTGGCTGTGTAAATATAATAAAACCGAAATAAAGTGCTGTTTTAGATTTGATCCCCTCTCTCTGGAATCAGTCTGTTCTGTGTTGTGACAAATTGAACACAGTCATGCTAGTGTATATGCAGTTAATTGCTCTGACATTGCCAGATTGCCAACATTTGCTGAAAAATGACACCATTTTTAGGCACTAATGTCAGCACATTCAGTTTACCATCAGATTTAGAAGAGGACAGGCTTTACAAAACACTCACAGCTGCAGCATTATCAACCCATTTTATTATGTGTGCTGACTGAGGTTAGTTTTAGAAATAAATTAAAATAATCGGCTATATAATAGGGCTGTGTATTGGCAAGAATTTGGCGATACGATACATATCATGACAGAGGGGTCACGATACGATATATCCCGATATATTGCGATACTATAAGCAAGGCGATATATCGCGATATATCGCGATACTATAAGCAAGGCGATATATCGCGATATATTGTGATTTTTTTGACCAAAAATACTATTCAGGGGAAAAAAAATGAAAAACCAAAATTCATTGTCTCAGAAAATTCTAATTCTAATTACATAGACATGCGTTTGATACATTTAGCTGTGTTCTGCTTTGTTTGTATTTTATTTGTTTCATATTTCTTATTTCATCCATGTTTTCAATTACTAGACTAAATTTGCCAATAAATAGTTTGAAAATATACATTTTTGCAGCTTTTAGTTTTTAATATTAATTTACAATATGGTCACCCAACACTTAACAATGGCCTCTACCTCAAGAGGTAGAGGAGCCAAATGTCTGGCTCACTGCTGCCAACTAGTGGTCAGAGGCTGAACTACAACATAAAAATGAACGGCTGGCAAGAAAGTTGACATTTTAAACCTTAATAAAAAAATCGATACAGGGCTTTAGATTATTGATACAGTATCGGGAAATTAAATATCGCGATATTTCAGTGTATCGATATTTTCTCACACCCCTACTATATAAAACAAGTCAGATAATTTCCATACAAAAATAAAAGTTGGGCATATTGCTTTCATACAGAGCTTTGGAGCAACAAAAATCTGTATGTTCTTTAGTTGGTTACATTGTGAGGTAAGGACAAATTTTCTGGCATAATGAAAAAAGAATAATGGCAATAAAATAGAGCTGCTGAGTATTAATAAAATATGCAAAATTGAGCGTCATTGTTAGATATTTCAATAACAATGCCTCGTGTGTGAAATAAACAAACGTTTTTTCCGTGCTCCTCTTTTTTCTGTCATGACAGCTAACAGACTGCACTTTGGCAACTGTTATCTAAATTTGTGTGGGCATTTATGGATGTGGATCCATCGAACTGGACAAAAATAAAATTGGCACTTAGAAATGTAGTTGCCTACCATTTAATGCTGATCAAGCGGTTTTTTCGTAAGACAAAGATTGGATCTATTGATACTGTTCATACCTTTGTACAGCCTAGGTACAGTATACAATGAAAAGTAAAGATGCAGAACAAGTACGAGAAACTTTAAAGAAAATCTGCTAAAACGTCAAATGAAACCTCAAGTAATAAACTGAAGATTGACAAATATTTTTCTAATATAAATTATGCCAGGATTTTCAGACACACAAAAAAAATCTAATTCCCAAATTTCACACCTACTTTCTGCTTGTGGAAATGATTTGTGGATCTCCAAGATATTCCTTTTTAAAAAGCAGCAGCACCTCACTACGGTAGCCTCAACTCTCACAAGAAACTCACAGTTGATAAAACACTTGAAAATAAAAACATGTTTCTCCACACATTCTTTGATAAATTTGGGTAATGTTTTAAAGTCTCAGCATTAAATGTGGGACGGGCAATTGCAGCTACCTCAATAGATTCTCTTTAGAAGAGTGATTGTCTCTGCATTGACTTTATCATGAATGTTGCTCCTGACATTTTGTATCAGCATCATCTTTTTAGTTGCAATTTACACTGCATTGCTGAGTGCACAACACACTAAAGTGCAAATAAGAGGCCAACAACAAGGAGGAAAGCATTTGGTTGGAAGCTCTGAACTAAACATATACAGGTACTGTAAGGTTTAGACAAACTTACCCTTTCCAAGTACAGTACGACATAGACCAAGTTTATTTTCATTTGAAAATCTTTCAAACCTGAACACCATCCAAATGGTTTTGTTAGTTTACATGTGCTATATTCACAACTTTGACACTAAAGTTGACAAATCGTGCTCACACTACAGATTTAACTGAAATTATACTGTGTTAGTATTGTAAAATGTATTTGCTGAAATACATTTACAGCATTTGTAGCACTTCCTAGTTGATCTGGGAGCAGCCTGATGATTTTGAGAATTTGTGAAATGGGACAAATGGTTGTCATGCCTCACATAAGGACGTCTGCTTGATTAGATAACGCAGAAATCACAGTCATTTATAAACATGAAGCAGAATAGCTGAAAATGTTCTGTTCCTCATTAATTATATTTGTGCTTTGAGTTGGGTTCCTTTTATTATATTTGAGTGAATAATGAGAAAGAAAATACATGTGAGACTTGTCCTATCACTTGCTTGGTGCGATGAGTCTTTGGGGCAAAAATTCCCAGAGAAAGGAATAATACAGTTTTTGTTTGTTCTAATTTATGCAAGAGGGGTAGTGGTTTTGATATTCTGACACAAGTAGACTGACTGTAATTTCAATCCTAATTAAAATTATAACGATCCATCTTTTGTGGCTGTGTTGAATATATATTCTTCTTATTATTTCCCAGAGGAATCTGTAAGTGTGACAGACTATCTCTCCATAAAACTTCACTAAACAAACAAGACAGATTTTTGCCCCACATTATGCCCACTCCTGCTGTTTGTGTCTTTTCTGATCAGAACAGCTCTGTGGGACTACCTGTCTTGATCTTTTTGTATCATAATTTAAAATAAAGTTTTCCTCCAGTAAGTTGAAATCATGTTGTGATGGATCTGAGCAAAGTTCTTTTGTGCTGTCCGTTTTGTGTTTTGTATTGATTTGACAAGTCAGTGTGGCATTTCGCTTCTTTTATTTTTGGCTGGTGAGGCTGTAGCCTTTTGCAAACAAAGTAAGTGCATTTGTTCACCCATGTAGGCTTTTGTTGAGAGGGGTCTATTTTTGTCCAAAATAATAGTCTAATGCACATCAGGGTTGGTCACCATGGCAACCCATACTTGTGTGGACACAGTGTTGTGAGTATATTTTGATTCTGTGAAAGAGTTGAATCATTACACCACCAATCCATCAGAAGGAAGAAAGCACCAGGGGAAGTGAGCAGAAGAGAGGAGGTCAGAAAGTCAGTTATGATAGACTGAAAATAGGCCGAATTAGTGCAAGCTTCTTTTTTTTTCTTTTTTTTTTTAGAGCTGCCTCTCTGCCTCCATCCAGGCTCTCTCTCTGCACAGTCTGTGCACATCAGTAGGTAGAAGGTGGTGCTTACGGGATAAGATTTAAGGTGCTGATCCATTGCTGTGCGGATGTTTCCTTTTGTGACTTCAGGTTGGAAGTGTGATTAAATGTTTTTGAAACTTACCTTTATCTCTCGTCGATTTGTTTGCAGAGTACGGAGCAGGTCGCTGCTTTTTGTCGCAGTCTCCATGATATGAATCCCTTGGAGTGCGTGTCTTCTTCACCGAGCCCGGACTCAGCCTTCCCACTTACTGCAACTCCCCGGCAGCTGTCGGATGCCGACAAGCTCCGCAAAGTAATCTGCGAACTTGTGGAGACGGAACGCACCTATGTCAAAGTCAGTATCAGTCATCTTACTTGTATGAGGCAGATGGTGTTTGTGATGGTGTTTGTGAGTTGCATACGTTCCCCTGACCATCAATCTGAGTTTCTATATGTCTTGTGTTGTGTTTCCCCACACATTACCTAATCTATATAACCAATCCATATTTATCTTTGTGTGTCCCGGGAGATGGGAGAGGGACACAGCTGTGCCCTTGTCTGGATGTTTTCTAACCTTTTCCTGTCTGGTTAAAAAAAAAAAAAATTCTTGGTAGAATAACTGGGTTAGAGATGGTATGTAATGGGATAATGTCAAGACTGCCTAAAAGACTATTTCTCATATCAGGGGGCACAAATGTACCTGTTACAGAAATCATATTATGCTTGATTGATTGTACATTGTTCAAGCTTCAAAGGACTGCTTGATTCTAATTAAATTGCATTTAGTCATGTGGGTGCACTCAATGTTAATGTGCAGACATTTATCATATATTTCTAGAAGTATTGCAGTAAGGCACAGAGATACAGTAAATAGTGAAAAGAGCAGATACACGAAAGCAGTTACAGTTTTTATTAGGAGTTGAGCTTATCTAACTTGTCAAATACGGAATCAAATTATTAATATAAATCACTTGTTTCAATTTTTTGCTTATGGTTTGTCATATTATAAGTCTTTATAAAGAAATATTGCATTCTACTTTTATTTTTTAATTTATTATTATTATTATTATTATTATTGCTATTACTAATTTATTTTCTACCAGATAAAGCACAGCTGATTTAGACTCTTTAGATAGGTATGATGCTTTTCATTGCCAGAAATTTGTTGCACTTTAGAACAATGGGCATTTTGCTCATGCTTCCTGCCCTTTATACTGGGTAACTGCTGCCACTTGCATAATTATTTTGGGGTCTTTGGTTTATTTGTATCTTTAAAAAAATATGCAAAACAAGGCTTTAAATTATGTTTTGCTGTTGTGTGTGTGTGTGTGTGTGTGTGTGTGTGTGTGTGTGTGTGTGTGTGTGTGTGTGTGTGTGTGT
>NW_013952496.1:275171-286673 GCF_001266775.1 Austrofundulus limnaeus
GTGAAGTGTCTTGCCCAAGGACACAACGACTGGACGGGGGATCGAACCAGTGACCTTCTGGTTCCAGGATGACTCCCCTAACCACTCCCCCACAGCCGCACCCCAGTGCAGGTCCACTGGGAAACAGCAAGTTTCTCAGTGGACCTGCGCTCAAAAATGCATCCTAGGTGGAGTAGTCRAACACAGATCCACTGATCCTTTAACACAGAGCATCTTCAGAAGACAAGTTGATAAAGTAAATTTTTAAAATCTGTGTTGTTCGATACAGCACTGTTCAATACAGTTTGATATGGTTCGGTACAGTTCGATACGGGTACATGTATTGTTGCACCCCTAATATATATAATCTCCTTCCATGAATCTGTTTTTTTTTTCATAATTTTCCTACATAATAACTTTTAACTCTAACCCTGCAGGATCTTAATTTCCTCATTGGGAGATATTTAACCCCGCTGCAGAAAGAGACCTTCCTCTCTCAGGATGAGGTATGTGAAATGTTACCCATGACTCTCTGAAAAAATAGCTTTTCACTTAAATGCCAGCACCGGTAAAATATTCTAATAAAGGTTGGTTGCGTAATAATGTGAAGTGTGGCTGTCTAGAACAAGAGGGTTGGAAAATGAGGAGGGTGAAGGTGAGGTGTGCATAATAAGATGATTTACATGCATTTTCACGAATAAAATGTGTATGGTTGTATCTCATTTAGAATTGTTTTACATTAACTGTTGCAAAGGATTAATGCAAGAATATTAAAATATTATGAAGTACTTATACCTTTTGTTTTTCCAGCTGGATGTTCTGTTTGGAAACTTACCAGAAATGGTGGAATTCCAAGTTGAATTCCTCAAGACCCTAGAAGATGGGACCAGACTGGTTCCGGATCTGGAAAAGCTTGAGAGTGTGGATCAATTTAAGGTACATCTTTTTGTTGACACGTGACAAGCATTCAGAAGTATCAGCATTTTTTAACAGTTGAACTCTTTTCACAGAAAATTCTCTTTTCTTTGGGAGGCTCGTTCTTGTACTATGCTGATCGTTTTAAAATTTATAGTGCTTTCTGCGCAAGTCACACCAAAGTCCCAAAAGTTCTTGTAAAGGGTAAGTAGATGTTCTCTTGGGCTGAAAAGAAAGGGTGCATGTACTCTGTCAACCATCTACCATATATTGCACGTTAGCATAAATCTGCTCTGCAGTATTCAACCGCTCTGTTGTCCATCTGACCCTACCATACTTTCAAGCTCGAAGTTCTCAAGGTTAAAAGCCCTGCAAGACTGTATGATGTGTAATTATTCATGTTTGAATGGTTCGTTCTGTACCCAGAACACCCACTCTCTTCATAACTTCAGTGGATTGCTTTGTTTGCCGCATTTTTATTCAGGTGGTCAACCGGTTGTCATTCATGCAGTTCTTTACATGTATTTCTGTAAAGCACTGAAGAGGAAACACGGTTGTTGATTAGACTTTGAAATACACTTTTTTTGTACATTTCAGCCAAAACGGACCCCTATTTCAAGGCCTTTCTTGTTGAGCGGAACCCCAAGCAGCAGCACTCCTCCACCCTTGAATCATACCTAATCAAACCCATACAGAGGGTCCTAAAGTATCCCCTCCTGCTGAGAGAGCTCTACTCTCTCACAGATCCAGATAGTGAGGAACACTACCATTTGGATGGTAAGACATCTTACCATCTGAAGACATAAAGTCTTTCTGACATTAGAAAACTCAAGTGAAAACGTAGCTTTCCAACAGCTCAGCTCTAATAGTTTTATTTCCTCCTTAAGTTGCTATCAAAGCCATGAACAAGGTTGCCAGCCACATCAATGAGATGCAGAAGATCCACGAGGAGTATGGAGCAGTGTTTGATCAGCTCATCATTGAGCAGAGCAGTGAAAAGAAAGAGGTAAAAATGGACAAATGTGACTTCACTCTGTTCTAGTCCCTACGTATTTACTGTTTAGTAACTGTTCACTTTTTTTGATTCAACTGCCAGGTTGCTGATCTGTCGATGGGTGATCTGCTTCTACACAACACAGTGACATGGATCAACCCACCTGCTTCCTTAGGAAAATGGAAGAAAGAGCCACAAATGGCTACATTTGGTATGTCAGATGGGATTATAGATATGATTGCGTTTCTTGACACAAATCAGCACCTGGTTCATCTAATATATGTTATGGTGATACTAATTGTAATGATACATTCTATTTTTAACAAAAGTTATTTTTATATTTGCCACATATCACACTGAAATAAGAGTCACAGATATATAAATATGTCACAGATTTTTTGGGAAATTCTATATATACAACAATACTAATGATCATAGTAAATTTATCAAAAAAAATCATAATCTGTGTTGTTTCTGGTTCAATTATACATGGTGATTTGACAAGTCATCAAAAGTCCTCCATGATTAACGGATGTATCCCCCCTCCACCCTCATCATACCTTGCCCCACCCTTATTTATTCCAGTGTTTAAAACTGCTGTGGTGTTTGTGTGCAAAGAAGAGTCCAAGCAGAAAAAGAAAATGGTAAGTGTTCACTCAAGCAGAAAGCCGTTTACTCAACAAAAATATCCATCTTTTTAAGTTATTACCTCTGTGAAAAACAAAGACACAAAAAGCATTTACCAATTTCCAAGCATGGCTTTGAGTACACAGCAGATTTTCTCCCTACAGATCTGTTTTTAAGTCTTGATCTAAAATGCTTCACTCAAGCAGAAAGCTCATCTGGGGTTAGGCATTGCTAATTAGCCTATGCTATAAAGGTTTTAGAGTACGGTGTTGTGAATACTTGACACTTGTCTTTATGCAAAAAAAAAAAAGATGTGAAATAACAAAGTATATTCATCGGATTTAAGGGTGGCTCCCATCGAGCCTCTGTATCATCAGAAGAAAAAGATCCCTTCCGATTCCGTCACATGATCCCAACAGATGCTCTTCAAGTCAGACCTTTAAACAATGCAGGTAATTACAGTCAATAGAGCTACAATATCATTGAGGTTTGGATTGTTTAAATTGTGTAGTGACAAATCTCTTGTTAATCACACGACATTTGTATCCTACAGATGGTGAGAGTTCTGCTATGTGTGAGATTGTTCACACAAAGTCAGAGTCGGAGGGAAGACCAGAGAGGACATTTCACCTGTGCTGTAGGTGAGGATTTCTCCAAGGGGAGACTGATTTTCTCCGCAGATTAAACTCACCGGCTACTGATACAGTCGTGCCTGCTTCTTATCAACAGAATGAAAAACTGATAGCATTCCCTTCTATCTTCCTCAGCTCTCCAGAGAGCAGAAAAGATTTTCTGAAGACGGTCCATTCCATTTTGAGGGAAAAGCACCGCAGACAGCTTCTAAAAACTGAGAGTTTACCCCCCAGCCAGCAGTATGTGCCATTTGGAGGGAAGCGGCTCAGTGCCCTGAAGGGAGCCCGTCCAGTCATAAATAGAGCCGGTAAATGCCAGTCAGTGCTTGCATTCACCCTACAGTTCCAAGTGTCCCAATTCCATCTCTGTCCTAAATCACAGACACAATCATTGTTGAATCCAGGTTTTTAGTTCATAGTTCCAGCTACTTACATTTCCTTAACATCTTCCAAGACATCTACAACTAAATAAAACTATTTGTATTTGAAGGAGCTTTAACTCTTTTTAACTCTGCAGCCTCGGCCCCAACCAGGACGCTGGGCAGAAGAAAGCTGGTTCGCAACCGTTTCACCATCGACACAGACATCGTTTTTGATGGAGACGCAGAACACCAAGACTTTGTGTCGCCCAAGGAATTCGACTCAAAACGGCTTCAGCAGAAGGATGAACAAGAGCAGTCTGAGCTAACAGGTGACACAGACCGTTGGGTAGAAGAGCAGTTTGACCTAGACGAATATGAAGACCAGGAAGAAGTCAAGGAGACAGATATCCTAAGTGACGACGATGACGAGTTTTGCCAGACACCCAGATCCCCATCTGAGGAGGGCGATTTGGAAAGCCCCATGATGGCTTTGTCCCTGGAGGGTTCAGGAATAGAGGAACACAAGAGCCTCAACTCCCAAAATGCCAGTGATGACCATGTGAAGATATGTGACATGAAGAAGGGGAGCTCCGAAGATCAGAATCAAGCAGAGGATGATGAGATTTGGGTACGAAGGGAGCTATCGGGTTCATCCCCAGACTGTGCCACGTAACAATTGAAAGGAAAGGAAGTATCTTTACATGGGCTGCACAACTGTCACTCATCACAAACAATGCATGAGCATTGATGTATATCACACAGGTAGTAAAATAAACAGAATACTCTTCGTTACCTTAATTATGCTGAATGCTTTTTTTGTACAAAAACGGTTTGTGGAGCAATAAAGAAATTCAGTACGAGTGAGCCCAGACACTGTTTCTTAAATGTCAAGTGTTAGCTATGAGACATGAACTATGGTACAATCATTGAATCTAATCACTTGCTTTGATTGGCATGGTTTGCACATTTGGGCAGCATCCTATAAACCTGCCTGCTGTTGCCAAATTTGAGTATTGTGAGAACAATAAATATTGTTTTGTCTGTGTGACTCAGAGATATTATCATAGTTAAGGGCTGTATATTATTTGTCCTTAAAGTCATAGAATAATAAATTTCAAATGGCAGTCTTGTCTTGTATAGTTTACTGTACTTGTACATTTTCATATAAATATACACTGACTTGCGTGATGAATTAGATTTTTTTTCTTTCTTTTACTGACTAGTTTAGTCCGGAATATATTTTATCTTGTTACATTTAATTATTAAAGTAATAACACTATTGTCACAGAAGCAATGTGATTTAAATTTGTTTGAACATAATCCTGTTTTACTTGAAATTGTATTTGCTGTTTTATTATTTTTACTACTGTGAAAATTTTGTTGTTTTACCTATTTTCTCTTCAGTATTGACGCTGACACACACTGACACTTCACATGCACAGTCTGTACTGTACATACACATTTCAGTTTATTTAGAAAGTCTTGTGAGTTCATGATTTTTTAATTCTTTACAAAATAATGGTTTCATTTATTCATGTGTGATTTGCTAGCAAGCATTTTTTTTACAAAGAAAGTCCAAATTTGCTCCATGCAATCAAGGGAAAAGTCTTGCAGAATGTCTGAAAAGTGAAAGTCAACTTACTTTTAAAAACTTATCATGCTATTTGACTGCATTTGTATTATTGTGTATATATAAAAATGTATTGATATCATAATAAATACATTTGTTTCCTACTTGCGATTCAAAATGCATGTTTGTTATGATTTGTGTTAAGTTGCAAATTGTTCTTCACGTCTCATTAACTGCTTTGCTGAGATTTCGGAATTATGTTCATTGTATTCAGGCATGCCTGGGGAAAAAAATAGGCATTTAATCATTTTTCTCCTGAGTCAAAGCAAGACACAAGACGCAGACTGCAATTGTACAACAAAAGGGAAAATTTGAATATTTTAAAAACCCATTTAGGCGTTTACAATCCTGACCTGATTGAGTTATAAAAAAGCACCCAAATCTTATTTATTAAAGTAGTCAAGTAATTGCATTATGTAGGTTTTGTTTAAAAAGGTGATCCGCTAACTCAGAAAGCGAAAGAGGTTCATAGACTAAAGATTATAGTAATCATTAAAGGGCACAATATGATCCTGTCCACAGTTGTAAATCATTTGGGCTATAAAACAAAAAAAAAATCCCTGCAAAAAATCACAGGTACAACATGGGTGACTAAGACCTTTTATATGTCATCATTGTTTAATCTTTCCTAAAGTAAAAGTGACCTTAAAATCACACATTACGTTTTGAGAGAGTCTACTTGTCATTTCTTTAGATTAAGGATCTTTTTTTATTTATTTAATAGTCTTCAAGGATTAATTAAACAGCTATTTATTTTTCGCTGGCTTTTACTGACACTGCAATTCATGTAGGTAAACAAAACTTCCTGAGACCTGACAATAATTTTACATACCGAATAATGTTTTGCCACTCTAGTCATCTCTTTGTCCAGCTAATTTTGACATTCAAATCTAAAGGAAGTTGTGAAAACATGTAATTTAATACGAGAAGTTGAGTGCAAGATGACTGGACTTGTTTTATAATGTTTACATAAGAAGAAATACACACTGAAATGATAGAAAGTATTTTATTGAAATTTGTTTCAACTTTTAATAAGAGAATTTACAGCCACATGTAATTACATTTGCAGACAACAGGTGGCGCATTGAGTCTACTGCACATTTTCTGTTTTTCACACCACACCAACAAAAACAAAGCCCTTGTAAAACCTTGCAACTTTTATATGATCTCAGTCTAATAAGATTAATTTTTTAATAGATTTAGTTTACTTCAGCAATTAAAATTACTTTAAAGCACAACGTTTATACATTAAGCTTCACCTCTAGGTTTGCGAACTTATCTGTTTACATTCAAAGCACCTGAAAATGTGATGACAGTATCAGTCTTCAAACCTGCTCAACAGGTTTTTCAGTTTCTGTTCCTGTTTTATGACCTCTCTGGCACATCTCATCTCTCTGTCTGTGTTACTCTGTTCTCACTCATGCTTCCCAGAAACAAGTTTATCAGTAGGGTGTTGCATGTCATAGACCAAACAAAGTTGAAACACAGGAGTGGCTGATGTGAAACCACCTACCGTTTTGATCAATGTTCTTATCTGCATTTAGAATATAGGCTACTCGAGACATGTTTAAGGATTTAGTTAGAGAAGTTCAAAAGGCTATTTTGAAGACTGGCTATTAAGGTTTTGGTTTAAGTTCTCGGATTTAGGATGAAAAAAGTCCTGTTTGATCACATCAGATATCTGATTTCTTCTGCATTTAGATTTTGTCTCAACTATTGATACATTCTCAGGATAACAAAGCTATCCAACTACATGTCGCACATCTTTAAAAGTACACAACGTTATGAAAGGTCTAGCAAAAAGGAAAAAAATCTATCCAACAATTCTGAGTCAGTACTTTTAATAGATGCTAGATAATGAAACACAACATAGCCACAACATGTCTCAGTCGAATACACATTAGCATATTTGTTGAAAATAAAGACAATCAGGTTTGTCAAGTTTAAGAGGAAATGTTAAAAAATACAGCTAACTGTTGCTGGAAAAGCAAATTATATCATACGGGGACAAAACAAAGCTTTGGACTATGATGTCTTTTGAGATGAGCATAACTTTTAAAGCAAAGTCCAACATTTTAATATCGTAAGATTTTATTTTATACATTTTTTTTCCGATAACAACAATTGACATGGTTAAAATTTTACTGCTTGTCACATATTTTTGAAGTCATTCCCACAACATTAATGTCTCTAAATCAAGCTACCAAGACTTTCCTGTGGTATGACAGTTAGTTTTGTAATGAATGAAACTGGTTTCTGTGTCATGCATGATAAACAGTGACGACAATTGTTTTTAGAGATAGCTGATGAAAAATGCAGTGCAGTTTTCTTGGCATGTACCAAAAGCACTGCTGTTACTCAAGATTATTCTTTCAAGCCAGTAGGCTGGCATTACATGCATTGCAGGACTTTTTTATACTTAGATCTCTGAACGGAACAGAAAGGACAGACTGGGTTTTGTCTGCATTTGACAAAAGGAGACAAAACAAGACAAGACCACTTTTTTCTTTACGCCATGAAAGCAAAGCTGGAAATTTTGGCTCTGGTCCTGGGATTTATAGGCTTGTTTGGGACAATCACAGTTACTGCACTGCCCACATGGAAGGTATCTGCCTTCATTGGAGCCAACCTCATTGTCATGGAGGAACTTTGGGAAGGCCTGTGGATGACCTGCTACAGACAGATGAACCTCCGTATGCAGTGCAAGGTCTACGACTCACTGCTGATTCTACCTGCAGAGCTGCAAGCAGCCAGGGGCCTCATGTGTGTTTCCATAGCCCTGGCTGTCATCTCTCTGGTTGTCACAGGTTTTGGGATCAAGAGGACCAACTTGTGTGGTGACAACACGAGAAACAAAAACATTACTCTAGCTATCGGGGGAAGTTTGTATCTGATATCCTTTTTGACCACACTTATCCCCATTAGTTGGGTGGGTCATTCTATTATCAGACAGTTCTACAATGCCGCAACCCATGATGCTCAGAAACGTGAGCTTGGACAGGCCCTCTATATCGGCTGGGCAACTTCTGCTGTTCTGCTGGTCACTGGAATCATCCTCTTGGTCAGATATGATAAACGAAGATCAGACGAAGAACAGGTCTACAATGGAATCTATCTCATGGAAGGGAAGAACGTTCCAAACCAGGACACTATCTACCAGCCGAAAACAGAATCCAACATGTTCAAGCAAGAATATGTTTAAATAACCATATGTACTGTTCTGTGTTATTAGTATTTGTCTTTGAAAATGTAAAGATGCTTCCTGAAAAATATAATATCACAAAACCTGTTGTACTAATGCCTGTATTATTTATACTGTGAATTAATAATTTCTCTATTGTTTATTAAGTTTTAACATTTTAAATTAAATCAAAACAATTGTTTGTGATTTTTGTATGCACAAAAGTATTTTGATATCAGTATGTAATACATTTGCTATTCTTTTTGGTTTTAATTAAAATTATATTTTTTTGCTCAATTATTTTTTTTAACTTTTCTAACCTCTAATCTTTCTTGCCAATTATTCACATCAACCAAATCAATTTATTGCATTTATTAATAAAATGGTTGGTTTGTACAAAAGGCTGCTTCAGTATTTTTATTTCCATACTTTTTGCTACCCAAAATGAATACAAACATTAAACTAACTGATTCAGGTACTCCAAAATATCTTTTAGTTTTTGTTGTTTGTTTTTTTGCAAATAAAATTTGATGTTAAACAATAAAATGAAATGTTGTGGGCAGATTATTTCCAACTACATGCAGTGTGCAAGAGGGTATAAACGTGTGACAACAATGCAGTGACAATGGTAGGCAAATGAAACCAAACCTCCTTAAGTTTCTGCAATTAACACCTCAGCTTACGTTAGACATGGGTGGTTTTCCACCTGTGAGTATCAGCTTTCAATTTGTTAGCAAAAGATAAGTTACCTACATTCATTTAACATTTTAGCAATCATCAAAACAGTAGTTTCTAACCTGGGGGATCCCAGAGAACACAGAGAGCCCAAAATCTTGTCTGTTCAGAGGTTGTAAAAATATCAGTTTATTGTTTGTGTATAAAAATCACTAATGCAAGTCATTTAAATAGTTAAAACTCTGTATAACCCAGTTTTTTTCTAAATAATGGTTTGTAACTATTCAGTTTATTTTTTAATTCTTTTGAGGTAGCCTAAAAAGTAAGAAAGTAAAACAGAGGGGCTTTGAGAAAAAAAAAGAGGCTGGGAACCACTGGTCTATAATATAGTTGATTAAATTACACTGTGCTTTGTTTTAACAAATATTGTGTACCAAAGATTAACTGTTAAGTTAAATGTTCATTCTTACACACATGAAAGACAACCAGCTTGTTTCTTCCATCCTGTGGAATTTTCTTTAAAAAATAAAAAGAAACAAACAGTTAACTGATAATACTGTAGCAAAAGTTTAATTTGAAAACAAAGCTAGCAGCACTCCTCGGTCAGTCAGCATTTTTTCTAAAGCAGATTAACCAGTGCTGTCACATGTAGAGAGGATGTGAAATACATGGTCAAACAGGTTTTGGATCATTAGCACATTTTTGTGGGTGTATAAGTTCCTTTACCTGTTCTGTTCTTCAGACTTGTTTTGTCAAGCTGTCAGAGTGCAACCAGAAAGCGCATCTTTGGCTTTTTGGTGTTAGCAGCAATGGCCACATACACAGCTTACAGTGGCTATACCAAGCCACCAATGTCTTATGCTGGATCTTACTACACAGAAAAACCACCTGTGCCGACGACCTATTATCCAGATTACCAAGCTGACTCTGTGCTGGAAGAAAAAGAGAAAACCGAGAGGAGAAAACGTCGTAACGCGATTTGTTGTGAGGTTGTGGCTCTCGTCATCGGCTTCATTGGACTGATCGGAGTGGCAGCAGTGACAGGCTTGCCCATGTGGAAGGTAACAGCTTTCATTCAAGAAAACATCATTGTGATGGAGACCCGTTGGGAAGGCCTGTGGATGAACTGCTACAGACAAGCCAACATTAGGATGCAGTGCAAAGTGTACGACTCTCTGCTGTACCTGCCACCAGAACTCCAGGCTTCCAGGGGACTGATGTGCGCCTCTGTGGCTCTGACCTCATTCGCCCTCATTGTTTCGGCAGTGGGAATGAAGTGTACCAAAGTTGTGGATCATCGTGCTCGGACAAAGCACATTGTTCTCGTGACTGGAGGCTGTCTCTTTCTCCTGGGCTGTGTCACTACCTTGATCCCTGTGAGTTGGACCGGCCGTGTTATCATCGCCGACTTCTACAACCCACTTCTGATCGATGCCCAGCGGAGGGAGCTTGGAGAGGCTCTGTACATTGGTTGGATGACATCTGGTCTGCTTTTTGCGGCTGGAGTTATTCTCCTGTGCCGCCACGCGCCTCGCACCCAGATTCCAGATGAGACAGAAGTATATTATACTAATGGAAGTGTCTACCAACCTCCATACACATACCAGCCGTACACCTATCAGCCGGCGTACACCTATCAACCTCCATACTCTGAACCTCCACCAGGAAGTGTAGCATACACACCAAGTCAATACTAAGCAATTTTTTGGACTTGATTTTTAAACCTACAAAGTTTTGTCTCAAACGATAAGAAGACTCAAGTAACTGAAACCGATAGGTCATCGCATTTTTGAAAAGGGCCTAGTGTTTTGTATAGATTGAAAGTCGTGAATATGTTAATGTTTTAATTATGAGGAACTGTGTTGATTTTTCATTTATTATTATTTTTTCTTACATAAACACACGTTTGTATATTCAACCTATAATATTACAAAAGTAGTTCATTTGTGATTGTGGCTTTACAGATTCTGTCGCTGTTTCTTATTTGGTTATTAATTAGGATTTTACCAGAGTGCAATGATGATTTATGTTTAGTTTCAATTGTTTCTAGTCGATGTACATATTTTTTTCAAAATATTAACCTAAGTATAATATCAGTTTCTGTTTCAAATAAAGAAATGAGTGACAAAAGTGCTTTGCAATCTTTATTTAGTTTTATTGATCAGTATTTCATGTCTGGTGAAAAAAAATAAAATAAAATAAAAACGTCTGTCTGGAGTTTTAGCATTTCAATCGAAACCACCTGCTCCACAATAGAAAGTTATGTTATTTGCACTGCTGTCAGATGAAATGCTACTGAACTGGTAAGCCCAGTAAAAGCATCTCCACCCACAAAGTCACAAAGAGACATCTCAACCTACAGTAAGCTGTGCCTTCCAGACTTGTTTCATACAAACACAACAGACCTTAACAAAATTATTGCAAAAAGTAGCATAAAGATGTAGCTATTTGTTCCATCATTTAAAATGTGTGTAAACATTTTCACACACACACATACATATACATAT
>NW_013952496.1:286703-291680 GCF_001266775.1 Austrofundulus limnaeus
TATATATACATATACACACTCATTGGCAGCACAACGGCTCAGTGGTTAGCACCAATGCCCCACAGCAAGAAGGTCCTGGGTTTGATCCCCGGTCTGGACCTGGGGTCTTTCTGTGTGGACTTTTCATGTTCTTTTTGTGCTTGCGTGGGTTTTCTCCTGGTACTCCGGTTTCCCCCACCCCCCAAAAACATGTGCAATAGGTTGCCTTCAGGCCCAGGCCACCCTTGAAAAAGAGACCTGACATCTCATTGGGACTTGCCTGGTAAAATAACGGTAAATAAATAAAAATAAATAAAACTTGTTCAAAAAAGCTGTTTAAATTATTTTGATACACCTTTGTTTAATAATTATTAATAATTCCATAACAGTAATTTTACCTTGTACCAAAGCCACACAGCTAATAATTTAGAATTAAAAAAGTGAGCAATATAGCTTAATCAAATCTATATTATCTGCAGTATTTACAGATGATATATTTCTAAATATAATGTCTTTTTTTTACAATTCAGTTGCTTTTTTCTTAAAGTTTCTTAGTAAAATGGGATCTGAGAATGTAAATTGATACCGCTGAACAAAGAGGCAGCTTACAGAAGCTCCTGGGGTTAGTTTGCAGAGAGAGAGAGAGAGAGAGGAAAAAAACCTCAAGTGGATTTAGTTTCCTAGCGACAGGTAATAATTCCCACCCCTTCCCAGGGCATTTTAATATCCACAGGGAAGAGGCTGTCCAGGTGAACAACAACCTGCTCTTAACCCACCTGGATGAAAAGCTAATTCAAAAGAGAAATCCTTTGCTTCAAGCCACAGCTACACTGAATTTAACCACTGCTGTCTTTGAGCTGGTGTGAGTGAATGAAGACAGGATGGCCAGTTCAGCACTGGAGATAGTGGCTCTTTTATTGTCCCTGATTGGACTGATTGGGGCAGCAGCATGCACCGGAATGCCAATGTGGCGAGTCACAGCTTTCATCGGAGAGAATATCATTGTTATGGAGACTCGCTATGAGGGCTTGTGGATGAACTGCTTCCGTCAGGCCAACATCCGGATGCAGTGTAAAGTCTACGATTCTCTCCTGGCTCTGTCGCCTGATTTGCAGGCAGCAAGAGGGTTGATGTGCTCAGCCGTGGCACTTGGAGGCATCGGTGTGCTCATCAGTTTGATAGGGATGCAGTGCACAGCATGCATTGTAAACAATGATCGGGCGAAGCGACTGGTTCTCATCATTGCAGGATGCTTGATTTTAATGGCCTGTCTCTGCGTCCTTATTCCTGTGTCCTGGACAGGTCATGTCATCATCAGGGACTTTTACAACCCCTTACTGATCGATGCCCAACGCAGGGAGCTTGGCGAAGCTCTCTACATCGGCTGGGTGACTTCTGCTTTCTTGTTTGCTGGAGGATGCATATTTATCTGTTGCAATATGCAATCTGAAGACGAAAGACCAGAGAAATACATGTACTCCAAGAACTCAAGCTACAGTGCCTATACCCCACAGCCCCTACAGCCTATGCAGCCTCTACAGCCTCAACAGCTGGTACTAATTCCTCGACCAGAACCTCAGCAATACCTTTCAAGACAGCCATCCATTGTCTACAGCTATCCCTCCAGACAAACCTCTATGCGCAGTGGAATCGCTTATCTGTAAAATAGTCAGTATTGGTCCTAATATGCAACAAATCTTTACAATTTCAATTTTAGTTGCCACAGTATTGCACCGTTTATTGTTTTGATAAAATGTTAACAAGTAATAAATGTAATGTGAAAGCAAATTGTCATAGTTTTAAAATTGACCTTTCTATACATCTACTTATATTTTGTTAAATTCAATTATTAGACATCTTAATCCTAATCTATATTTACAAGCTGACTGCAGTGAGCAGAAAACATTTCCACATCTTGTCCTGAACATTAGAACAGGAAAATAAGTTGTGTACGCTAATCAAGATTTGTTCAAATACTGTAAATTTGTGTGCTGTGAATTTATATTATGTATTTTTCAACCTCTTTTACAATCCAGCACAAGTGGTTGTTGTAATTCTAGTTGTTTATACATGTTCCTAGAATTCACAAACATTTCAATTTATCATTTATACATGTTTTTTCTTAAAAAGAGAAGTATGTTATACTCTATTAAAACATGTAGTTATCTTTATAGTTTTCTTTTTAGTTTTTGTCAGTTGTACCAGGTCTACCTATTAGCTATTAGACACAAAGAAAAACTAAAGGCACTTGTGTCATGCTGGCTTTGGACTGTAAATGTGTGACTGAATGTTTTTGATTTTAACTAAAATATCAGCATCTAAAGCTCGTGCTATTTCTGAAAATTGTGTAAAGTTTAACTTGTGAGTCATAATTGAGGTTAAGCATTATGTCCTGGAGAGAATAGGAGGAAAAAAAGCTAACATGTTCTGCTTGAAAAACACCTATTTGCTATGGGTGTGGACTCAAAGGGAGCGCAGTCCTCACAAAGACACCAGGAACAAACTGAACGAAGAATCATGTGATCTGGATTTGCAAGTTGCTTTGAATCAAACACAAACACAAAGCTCCATATTTTATTCTGATGTTAAATCCTAATCCATATGGTTAACAATATAATAGTTTTTGTGAGAATATAATAAAGTAAATCAGCTCAAAATAAAAGATCACTTGATTTAACTTTTACCATTTTCAAAATAAATGCAGTTATTAAAAAGTACTAACTCTATGTATGTCACTTGTTTTATTATGGAAACATTTAATGATGTAATGACGTTTTTTATTGTTGCATAAGGTTAAATTTAATCTATGTTTATCTGTTAAATTTAACATCATAGCAGAAATAAAAACATGTATATTGAAAAGAATTAAAGATATTTGCTACCATATACATAACATATAGTGTTGTTTGGTAAATGCAATGGACTTTGTGTAATGTGAACTTCCTTATACGAGTCAAAAGCTCATCTCTGCACCCCTCTGGATAAGGCAAACAACTGCAAGCTTTGCAATCCTGCAGTGTATAAGCTTTTGTACTTCATATAATTATAGAAAATAAAATATATATTAGTTACAAAAAAAACTGTACCTGTATTTTGAGTTTCTGATCTTGTATAGGCTAGCATTTTGTGTTTACTGAAGAGAAGTCTAATGTCAAACGAAATACCATCATACCCTGACAAACCATAAACACAAAACAAGCAGACATTCTCTTTGTCACCATCTCTCTGAGCCAACCAGGTGATTGCAAATAATATTTCCCAAAACAAACTGCTTCTGACAGCAAACAAACACAGAGATGAGCTCTTCATCATACTGGACGCATAACTGATTTAAGCTCAAGCTTTTTTGTTAACTTTTCTGAAGATCAAGGACATTTTTTTCTTCTGGAAGTGAACTAATATAATTTTGCAACTAGGTTACAGAACCCTTGGATACGCAACAATGATTAAAGGAGTTACGGAGATAGCTGCAATGTGTGCTGGCTTGATCGGCTTGATCGGTGCAGCAGCTACAACTGGACTGCCAATGTGGAAGGTGACGGCTTTCATTGGAGAGAACATTATTGTGATGGAGACCCGTTGGGAAGGTCTGTGGATGAACTGCTACAGACAGGCCAGCATTAGGATGCAGTGCAAAGTGTACGACTCCCTGTTGTACCTCCCGCCTGAGCTGCAGGCTGCCAGGGGTCTGATGTGCTGTTCCGTGGCCTTGTCCGGCTTGGGGCTCTTGGTGGCTCTAGCAGGGCTGAAATGTGTATCCTGTTTTCAGGGTAACAAATGGGCCAAAACTATCATCCTTATGGTTGCAGGATCTATGCAATTGTTGGCCTGTATCTGTGTCTTTATACCTGTATCGTGGACTGGCCATGTCATCATAAGAGACTTTTACAATCCTTTACTGATTGATGCCCAAAGGAGAGAGCTAGGAGAGGCTCTCTACATCGGTTGGGTGACTGGTGCCATCCTGTTTGTCTCAGCCTTGTTGTTTCTCTGCCGACATATGCCCCCAGAAAAAGGCTTTTTGGATGTTTATCACCCTATTAAATTACTTAACTACAAACAAGCGTCCAGCAGCCCAGGCCTGACGAGCTACCATCCCATCTCAAGTGTTCCCAGCCTTCAGTCAGCTGTACATCAAAATCCTCCACAGAACAATAACTTTGTTGGACAAGAAGTTGCGATGCCGTTGCAAAATGTCCCTTATGTACTGACAAACAATGGAGTACCAATCAATCCATCTATTATCTACAACCATGGCCCTCCAGAAAATGCATCTTTGATCTACCAAGGCAGCAATGCTCACCAATCTTCTGTAGGGAGTTTCAACCATGGTGGAAGCATTTACAATCCAGCTAACTCGTTGTGTATAACCCAGAACACCGCTCCGTATACAATGTACACTGGAAATGCCATTGGATATCAGCCTAGCATGCATCCCGTCCAACAACCTCCCATGTTTGTACCATATAATAAATCAATAACTTCTTCAGAGTCTTACAGTGGGAGCAGCAGAGGAGTGTACATATAGAGACATTTTCAAACTAAGGTATTGGTCAGTGGACTGTGATCTGTTTGAATAAAATTTTAATTATTATGTAAATTCATGATGAGTGATGTTGTTTTCAGGAAACCTTATGGGGCTATTTCTCAGAAATATGGAAAAGAACCTTTCTAGAAAAATTGTTCGCATACAATTTGCATCAATATATTTTCATCACAGCTCAATTTTTAAGATTTTATTCTGTATTTCGTATGTAATAAGTGTGACCAAAAATGTGTTTGCTAATCAGTCCTATGTTATATTAAGGCTTTATTAGTGTGATATTCAAAATCTCAGTTTTCCAGTTGCTTTAAGTTCTCAATGTTTTTTAGTTTATAAAAGTCTAAGTCTAACTATAATAATAAAGCACTTGAATAAGTCAATTTTGATCTGTATTATTTACTCCCTTGGCTTTTGTCTGCTGTGCTGTCAGTTTTAACAACAGTATACTTTAGAGT
>NW_013952496.1:291770-297441 GCF_001266775.1 Austrofundulus limnaeus
TGTCATTAGCACCTCTAGTAAAATATTTACTGAGAAAAATGGTGACGTGTTCAATACTTATTTTACCCACTGTATAACACACGTATTCACATGCATGTGTGGATTATCACAGGGTACTCTGGTTTGTTAGGTTAATTGGTAACTTTTAATTGTCCCTTAGTGTGTTTGAGAATATGAATGGTTGTCACTTTGAGGCCTTGTTATGGACTTAGGGTGTACCCTGCCTCTTGCACAATGACTGCAGGAGATCAAAAAGGAAAACAAAAAAGGAAAATAAAAAGGGAGCACAAGAAGATTAATGGATGAGTGTATATGCCCAAATGTGTCAAATTGTTTTAGATAATGATAAATTTTTGATTAAATAGTTGCATAAATAAACAGTGTTAGCATTACAAATGCAACAAGACTCCATTTCTTTTATTTCCTGTTAATCAGAAATGATTATGGTTGAACAAAGCCACCCAAAGATAAATGCGTAAGTTGTTATTGGCTCAACAGTCTGTATTTTCAGTTTATAGGCTTGCTACACTGCGAGGAGCAGAGTTATAAACTAACATGCATAAATTTAATGGCCACATAAAATACAACCGTGTGTTAAATTTATAAATAAATAAAGCTCACCATCCAGGTGGTTGGTGCATAATTTGAATACGTCCTTTTGGATTAATGCAACTTATGATGTCATCAACCACAGCTTTAAAATATTGAATTAATATTTAAAGATTTTCATTCTTTAATGGAATTTAAAATGTGAAAAGTTTAAAGAAAAATCTGCGACAGTGTCCAGTCTTTATGTTTTTGCACTGAGGGAGTTGAGAGTAAAGTTGTAGATTTAGTGTTATAACAACTGCCTTCCTAAAGTGACTTAGACGATACAAACGAAACCATTTTTGTAGTCAAATGGCTCGGAACAAATGTTATTGATGCCATTTTTTGTCTGGTAAACAAGACAGGCTATAAAGTTAATGCTGAGCTGTGTGTGCACATCTCCTAAAGAAAATACAGTATAATGAGTCAATAATGACTCCTTCAAACCTGAGCATCAAGCAACCTGATTGGTTGTGAGATCATTTCAGTCACACTAGATTTAAAACAACTGAAAACAACAACACCATTTATGAGCATGAGTCATTGAAACATGTCCACAGGACATTTGCCTGTGTGCATGGTACATTAATTTTGGAATAAGTAAAGGAGTATAGTGAGACAGAAAACTGTGTCGATCAGAAACAGTGGGGCGTTGTGTGAATACACAAGTATTTAGGAAGTTATGTATGTTTTCTGTTTTCGTACCAGAAGGTCTTTCACTTAACTTTCACATCTAACAGCACTAGAACTTTATTTCAGAATGACTTTACTGAAGGTCGAGTTCAGGACGACCCACCGTCATTTATTCCTGGATGAATTACCTTCAAGATGTTTTCCTCGTGCAGCTGCAGGATAATGAAATTACCAGGCAGCATATCTGCTTCATTCAACCTTTTTTACTCTTTGGTGAAAGCTTTTGTGTCGCCTGTGAAAATCAGGTGATGTAACTCAAGTCAAAGAAGGTGAATTATTGTGCTGAATGAGACTAAAGTCTGTTATTTGGAGCAGGTTCCTTTTAAAGCTTTACATAGTATGTAAAGCACTGATTCTCAGTTGCTCTAACTCGTCTGAGATGCTCTTAAAACTAAATCATGTGTTTTGTTTAGTATGTAATCCCCCCTAATGCTTCTTGTTTTTTTCTTACAGGTGGCATTTTTGAAACTCTTGAAAATGAGCCTATTAGTGTTGAAGAACTGGCCTTTAAATTTGCTGTGACCAACATAAACAGGAACCGGACCTTAATGCCAAACACCACGCTGACCTATGACATCCAGAGAATAAATCTATTTGACAGTTTTGAAGCCTCCAGAAGAGGTAAAAATGATTTAATGTCAATATTAATTTCAGAGGGTTAATTAAAAAAAAGGTAAGAACTAAACTTAAACGATCTGTTTCCTCCCTCCAGCATGTGACCAGTTGGCCCTGGGCGTGGGGGCTGTGTTTGGGCCCTCTCACAGCTCCTCTGTCAGTGCAGTGCAGTCCATTTGTAACGCCCTGGAAGTCCCTCACATCCAGACACGCTGGAAACACCCCTCAGTGGACAACAAAGATAGCTTCTACATTAACCTCCATCCGGAATATGCCTTGATAAGCAGAGCTGTGTTGGACATAGTGCAGTTCTACAAGTGGAAAGCCGTCACTGTGGTTTATGAAGATGCAACCGGTGAGTCAACAAGATCTAATAAAACAGTTTGTGTAGAGTTATCAAAACTGCAGCAAGGCTTCAAAAACTGTCTGTTTATGTCTGTGCGTGCTTGTATGTCTGTCAGCAAAATATCAATTGGAGTAATTTTAATATACTTGTAAAAAGTAATCAAAAATACACATTTGCAACCACACAGTATAAATATTTTGTTAATTTGATGGTTAATGTGTCCCTAAATTATAAATTTTAAACAAAATTTGTAAGCAGATGCCAACAGAAACAGCTAGTGACTGAAATAGTTCAACTGTTAAACTTACCAGCAGGTTTGCAAAAGCTGTGTTTGAATGCTGAGCTCAGCCTTTAGGGTGCTCCACCAGCTTGCTTGATCCTCGATATTTATCCTTGATTTCTCTCACTCGGTATTTCTCTTTTCTTATATATTCACCTAAATTTCGTCTTACAGATTCTACGCTGGTTCAAGTCTACAAGCTTTGTTTTCCTGCACAGACAATCTTATGTAGGTCAGTCACATGACTCAAACGTTTTCGGATTTCACATAAGTAACGCAGCCACAACTCCAGAGCACCACAGCTGCACTTGGACAATGAATGAATGGCCTCAGATTGTTAGCAGCATTTTTAAATTCGTCCAGAGTTTTTTAATTTTAACATAAAGCTATATGAGTTCTGCATTAGTGGATGGTTACTTTAAAAAGGATTAGTCTACAAATGTAGAGACAAATACCACCGCTAAAGTATCAGTTTTAGGCGTAAAATAAATTGCCTTTGTTACGACGGGGTAAATGTTTTATTTTGAAAGTCTTTACCGGAAACATTGTGAAGTTTATTCTAATCCATCCAACTTGATTAAGTACTTCTTGCAATTTCTCGTATGACCGCTAGAGGGCAGAGAACCTATTAATTTACATGGGGGCATTTTATTTATTTTAAATCTGTTCGAAACTTTGTAAACCTTGGGAGAAAAACGATTAGTAAAAGTTGGTAAGTTCATATATGAACAAATATGAAAACTAAGGAACAATGGAGTCAGGTATTAAAATCTATTTTACAAATGAATTTATTTGCAGTGATTTTTTTAATGCAAACATAATTTTCTAACTATCAAAGCAAATAAAATAAAAAAATTGTGTCTTTCTATCATCTGAAACAGCTTTATTAGTGTCACAATAACGTAAGCTAGTTCCGTTTTAGGATAACTGCAATTTTATTTTTTATTTTTTTACCACGTTTGTGGTGTTTAAACAAGTTAGCAAAGTTGCTAGCATTGATATTTTTACGTAATCCCGGTGTTGTACGAAATTCAGTTCCCCAGATTTTCACAGGGGAACTGAATTTCGTACAGCACCTCAAAGCTGAACAATGGAGATTGAGTACATTTACTGCCCTCTTGTGGCCACATATAGTAAGTGCACCTATTTGTCAAAATTAAAACGTGACTGTTTTATTTCAGACAAATTAAAAAAATATTAATAAGAAAAAAAATTCCTAACTAAAATAATCACATAATGTTTCGTGGGTTTAATTTGGCTGATATTTGCTTACAGTAAAAAAACAAAACAAACAATAATAATACAATCACAATTACTAGCGTTAGCATTAATGCTACAGTTTCATGAAATGCCAGGGTGTAGATATAATTCAGTAGTTTGTAAAAGAAAAAAAACATTTTGTTTTACATGTTTAATTGTTTTTATGTATAAAACCTAAACATAAGTACAAATTACAAGTCTGTTTAAAATGATCTTCTCCACAACTTTAGAAAATGATAAAAGTATTTATGTTTGGAGATTCTTGCTGCCCTCGTGTGGTCAGTGTTTGAAACTACAACATAAAATTAGTCAAGCTAACGTCAATATAAGAAACAAATACTTTCGGTTTATCCTTTCAACATAAAACGACAAAACAGCGATAATTTTTTTATTTCTTATTTTTAAGTCCGTCTCTACCTTTCAGTATACCTATTTTTAATTACACATCTTGCATTACAATTTCCAAAGTTGATTATGATGGGCTAGTTGTTTAAAGATAAGATTAGCCAGCGTCTTAATTTGTCTGTTTGACTTACTTTTTCATACATATTTTTACAATATTATGCTTGATTTAAACATGACTCCCCAGTATTAAATTGAATTCAACAAAGCTTGAGTGTGTTAACCAACTAATAATTTACTCTGTATTTACCAGACTATGGTAATCCTGGGGTGGTTATGATGGGGCCCTTGAATATTGTTGCCCAGGGTACTGCAAAGTGTTAATCCGGCCATGCAACTTCCTGTTCTATTGTGGAAAGTGGAAAGATCTAATTATCAATAGTTGCTGGCTTCAAGCAGCTGCCAGACACTGTTTAATAAACTGCTGCTTGTTGAACATTTTAATCCAACAAATAAAATTAATAACTTTTTAACCCTCTGAGGTCTAAATGGCCATTTTTGTCTAACTTTGAATTTACCTCTATATTTTCACTTTAAACTCAAATTATCTATAATTGAATCATATTTTAAATAATATTTCAAAAATAAAGTAGATGGTAGTGATTTTAATTGTTTTTTATACTTTTATCTGTTTTTGAATTTTATTGTTTTTATGTTTGGCCTTCAGATGGAAAATATCCAGTGGATATTTTGGCACAGTTTATTTTCTCTCTTCTGAAAGTAATGTTATTGTGCGCTGTCCTATTAAAATTTCAGCCTAATCTAATCCAGGCCACTCCAAAACCTCTTAGATTAGATGTGTTATTTTCAGAATGAATTGGAAAACACTGATTACTCAATAGCCTAAATGTTTTGAATCTTGATTTTCGACCTTTTCCCTCTGCTTTATGTAGAAAAGAAAACCGACACATGCACATGGAAAAACTAGTTACTTCATACATAAAGGCTCATGAAAAGCAGACAGAAAGCAAACATGTTTAAAACTGTTTTCAGTTTTTTCTTTTCATTGAATCTTTTGAAAGCTTCATGTTTTCTGTCACGTATCAAACACCCAGTTGGGAGTGTTGGAGTTTTTTTGGTGCACAGCCACATCTGTCCCATTCACAGCATCTTTGTTTTCACACAAATCTTTGATTCATGTCATATTACTGTTTCAAGTCTGGACTGTGTTACGACCTTTTTTTAAAAATTGCAGCCACTTTGCTTTTGTTACAATCCAGGTTTCTGGTGTGTTTTAAATCAACTTGAAGCTGTTTTTTTCTCTTTGACATTCAGAAGAATTCTTGTCGAGTAGCTTGATGCACTGATGGTCTGTTTTCACATCTGATAACGTAATTTTTGTTCAAAAGGTTGAATGAACTTTTTGTACTGACTTGATTTTAAACATAAAAACAGACTCTTTCTTTCTTTCTTTCTTTCTTTCTTTCTTTCTTTCTTTCTTTCTTTCTTTCTTTCTTTCTTTCTTTCTTTCTTTCTTTCTTTCTTTC
>NW_013952496.1:299214-316227 GCF_001266775.1 Austrofundulus limnaeus
TCTTTCTTTCTTTCTTTCTTTCTTTCTTTCTTTCTTTCTTTCTTTCTTTCTTTCTTTCTTTCTTTCTTACTTCCTTCCTTCCTTCCTCTTTCTTTCTTTCTTTCTTACTTCCTTCGTCTTTCTTTCTTTCTTTCTTTCTTTCTTTCTTTCTTTCTTTCTTTCTTTCTTTCTTTCTTACTTCCTTCCTCTTTCTTTCTTTCTTTCTTTCTTTCTTTCTTTCTTTCTTTCTTTCTTTCTTTCTTTCTTTCTTTCTTTCTTTCTTTCTTTCTTCCTTCCTTCCGTTCTGCTCCAACACTTTCATCTTTAGCAAAGTTTTATGTCATTGTGCTTTCTTGAGGTAAAATCCTTACTTCTACCACACTCAGAGTCTGACGCACACCCTTGATTTTCCTGCCCTTTTTTGCTGATCTATCCTTCTTTCCTGACCTTCATTACTGCTGACCTGAACAGATTTTAAATCTCGTAAACCTCTCTGTTGAGTTGCATAACTTCTTTGGAAAGGCCTGATTTTCCTGTTGCATTACTGGTTTGAGCTTACTTTGCAAAATCAGTTCTTGAAGTTCTTCCTGAAGGATTTTGCTTTAGTTATTCTCCAGCTCCTCCTGTGTTTGCTTGGTTTGGATTTAGAGGACATTGAACCATTTCTTATGCAGCATGTTAGCCTCTTTCTTGAGGGTCTCTTTCTCGTTCTTTCTATTTTTTTTAAATCTGCAGTGCATTTTATAGACAATTTAAAATAAACTTTTTATTATCCAATCCTGGATAGTAGTTCTGGCTAAAGTTTTGTAATTATTTCAGTCTTCTTCTTGTTTTTGTTTGTAACATCTGACATCTATTGTAGACATTAACTGTAACAAATGACATTAAATCAACCTGTTCAGAGGGTATAAAACAATCATTTCTGCAGCAAAACTCCCAACAAAGCAGATCTTTACATTCATAATGTTGGTCTTCTGCTCTTTGACTTAAAGGACTGATTCGTTTGCAAGAGTTGATCAAAGCTCCGTCCAGATACAGCATTAAAATCAAGATCCGACAGCTTCCTTCAGGAAGCAAAGATGCCCGGCCGCTGCTGAAGGAGATGAAGAAAGGGAAGGAGTTCTTTGTCATCTTTGACTGCTCGTACCAAACGTCAGCAGATGTTCTAAAGCAGGTCAGACATTTTAGTAAAGTTGGATTAATTACAATTGGAATTTATTACTGGAGAAGACTCTCAGGTTATCCTTTGTTGCTGTTGTTGCCTGTAATGCATGCTTCTTGTTTAACATTGGGTGCGAGTGAGATTATTTCAGAAATCCTGCTTTCGTTTTCAAATCCAAGCAGAGCCTTTTCTGAGCCAGACGTACACGTTCAGGACCGAATGTTGAGCAGGAGATTAACTGGAGACACTACGCTAACATGAGCAAATTGTGACATACTCATTGGACTCTCAACGGGAAAAACATGCAAACAATGCAAAATGAGCCGAATCATAAAATGCATGTATTGCTAAATTTGCTTTTAAATCTGGTTGTATTTATTTCATAGTGACAGATATATTTTTTGCTATAATTTAAGGGGAACTTCTAAAATCTTTGCTTCATTTTATTCAGATTCTGTCCATGGGGATGATGACAGAGTATTATCACTACTTCTTCACCACACTGGTAAGAAAAACACCTTTATTTTCAAACCCAAAGAAAACCTTTATTAAATATAATATACATGAAAATCTTTGACATGATGTTGCCCTTTATATATCAGAAAAGTTATGGATGACTATAGGCTAATAATTTGCCAGTAGAAGACTATCTCCAACATAATTAGGTGCATTAATCTGATCCAGGTTTAGACGTCTGTGTTCACCTGAGGATTCTTCCAGGAAAGGCTTATGTAAATGAACTGTAACATCTGCGGTTTGTTTTATAAGCAGATGTTTTCAGTGCCGTTGGCAGAGCTCCACGGTATTACATCTATTGTGTTCCACAGTTCATTCAGGCGCCTCTCTGTTCCTGCTGCGCACGTAATCTTTTTAAGCAGACGTGCACTAATTCTTCCCCCCGATCTGTGCAGGACCTGTTCGCCCTCGACCTGGAGCCGTACCGCTACAGCGGGGTCAACATGACGGGGTTTCGGCTGCTCAACGTGGACAATCCTAAAGTGGCTTCGGTGTTGGAGAGGTGGGCCATGGAGCGACTGCAGGCTCCCACCAAAGTGGAGACTGGGATGACGGAGGGAATGATGACAGTGAGTTTAAAGTTACTGTTTGAAGCTCTGCTTGTGCTTCAGTTTATTGTAGAATCCAGATGTTAGTGGTGGCTCCTGTGAACCTTCCCCCTCTGGCGCTGCATGTAAAGCAGGCAGTTTGTAACTCAGGTTTTAAAATGAAGTGAGTTTAAATCAGATTCCTAAATTGGAGCGGTATTCGAGGCCGATTTTTATCATCTCAGGCAGCTGGCAAAGGGAAAACCATTTGTTACGAAACAACACGTTGAAACTATAATTCCTGCCTTTGTCACATCTCAGCTTGATTACTGTGATGCTCAGAGTCAGCCAGTCCTCCGTCAGCCCCACTCTGACTCCCCTCCACTGGCTACCTGTTCATTTTAGAGTTCATTTTAAGATTATTTTATTAGTAGTATCTTATCATAAAATTACTTTGGTAAAAGTTAAAGTCTCCTCTAAAAGTCTTAAAGTATCTGATTTATTTTGTACTTAAGTATTAAAAAGTAAATTTCTGACATAAAATGTACTTAATTATTAAAAGTAAAAGTACTGAATAAAAATGAGAGGTTAGATTTTCCAAAAACATTTTTTAAAGGTGTTCAGCTGTGATGGATTGTGTACAAACTAATATGTGTCAGAATGGTATATATTTATATGTCTCAACCAACCACAATTAAATTCAAAGGCACAGTTTATTGGGATTGAATTTTTTTTAACAATAATGAACCTGAATGAAATAGGAGTAATGACTTTCTACTTCTTACATTTTTTTTTAAAAAATGTAGGGAGTAGAAAGTACAGATAATTGTGTAAAAATGTAAGGAGTAGAAGTAAAAAGTTGGCTGAAAAAATTTTACTCAAGTTAAGTACAGATTGCCAAAGTTTCCACTTAAGTACTGTAACAAAGTATTTGTACTTAGTTACTTTACAACTCTGCACTGCCTGGCCAATCTTCTCCACTCCTGTAGTCGTGGAGAAGATGTGAAGGGTCAAATCATTGGCATCAAGCTGAGGAAACATTTAAGAAGATTGCAGAAACCACTAAGGACTGTGTGACACATTATTAAAAACTGGAAGGATAGTGGGGACCCTTCGTCTTCGAGGATGCACCCATGATAGTGCCCACTGTACAAGCCTGTGGGGGCGGGGCTATGATGTGGGGTTGCTGCGGTCGCTCAGGTCTAGGAAGCTTGTCCAAACAAAAATATTAGAGGGTGTGACCTTTTCTTTAGTGATGACTTTTTAAGAGTTTAAATGGTTTGTTTCAAATGAAAAAAATGAACTGCCTGAATGTGCACGAAACCCCATCCTCCCTCTCTGAGCTGATTCATCCATCGGTGCCTTTAGCTGCTCCTGAAGGTGCCGAGATCCGACCGTAAGCTGAGAGAAGACATGTTTTTGTGTTGCTCCTCCAAGATTATGGAACAATCTACCACGTCCTGTTAGACAACTTTCAAAACTCTAAAAAAACATTTCTATTCTCTGGATTTTGCCACAGCCTGAGACTTGATTTAATTAGTTTTTCTCATATTTTATTGCTTTCATTTTTAAAATTATTTTCTTTATCCTCTTATTTTACATGTAGGTCACTTTGTTGCAGCTGTGGTTGTTTCACAAATAATAGTAGAAAATATTTGCTTGTTAAAGAAGTATGGACCTAATATTTTCAACAACGTACAACTTTTTGGAAAGATAATACAGGAGTTTATTATTGCCGTGACTTGTTCAAAAACTCACTTATGAAAAAATATTAACTCGTGTTGCACTGCAGCATGTAACAGAACAAGGATTCATTTTTACTTTTTTAAATTTATTTTGTTGCATTGAGACATCAGTTTTAAATTTACAAGTGATTTGAAATCTGTTTTTATATTAAATTAAGCTTAAAAAAGAACAAAAAATCAATATTTTTTAATTTTTATTTTTATTTTTGAGTGGTTGGGGCTCATTGGCAAGCTGGCTGGAAGTCACTGGCCCGTGGACCAGCAGTTGAATTGCTTTAATGTATATTTAGATGTTTCTCAAGGCTGTAAAAGGACTTCTGTACAGTTTTATTTAGATTTCATTTCAGGATGTCACTATCCACCGTGGGTGCTGTGTGTACAGTCTGAAAACGACACACCAAACTGCAGTGAGTGATTGTGCTTGCCCGTGTGATTGCAGCTGATATGTGGTGCTGTGCACATACATCAGTGGGCGTGGTGCGATAAGTGATCCTGGAGATGGATGGTGACGGGGCCGTGTTTCTCTTTCAGACGGAATCGGCTCTGATGTACGACGCTGTTTACATGGTGGCCGCGGCCTCGCAGCGCACCTCCCAAATCACCGTCAGCTCCCTCCAGTGCCACCGGCACAAACCGTGGCGCTTCGGGTCCCGCTTCATGAACCTGCTCAAAGATGTGAGTTCATTCGTTCACCTGTTCTTCCTTTCTGTTCCATCAGAACAAATAGCAGCGTGGCTCTGCTGTTTTAAGTAACACCAAACTACAGAAGGCATTATGTTGCATACTTTTCACTCTGCTGGAAAAAGAAGCAAAATTTTCCTGCCTGAATTATTGATCTAACAACAGACGACACAAACCAACGAGACAAACATAATCATCAAACACACGGTTTGAAAACATCCTGTTTGTCTTGTACAAATCACGATGGTTTATTTGTGGGAGCGTCTTCTTGTCTCTGCTGAGATGTGTTAATTAGAATTTAATAGGCCCTCATGTTATGTTGCATTCTCTAATTAGACGTTTCTTTCATCTTCAACCGGGGACTGAATATTGACAGACTCAAACAAACCAAAATCTCAGAGAGCAGCGTCTGAATAAATGAGCTTTTTAAGTGTCTGTGAGTTACGATCACCGTTTTTGCTCGAGCTCATGGAGGTTTGAAAACATAATTTATCTTATCCAGGGAAGATCAGGAGTGAACTGTTCTGCATTCTGCCTATTAAATGCAGTTTCATTGCGGTGCATTCATTTAAAAGGGTCATATTTTCCTTTTTGTCTAAAATAAATATTTGATCCAGCCAATATTAAATTTTTTTTAATCGTGTAATTCTTTAATCTCAGCCCTCAACACCATCCTTTCAGTAGGACCATAAAAGACAATCAGGCAGAGAACTGAAGGAAGTTAGCTGAAATAAACAAAGTCCTGTGTTAGACTGGCTGTGGCGGCCATCTTGATTTGAATTGACTCCAAAAGTTAAGAGTTTTAGATGTACAACTAGTAATTAACTTTTAACTACCACAATCCCACTCATCATTCCCCAACACATCCTACAGAACTGGACTGATTTGGGTGTGATATGATAAGATGTGGCCTGAGACAAAACCTGAATCCACCAATGTAGCTCAGCCTCAGAGGGAAGTAGCTAATGCAGGAAGTAATGCAGTCCACATGAAAAGTAATACATCTAATGTGACAAGATAGTTGTTTGCACACACGTTTTAAGACCTGACAAACCACCGATCAGTATTTAACAGGAACTCTTCAAGTCCAGATTTTATTTATTTTCTTAAGCCAATCTGGATTTTGTAGTCAGAGAAGCTCCATGTCAGCCCTACATACACAGTAAAGATGCTAACACATGGTCGGGACAGAGACCCTTTTGATTGGTGAGGATTTAAAACAAGATTTAATGGCAGGAATAAATCTGGACTTAGGGGTCGAGTACATGTGACAGCTGTGAGCAATAAGACTGAGAAGCTGACTAATCACAGAGCAGCTGCACTGAAAAAAATCCTGGGACTTCCCGCAGGTGTCAAAGGTCGTTCTCGTCATGTGATCAGGTTTAGAGTGTTGGAGGCTTTGAAACGGGAAACTGTGCTTCGTCAATATTCTTTAGATTTAATATACCGTAGATTCAATTTATTCTCAATTTTGTTGTGGTTGTGGTTCTAACGCTCAAAATATTTTTCAGAAGATGAAAGTTCGTCATTTTTACTCGGCCTGAATGAGTTCAGTGTGTATTTTATTTTCAGTATTAAGTTATCACATGATGACAAGACCATTAAAAAATTCAATCCAATTAAAAAAACAAACAAACAAAACTTTGGAACATTGAGTAAAAATAAACGCAAGTAAAAAAATATGATTTTCACATTTCATATTTCCTTTACAATGCAAAATATCAAATATCGAAATTAAGAAATTGTACCATAAATTGTTCAATAAAGTTATTTTCTTGTTCACTGTAAAAAAAATCAGTTAATGAGATATGCAAATCATTTAATTCTGTTTTTTCTTTACATTTCGTATAGCCTGGCCCTACACACATCCACTCAGTTCTAGTTTCCCTTCTTTGCTCAGTCTGGGATTTCTCCCATAAACAAGGATTTCTCTGGTAGAATTTTAACCGGGCCAATCGGTGAACAGAAGGAGGAGTTGTGAACGACGATCCCAAAAACCCCAAAGTTTCTATGATTTTCTTTCTTTGGATTAACTTTTTCTTTTACATCCCTTGATTTGTATCCCTCAGATGAACTTGTAAAACTCAAAAATGCATATCAAGGCGTCCCTACGTGCTCGTGAGAAAGAACCAAATGACACTGTTTCACATTTGGTATATTTAGCCTCTTATCTTTCAAAAGACCATTATTTCATGCAGGAGAAAGTGTGAAACACTTACATTTACAAATTTACAATCCAGAATTCTATCATCTATCATTCATGATAAAAACTGACTACTGAGCGTTTTTGACACGAGTGAAATGTGTTTTATTTCTGAGCCTACACAGATTGAGCCTACCTGTTATTCTACTGAGCTCACTTTGTTATCAACTGATTTAAAATTTCTCTGAGCAATGTTCCCTCTTGCTGCTCTCCATTTAAGCAGTCAGAGGCCATATCTGCCGGCTCCGTTTACGTCATCGTCCCAATGACCTAGATTGTAGATGCAGACATTTAGTATTTCCATTGAGGGTCTAGCCAATGCAAAAACATCTATTAAAATTCAGTCTTTGTTAGCGTTCTGTGCTTAATGAAGAACTCATCCATTATTCATTTAGGACCTGTTTTCGTTCACTTTTCTGGGCCTTTCCTTGATTCTGCAGTGATTTCTGTGACAAAAATGAAACCTGAGCGATTCATGACTCGTGTTTTCTGTCCTCTCTTGGTCACAGACACAATGGGACGGTTTGACAGGACAAATAATTATAAACAAGACGGATGGTCTGCGGAAAGAATTTGATTTAGATGTCATCAGTCTGAAGGAGGACGGCTTGGAGAAGGTGAACTCTCTGACCTGTGTGCACTGTGCAGCTCTGCATGAATGTCGATTCTTCACAGCTTTTTCTGACAGAGTAGAATGTTTTTACACTAACAAGGCATCTGCTATTTATTCTACCTTTTTTTTAGAATAGTTGTAGAAAAACTGTAAATATACAATATAATTTGCTGAAACATACAAAAATCCTAATAACAGATGTCTAAATTACACCAGAAATGTCACGAAGTGTTTTGACACAACCCTACAAATAGCAACAGTTGTCCTTTTAAGCTTGTACTTTTTGAATGCTCCTTTAATCACACTGACACCACCGCTCTGCATTCTGGCAGGTCATTAGGGAGCCTGTTACCCGTTCAGTCTTTGATCACTGCAAAGAAAATGCAGCCAAATGAATTCAGTAGAAAGTAAAAGCTGAAATTAAATTGAATCAAATGTGTTACCTGAGGAGCTTTTTTTTCCTTATATAGATAAACTTAAAAGTCAGAATTAGTCAGTGTTTTTGTACTTGTTTTTAAGCTTGTGGTTCAGTAAGTAAATTGCTTTCTCCTTACTGTTTTTGCAAGTCAATGACGGGCAACCGCTTGAATAAAGTGTGGAAAAAGGTCTGTATTTAAACTGCCTGGGCAGATGAATAGATGTTTAATCTTCAGTAATTTACCTATTTGTGATGTCTATCCTTTGTATAAAGAAAAGATTCACAGGTGGAAAGAAATGCTTGATGTTTCAGCGCTGGCCGTGTTATTTCAAGTTTTTCTAAGACGTGCTTTGTTTCCTTCCCTCCTTTTCCTTTCATGACTCTCTCATCCTTGTTTATTATTCTAATGTAATTCTTCTGCCACCTGTTTCTTTTCCCTTTGTATTACTGTCCTTGATTGTACGTGAGTCTCTTGGGCAATTGCTGTTTTGTCTTAACAGTGTGGTTATTTGAATATTTCAATCTTTACAGATTGGTATCTGGAACTCCCAGATGGGCCTTAATTTAACAGAAACCACCAAGGACTCTTCCACAAATATTACCGACTCAATGGCCAACAGAACCCTTATTGTCACTACTATTCTGGTATGAACAAAAAAAATGGGTTTTTTTTTTGTTTTGTTTTGTTTTTTTTATCAGCAAGCATTTGGCCAGGCATGTTTCAGCCTTCACACACTAAACCAATTTATTATTGTGTTTTATTCCAGGAAAATCCTTATGTCATGTATAAAAAATCCGATAAGCCACTATATGGGAATGACCGCTTTGAGGGTTACTGCCTAGACCTGCTCAAAGAGCTCTCCAATATTTTGGGCTTCTCCTATGAAGTAAAGCTGGTGTCAGATGGCAAATATGGCGCTCAGAATGACAAGGGGGAGTGGAACGGCATGGTTCGGGAACTCATAGATCATGTAAGTACTGATCAGTTTATGGTTAGAGAAGATGAAGGAAAATGGTCGACGTCGTTGCTGAGATTATGCTCTGTAACCAGGTGGCTGACCTCGCTGTGGCCCCTCTCACCATCACATATGTCAGAGAAAAGGTGATCGATTTTTCCAAGCCCTTCATGACGCTAGGAATCAGCATCCTGTACCACAAACCTAACGGCACCAATCCAGGAGTGTTCTCCTTTCTGAACCCGCTCTCTCCTGATATCTGGATGTATGTGTTGCTGGCATGCCTTGGTGTCAGCTGTGTGCTGTTTGTCATTGCCAGGTAAACTTTATAAAAATGAAATGAAGTTCATTTAGCTTGCAAGTAGGGCTGCAATGATAAGTCGACTAGTCAAGGACTAATCGACTATTAAAATAGTCATCGACTAATTTAATAGTCGATTAGTCGTCTTTTTTTTAACTTTGTTTTTCTCTCAACTGCTTTGACACCTTCCACTGCCACATCTGCCTTTCTGTCCTTGACACACATGCACAGTAGTGGTAACCAGGGTAGGCCGTGGACGTCACAATACATTATACAGAGAGGCTCTGGTATCATGGCTACCTGGCTACGGAGCTCAAAAGTTTGGGATCGTTTTAAGAAAATGAAAGAGAAACCTGTGCAATATCTGCAGAGCAGAACTTACCTTCCACTGCAGTTATTTCTAGTTAGCATATAGCTAAAATCTAACCATGGTTATATAATAGCAGCTGCATTCTGGCGCGATAAGCTGTAWGTTTTATATTCAATTAACGTATGATCCGATTAGACAAATCGAAACAAATAATCGGTGATTAATCGACTATAAAAATAATCGTTTGTGGCAGCCCTACTTGTAAGGGTTCCATATTTCAGAGTAACCCTAACCCTAGAGTTGGCCATCTAGCAGCGAGACTGTTTTTTTAGATTATACATTTATAAATGTTACAGTAAAAACGGGCATGCACCAATGAGGATGCAGCAAGGCAGACAAGATTAGTAAAACTGGAAAAAGAGGATTTATATGTCAGGAGTTTTAGTTTTAACTGTTGATATTGTTGTCACTCGTTTTTGCGGTTTAATTTCATTACTTTCAGGTTTACTCCATATGAGTGGTACAACCCTCACCCCTGTAATCCAGACTCAGATGTGGTTGAAAACAACTTCACTCTAATTAACAGTGTCTGGTTTGGAGTTGGAGCCCTTATGCAGCAAGGTATGCTTATAGTTGAAATTAATATATTATAATTCATGTAAAAAGTCCATGATTCATTATTCATATTATTGAGAATTAGTAATTAACTCATCTTGATACCCAACAGGCTCTGAACTCATGCCTAAGGCTCTTTCAACAAGGATAGTTGGAGGAATATGGTGGTTTTTTACACTAATTATTATCTCCTCATACACTGCCAATTTGGCTGCCTTCCTCACTGTGGAGAGAATGGACTCACCGATTGATTCTGCAGACGACTTGGCCAAACAAACAAAAATTGAATATGGGGCTGTAAGAGATGGCTCCACCATGACATTTTTTAAGGTAATCTGTTTGTTTTGCAAAAAATAAGAATATGATTCTTAGAGAGGATGCAAATATGACCATTACTTAGTCCGCTACCATAAAATAAGCAGGTCAAACAGGAAACACTGTCAGTTTACAAACACGTGTCATTCATGTATCAAAAGTATTTAGTTGAATATATGTTTTTTGTGTTGATCATGGTTTTAATTTTTCACAAAGTTTGATTCTGATTCCGCAGAAATCTAAGATCTCAACATATGAGAAAATGTGGGCGTTTATGAGCAGCAGGAAAAACACGGCTTTGGTGAAAAACAACCGAGAGGGGATTCAGAGGGTCCTCACCACAGATTACGCTCTTCTGATGGAGTCCACCAGCATCGAGTACATCAGCCAGCGCAACTGCAACCTCACACAGATTGGAGGCTTGATAGATTCCAAGGGCTACGGTGTGGGAACCCCAATTGGTAAGGCAAATGAAACTGATAACTAATAAATGCTCATTATTTGCCATAGAATCACGATCCAAGCATGATTTCTGCATTATGCCCTAGGCTCCCCATACAGGGACAAGGTCACCATTGCTATCTTGCAACTTCAGGAAGAAGGGAAGCTGCACATGATGAAGGAGAAATGGTGGCGGGGGAACGGCTGTCCAGAAGAGGACAGCAAGGAGGCCAGTGCTTTGGGTGTGGAGAACATCGGGGGAATCTTTATTGTGTTGGCAGCCGGACTCGTCCTCTCAGTTTTTGTCGCAATTGGAGAGTTTATTTACAAATCCAGGAAAAACTTGGACATTGAGGAGGTGAGTGTTGGCCAGTGCGAGTGGCACAACAAGTATTAATAAATGGGGGACTTTTTCAAAGACTTTATTGCACCTACTACACATTTGTGTTGTCGTCGTCTTTACAGGACTACACTAATCAGAGGGCCAGTAAGCATTTGAAATCTGATTAAACTTAGATCTTTAAAACTGCATTGTTACAATCAAAATGGAAGTTTTTAAAATATATATATTTTTAGTAGTAGATTCTATGTATGTCTTGATTGGAAGATTACATTAGAATTCTTTTATTTCTGATGACAAATGATTGCAGTTGTGATACTTGACCATTTTGGCCTTGCTGTTTTCTGTTTGTTTGTTTTTTCAAAAAAGGCATTATAACGTGTTGCATGGGTGACGTTTTATTGTTCTGCCATTATACTGTGGGTAAATAATGGTAAGTTGTATCATTTGTAGACATGTTTGCCATATTAACTTCAATAACTGCTGTGGGTTCGACAGGTTTTCCGTTTCAGAGTAACACCGCACAAAGACTTTGACAAATTCATTGCCATTTATTTCTAAATTGTTTATGATTGAGTGTTCCCTCAAGAATTTATTTATGAAATGGGTTGTTTTTTTTTTGTCCAACATGAAGTTTATGAATGTGCTTGTATAAGTTTTGTTGAAATTGTTACTGAATGACTAAAAATATGTGAGAATACAACATTAAACCTTTGAATTTTGTTTGTTTTAATGTTGATCCTTTTTTTTTTTTTTAGGAAAAATGCACATTTATGCATGAAATAGATCAAAGGCAGTTTTTGCTTCTTTGTTCAATGCCAAAAAAATTGTGTTCTTGGCGTTATATTTTCACGGTTATATTTTGTCATGTATTTGCTTCATGCTTTGCTTTTTACTTTAAACTAACAACTCATTCTGCCCTTGCTAAAGAAGCTTTTTGCATTTTGACTCACCTTTGTCTTTATTTTTCATCCGACTAGTAGTCACCTCATGCAGACTTAGCCTTTTACATAACATCCTCAGAAGGTAGTGGATTATAAACAGACATTGCACAAAGCTGATGTAAAACATTAGCAGCCGTGACAGACAGATTAGAAAATCCTGCAAATACAGTGAGATTGCGCTAATCTGACGGCTAAAACTGAGCTTTGCTGGTTTTGTGTCCCTATTATAGAATTTGTCACATTAAGGATTGAAATGCAGCACAACCCACATCTAAACACACAGACTGTAATAGATATACTGTATCTGGATATGGGATATGTTTACTCACCTGCTTTTAGTTTTAATATTGATAAATGCATGTGTAGACTAATTTATCAAAAGTTTGATGGGATTGTTTTGTAAATTGATGAGTTAGATCAAGAAGTCAGAGGCTTATTTATTAATTTTTTGAGTTGCATGGATCATTTCCTTTTAAAGCAAAATTAAAACAATTTGATTTCAGATTGTAAAGTTTCCTCCTCTGATGTAAGTACGACTACAGTATTTTATCCAGACACTTTCACTTGTTCAACTAGTGTCCCAATGTAACACGAGGAGAATTGAAGCCAAAATGACAAATGTGAGTGTAATTTGTTTTCTGGTCAATCAACTGTTAATCTGACTGGTACAGATCAGGGTTCTAGTTTACTGGGGTCACCATGTCCCCTGCTTTCTCTCACTTCTCGAAGATTACCGTATTATGGTCCTCACTTATATAATCCTGTCAATAGGACACAGCTCCCTTCTCAGCACTAACCTGAACCTGAAGTTCATCACTTGGTTTGTAATCAGTTAGGATGCAGTGGTTCAGCAGACAAGGAGGTCATAGAACATTTTCTGGAATTTATTAAAAGCGTTGGGTCATTCTCTAGGATTCTGAGCCAAGTTAGAGAAACATTCATATTATACTTGTGTCCTATTACCTCTTTAATTCTTTATTATTGGGTTTAGAACAGAAATCAGTATCACATTTAATATTTACAGTATATTGTGAATAAATTTATTTAAAAGCTAATTTTATCAGGCTGTAATCTGCAGATCACATCAGACAGGTTTTTTTTCAAACATTAGGTTAAATTGGACATGGCATCCATAGAGCTCTTAAAAATACCCTGTAGTTACTTTAACAAGACATGGCAGATAGCACTTCTATCTGCACAGTTTAAACAGCTATCTGTCATCACGATGAAATATGATATTATCAATTATGTCTAAGATTTAGATTTTCTTTTCTTCTTTTCCATTTTTTTCTACCTACTTTGCTTCCAAAGTAAAGTGGAATCTCCTCTTTGTGAGGATTAGGAAAAATGCTTTTTATTTTAATTAAAAATCTACAAAACATAAAAACGTCATGAAGACTAAATCAATAATAAGTATGACAAAAATATTTGAACTCAAGCAACTATTTTGTCCATTTCCACTAAGTAAACAAAGATTAATTGGAATCACTTTTGTGAATGAGCAAGTAAGAAGGACAGGTGGAATAAAACAATGCTGTAAAAGTAAAAGATCGTCCAGATTTTGGGGCTAAAGGGACATTTATAGGCTTTGACACACAAGACTCATCAAGACAGATACAGCGGGCTTTGCATTAATCTCACATCATGACTGTTTAAGGTTTTGCTATTCTGATGAATTCCAGGATTGGGCCTTAACTGCTTTCATTTTGTTTGCTGGTCTTTAATCTTCTAACCCTGCATTCTTAATCAAAACTCAGAGCAGGTTTTTAATCTTGCATGAACGAGGCCGCGGATTATGGGCCTCTGACCTTGCCATAGCGCACAGCTGTTTCCGCCTCAAATCAAGTCTCTCGTCCCGTTTAGCTTGAAAAACAGGATAATCTTACTATTGCACTACAATGCTCCAAGACCTAAACTGTGTATAGGAGACGCCAAGGTGGGAAAACATCTTAGGTTTTGAGTGTACATTCATAAATACATGTAGAGCTCTATAAAACTTTACTAATTGAAAACTGTTTTCACTGATGTGTGTCAAAGTGGCACAAGAGGACCACATTTTGTGGTACTGTTATTATGTAATCCTTCTGAGTTCATACAGTTTGTCTCAGCTTTGCTTCAGATCTGTACGTGTATCCACTTTTCAGAGACAGAATTTTAACCTTTTCTTTTTCTGAATAAACACAATTTTAAAGGATAAAAAATAATAAATTATATCAAGGACAAAAGTGTTTTGACAAAACTACAAAAAAAAAAACACAACTTTCTTTTGGCAGCTCAAGAATGGATACCCACATTAAGGGTTGAAAACTAAGTGCAAGTTAAATACATTTCTAGCACTTTGTTTTAAATAAAGGATCTTTGATCAGGAGGTGAAGATTTGACGAGGTTCTGGTATTTTTTGATTTTACATTACAATCTTTTTGTTAAAAAATATACACATATAAAACAGAAAATAAAATGGTATGGAATGCTGAATGAAAAATGAAAAACAATGAAATAGGAATAAGCATTTTTCATGTCTTTGGGGCTGTCTCAACCATGATTTGATGTTTTCATATGTAACACCTAAAAAATGCTTTGAGATATTACTGTCATTATTAATGATCCCTAATTATTAGGAATAAATCAAAATGTATTTGATGATGAAAAGAAGTGTGAATTGCGACACAAAAAAACACACTTCGGGTTAAAATTTTGAAATGTTAAAATATCTTACAACATTTTTAATTCAAAATTTTTTTTAGCATTTTAAATGACAAAATTTTACCCAGTCAAACATTATTTTTTTTTGTGAAAGAACAGTATTTTGCAAAAATGCTTTTTGGCCATGATTCAGCAGATTGGACACTGATGAATCAACGTTTGATCTGACGAACAGAAAAGACAAAATTAACTTTTTCTTATTTCCTCTTGGGTTGTTACACCTGAAATATGCTCCACGTATAAAGTTTGGCTTGACGGTCTCTGCTATCTTTGGTCTTTGTATTAGAAATCAGGTTCATTTAAAATTGCCTTTAAATTCACTCTAATGCACAGCCTATGTTCATGGTTCTTTGTTGTTTTTTCAATTGGCTGTTGTGTCTTCTCAACATGGCTGATAAAAGCAAGTTTAACATATGCATTTCTACTTGTTTTCTCTTTTAGATTTTTTTTAAACTATGATAAAAGAAAAATTTTTTGCAGCGCAAGTGCATACTTCAGCAGAGGTAGAGCTGTACTTCCATCTACTGGCCAAAATCTGAAAATATAACGTTGACAAATTCCCAGCATTTGTGAGTTAACATTAAAAAAAACTTAGTTGTAATAAAATTTTTATTTAAGTCAGTAATTATAAAATCATTTTATAAAAAAAAAAAAAAAAGCTTGAACATGCAGACAGACCTAAATGTAAGAAATTACTTCAACATTAGCTCTGGGTTAATGTGCAACAGTGCTTGAGACGCAGATAAAACAAACATTAACTGTCGTTTTGAACTGATCATACACTAAAACATAAGGCACATTTATACAACTTATGTGACATTTTAACACTCTCTGGAACCATTTTTCAAATTATACGGGAAGCTGACAGTGAACCATTTAAACTATAGCATGCATTCAATTAATGTTTTTGAAAAGTTACATAATCTGCAAAAACATTACTGAAAAGTTAATTTGAAATAAACAGCAATGCAGTTCAAATGATAGTTTCAGTAAGATTGCCAATACATTTATTAGTGAAGACAAAAGAAAAGAAAGTCCTCTGTGCATATGATGGGTATTTCTACGCATCTAAGATATAAGACTTAAAATGCAATTTCATTACCTGAGAATGACTATTTTTAAGATTAATTCTATAATCCTAATTTGTGACTGAAAACTTTTAGAAAAAAGCCTAAAAAGTGCCTGCACCTTCAAAGTTTTTAAGTTTTGTTCACTTTAGCTATGCAGCAAAGGAAATTCAGCATCAAAATGAATGACATTTATGAGTAAATTCAAAACACCATCATACTGAAAAAAAAAAAAAAATCAAAGAAATGCACAAGAAAAAGCAAATCTTTCCAAAAATAGCATACTGTTATAAAACCACTGTTAAACCGTTTGCGTTGAAGTCCTGCACGTTTTAAAAAACCATTGAAAACTGACTCGCTTTACAAACTGTTGGTCATGTCCAAACAGGCACTGAGTACAGAAGCAGAAACAGGACAACCTGCTTCCTCCGTCTTGGCCAACAGTTCACCAGTTTGTAACGAGTCTGAAGGATGCACACTTGGATCACACTCTGAGGTGGAACTCACCATCTCTATGGCAATCTGCGACTCTTCCTTTGTTTCCACAAATTTGTGGCAAGGGATGGAAAAGTCTGGTGAAGAGAGCTTGGCGAGGCGTTGCAAGTGGTCCTGGTCGGAGTCGCACTCCATGTTGACACTTTTATACAGACCACACAGGTTCTGCTGCATCTCTTTCAGGTTTTTCTGCAACTTGTTGTGCTCCTGAAGCAGCCGCTCTTTCTCACTTTTCTGTGGAAAAAGCAACAGTAAAATCACTCACGTTGTCCACTCATCATAGCTGCACATCTTGTTTGTTCTTAAAATTGTTGGATTTTTCTACCACATTCTGTAGCATGGTTTAACTATACTTGTTGTGATTATTTTGTAATTCCTACAGCTCAGTAGATTTGTGAAAACTGACTATTATGTCAAAAAAGGGACTCCTTTAGGATGATTTGCATTGTGAAAATGTATTTATAATTTCAGCAACAATAATATTTTCCTTCAGGATTAATACTCATGCAGTTCCATATACTGTATTTTGCTCACTGTGATGACGTTACTCTATTTTTTATCTGATTTATTTAATATAAATTCATGAAAACAATCACATTACATGTAAAAGTTTAGCTCTCCACGGATCAATAAAAACAATTAAATTCTCCTATGTATGTTTTACCTTCACAGTGTAACAAAC
>NW_013952496.1:316446-318876 GCF_001266775.1 Austrofundulus limnaeus
ATATATATATATGTTTTTTTTCTTCAGAAAACCTACATTTGAAGAAAACTTTTAAGTCAAGAAACAAACAAGGAGGTTCACAAATGAACCATAATACAGATGTTGTACCTGAAAACTTGTGTTGTGACCAATAACAAAGAGAAATCAACCACTTTTATGTGCATATATGTACGAACCCTGCCTGATTAAAATTATTTACCATCTTCCAAAGTACTAATAACAAAAAGACTTGCATCAAGTCTGCTGACATTGTGAGGATGCTGAACACACAAAAGTCAACTTACTAATTTTTTTATTTCACATTCCAGTTGTTGTATGCCGTCGAGTTTCCTTTTTCGACAGCGCTGCGCAGCCATGCGGTTCTTGCTTCTCCGACGGACATCGTGGACAAACTCAAGCTGATCTGGCGTCAGGCGATGGTCCCTCATAAGCTGCTGGAAAGCACTTCTACTCATCTCCGAGATCTGCTTTACTGGAAACGGGAGCTGAATCTGAATAAAGGAGGTTTAAGTGTTAGGATTGATTTTACTTAATTAATGTTCATTAAACAAACAGATTGTGTATCACAACGACCTCTGCTGCTCTTTTGGTGTTGGCCTCAGTCTCCCCATCCGTGTCCATTTCTGATTCGTCACCAGAATTTAGTGAGGAAGACAAGCAGGGGCTCTTCTCTGCTTGGGACAAGCCGTCAGTGTGCGTACCAGGGTCATCGCCTGTCCCCATGTCCCTGAAGAAGGGGCAGTCTCCTACACTGGAACTCAGGTCCAGCTGTTTGAGCCAGTGGAAGTCAGACGCTTTTGCCAAATTGTTTTGGGTCACAGCATCAAGAGACTGTGGTGGAGCCTGAGGTGTGCAAAGGTCAGACCAAAACCCCTTAGCCAAATGTTCAGCTACTTCCCTCTCCACGCGGCTCCGCTCCTCGTGCTCTAAATCAGTTAAGGTTGGATCTGTTAGATCACCTGCAGTTTCCTGTACACGGCAACCCATACTCTGGTGTAATACTGAACTACAGCAATCTGCCCCTGATGTCTTCAGAGGACATGAGCCTGAGTTACTACCGGCTTCAGCACCAAGCCTCTCAACGGCCTCTTTATTATCTCCACTTGCTGGCTCAGTGATTTCTGGCAGACTCACATCACCTGGTGTTGACAGCTCACACTGTAAGTTGCAGCTTGCCAAACTCAGCTCATCTTGATTGCACACATCTCCAATCTGTAAAATGTCCTTTTCACAAAAATGAGGAGACGGACCTGTCTTGTCAGAGCCTGGGCATGGCAGAGACAACATGGGGCACACACCGTTTGCTGCTAACTCTAGAGATAAGGATGCCATTTGTGTCCCACAGTTCTCAAAACAAAACGAATCCTCCCCACTATTTGTCTGACCCTGTGTACTCTGATGGCACTGGGATGGGAAGTCTGTTTGCTCGTCGCCTCCTGAAGGCACTGAGCTGTGTGAGTCAAATGATTCTGCATGACTACTTCTCACACTAGGGCCAAAACTGGCACCGTGCACCCAGCTCTGACAGCAGACTTTATGCCTGACCTCCTGTGAGGCTCTTTTACCCTCGGAAAACTTGGGAATGAGGAAATCAAAGCAAGCTGACTCCAAGTTGTGAAATCCTAAAATCTCAGCACTGGTTTGAATAGCGTGAATGTTTTCTTTGGTGAAAAGCAGCTTTGATGTGTAGGCAAATTGAAGCAAAGGTTCAAACCCCTCCACTGTCACCTGTGGAGAAAGGAAAAGCAGAAAATTGTCATGCAACTGGAACATATGACAATGAAACTTGTCCAGCCTAAGGGCAGTACTGGGTATGGGGTGCCGTTTGTAAAGTTACACAGTCAAAAAATACCACTAATATTTTTGTTTTATTTAGCCTTTTATAAGAAAAAAAAGAACAGATTTATTTTTCAAAAGTCAGTTTTTCACCATATGATTCATACATTTATAAATGTCATAGTTTATAAACTAAACATTTAACTTACAAATTAAATATTTGGTTAACAAGTTAAATATTTAACTTGTGACTTAAATAATTAGTTTTAAGCTTAATATTTATGTTGCAACTTAAATGTTTAGCTAGCAAGTTAAATATTTAGCTAGCCACCTAAATATTTAAGTTAAATATTTAGCTAGCTACCAAGTGTATCTTACCCCCCCCCCATGAAAAGATAACTCCGCCCCAAGGCGAAATTTGAAAAATGCATCAAAATGGGTAGGGGAGGGGGTGTTGGTAAGGGAGGTGGGTGGGTTAGAGAGCGGAGGTGTGGCCAGGATGAGAGAACGTGACAGGCAGTTAGCATTAGCATAATTGATGCTACATGGAGAGTGACCACTGTATCGCAGATAGTTACATCTCTGAACGTCTGAGGTGGAGGATTTTCACCCCACACCAGCACCGGACAGAGGCGGAGGAGCGCTCCGACAGCC
>NW_013952496.1:319931-325166 GCF_001266775.1 Austrofundulus limnaeus
ACTATGACATTTATAAATGTATGAATCATATGGTGAAAAACTGACTTTGAAACATAAATCTATTCTTTTTTTCTTATAAAAGGCTAAATAAAACAAAAATATTAGTGGTAATTTTTGACTGTGTAACTTTACAAATGGCACCCCATAACTGTGTATCAATTTTGACATGGGTGTTAGACACCTGCTTTGAAATAACTGCCTTACATTTTCATATAAACAAAGCATTTCTTATCCAATTTCATAATAAACAGTAAGGCAAAGTAGTGATACTGTTATTAATACAACACAGTCATGCACACACACAAAAAAAAGCAGATTTCTTTTCATCCCCAAATTATTTGCATGAACATTAGGACACCGACCTCATCGGGTAAGGTGATGACTGGATTCTGTCTGGTGACACTGGTAACCCTACTGTGAAAGTATTCGCTGCACGAGGCCAGGACAGAGCAATGAGCCCGGAAGCTCCTGTCTTCCACCATCACTGTCACATCACACAAGATGTCCTGCAGCCTCTGGTCATTCAGACACTGGAGAACATGGGTGCTGTGCACCGCAGACTGAAAGGTGAACACTGACATGCGAGGAGCTTGGAGCATCATGGTTCTTGTAAGCTCATCCTGGGGAAACAAAAAGGTTGTATTGAAAGCAAATGTGTTATTTATTTTTTTTAGTTAACTGACCAGCAATTAATGTTGCACTGTTTTTGTTTTGGGACTGGAAAGTTATTGAACTTGCCTTACTGCAAAAAATGCTAGAAAACTTGTCATTTGCATTTTCACTGTAGCTTCACTTAAATTAAAAATAATATAGCTTAATTTTATTATTGGTCATCCAAAACAAAGCATATGAGAAGCATTAATGCAAGTTTATGATGCACTTCTTTCCAATAAGATACTATCTGGATTAAAAAAAAGACACGTTATTATTAAAAATATTGTTTTAGTACAACTTTACACAATAGTGCACCAGCAGTCTGGGATATAAAGACATTTTATAACATATAACTCCAACTACTGAAGTCGTTAAATGATGGGTTTACGATTTACATCAGCATAATAACAAGACTTAAGTGCATACACGTGTCACGAACGTATAATTGCAATGAATTTACATGCTAAAATGGTTCGACACTCAGAGAATTATTATTTCATTTTAAAACAAACTATTATCCGGACTGTTGTATGCTTTAACTGTACATTTGCTCTCTTTCGACCAGAGCAAAGCCTTACAAAGCAGCTGCCTGACAAATAAACAGCACACAGGACGTTTCAACTTCGGCATCAAAAAATGCTGACTCATGCTTAGCCAAGTTACTCAACTGGGCCTGGTAGAGAAACGCGACGAAAATGTTGAGAAACGTATTGCTAGTAATCATAAACGACGTGTCCTTAGGATATTAAAGTGACATAAATATTACATAATCAGTGGAATTTACCTAGGCCAGACCGTTAGCTATTGTTTCGAAGAAATACGATCATGTCCAAAAAAAAAAAGGGGGAAGAAAAAAATAATTCAAACACCGGCACTAATGTACATTTAAAAATGTCTATTCAAAGAACAGATGTTCACTAACCTGCCATATTAGCAGACTGACATCGACATTAGAAAAATTTGGGTCGAAATTGTGGCTGGCCAAGGCAGGACTTTCCTCTTCTCGTCATGTGACCACCGTACCAGGAAAACCCAGCAGCACCTACTGCGCATGCTCACTGTGTCCGACAGACTCCATTCAGGAAGTAGGATTTTTAATCACTATTTATGATATTCATTTAAAAATAAACACACATTTTCATATACTGATACATTTTACAGATGTTTATTCCCAAATGTTTATTTAACTCCCAACCCCTTGTTGATTTAATAACTTAAAGTAACTGCTTACAATTGTCTATGATGGAGATACTGTATTAATCAAAACATTGCGTAATAAACCTATAAATGACAAAATTATTAAATGTCTGTCTGTAAATTCTTTACAGTTATACTGAAGTCCTGATTGACATTGCTTGTGCTCTTAAGCTGAAGCAGCATGATGGTTAATCATTTTTTTTCCTGAGTTTATTGGCACAAATACAGTTAGATGATTCTTTCGTAGAAGAGGAGGTAGGCTTGGCTGCTCAGGACTTTACTTTCGCTCACAGGTTGAACACTTGTGTCACTGATATGGAACCAGGACCCTCTGAGAGGCTCTGCATCTCCTGCGGGAAAAGTAAGAGTTGATGGCGATGACAAAAAATGTTTTGTTATTAAGTTTTTCCCTATTAATTAAGCACACCTACCTTCTTTAGCAAGTCCATTAGATGAGGGTTTAGAATGCTCAGGACGAACTTTTACATAGGCTGTGTAATGACCAGATCTCATGGTTCCACTGTGCTCGACGATGCCATATAAACTGTACGAAATCTGAGTGTCTCCCTCTGAAATATTCTGAGGAAAAGGAAATGCATAAATTATTTAACAAAAACTTGTTAGTTTTAATAAGACTGAGATCTTAGAAAATGTTCCTTATACTGACCTTGCATTTAGCTGCACAATACGGAGCGAGGTCCAGAACCAGCGGAAAGTGAACGTGTCTGTTTACTTTACAAATACTGTAACCATTCTGGAGGAAAATTACAAAAAAAAAAAAAAAAAAAACAACAACATTGTAGCAGTTTCATCTATAAGATCTACTATTTAAAAAAAATAAGAACATTGAAACAATTTGTTTTACCTGCTGAAATCTTTTCAAATGAAGGGTAAGGACAGCCGGAGGAGAAGAAATTAGCATTTGCTTCAAGGCATCAGTGTAGACATTCTTCTTGGAGCCTAGTCACACCACAAATACAGACAATTTACTACCCTGATTCTAACATGGAAAACCTTTCCATTCGAAAACATTATTGGATGTTTTTGTAACGAACAGTAATTCTTTGTACCTTGAACTTTAATTTTTCCCAGCTGCTGTTTAGTGCAGGTGACACACAGCAAACTATTATTCTGTGTAAGAGTTTCCACTTCTGTGAACTGAAAAAGACACGACTGGACCGAACAGTCCTGTTTCTCCGGGACTGTCCTGGCAGCCAGCGTGTTGAAGGCCAGCTCCGGGTCTTGGTTTGTTACTGTATATTCTTTGGCCTCCAGCATTTCATTGTCACTGTCCATGTCTTGATCCAAACTGTCCGAGTCTTTTATAAAAGCATCGTTCAAGGCAACTTTTTCCATTCTATTGACCAGTGCTGTGTCGTCCTCTTCTTCCAGTTCCATGTCGGACATTTTATCACAGTGGGTGCTGTCCTGTGAGTGCTGCTCCTCTGACAGGGCTGTAAAACGGTTGCTGACTGATGATGTAGCTAATGAGTCGCAGTCTGTCGCTGAATCCTCGCTGTTCTCTTTTTCTTGCTTGGATATTTGGTCCTGCTCAGAAGCGCTGACTAGTACAGGATTTTGGTCACTCGATGAGGTTTCTTTGTGCAGCCTACTATCAGTGGCTTCTTTGTCCTTTTCATCTTCAGTGCCATCTGTTTCTTCGTTCACTGCACGGCTTGGAGATGTCAGAATGTCCAAAGTGACTCTACTTTCCAGCTTCTGCTGCCTTTTCTGTTGCTATGAGTCAAACCAATGAAAAGATATTGACCATTTAGTTGATTCTTCACCGTTAACACAAATTTCTTTCAAATTTGTTTAAATAAATACCTTTGCTTGTTTCTTTTGCTGCCTTTTTGCCTTTTTCTGCTGGTACTTGCTGCTGTCACCAGTGGGCATTTCATCATTTCCGCTGGTTAAGTCAGGGCTGTTTCTGCCATCCTGGCTCGACACACTCTTCTTCTGAAGTCCTTTCTTTTGGGTTTTCTTTCTGTATGCCTGCAAGAGGAGTCGCAAGAAAACAGCGACATGTCAACAAACACTAAATTTTACAAAATGATCTTAGCAAATTTGACAAAAGAATAAATAACGTCTCCTTCACCTCATCAGAAACCGGTAGGGAAAGATCCAGAAACATCTCTTTGACTACAGACACCTGGAAGAATGAGGTAATGATGACACTTAGTGATGTCAACAGAACAAGTTCTCCTAAACGTTTTGAGATACAGAGCATACCGTTTTGCACTGCTGACACATCACAGTGCTGGTCATCTCCCCACCAAAAACTTGGTCAACAAAGTTCAGTGTCAATCCACTTTTTTCATACTCTGAAGACAGAAGTTCACCATCAGATGCACATCATCTCTAAGAAACTAATCACTGGTGTATCAAAAGCTGTACCGTATAATACAAAATGTCTGTCACACGGCAGAGCTCAGGATGTTGAACTACATACCTTTTACTCGTGCTTTCAAGTGATCCTCATCTGTGACTTTATTAGATCGTTTCAGTGCCTCCATTATCCCGGTGTTAACTCTCTGTACAGCCAAACACATTTTAAATATGAAATAATTACAATGACCATTGATGAGTTTTAATTAGAACGCAAAGTAGATGTGAGATTTATGTTAAAAGACTTTAAATTGACCACCATTTCAAGCAGAATTTCTTAGCACCTCAAATAAAAAAGGGAAAAGGATATTTAATTTGTGCAATCAATATGTGACAAAATTTTGATTATAAAAGATGAGTGTCAAAACTTTCTTATTAAAATTCACACCAAATGGCCAACTTTCAGTGTGCATATTGGCCTGGCCCTTGCCTTCCTACGCAGCTCCGCTCAATTCTAGTTTCCCTTCTCTGCTCCGTCTGGGATTTCTCCGGTAGAATTTCAACTGAACCAATCAGCGAACAGGAGGAGGAGTTGTGAACGACAACATTGATTTTCTGCAATGTTTTAGTCTGCCTGTTGTTTAGCAATGGCAGTGGAGGAAGTGAATGAAGCCAGTCTGTGTTGACAAGGTTCCGAATTAAATCAAATTTGTCTCACAAAGCCTGCAGCTCTCATTTACAGACATCTCGTTTGGCTCTGTACTGTCTCTTCCCAGTAGAGGATGGTTGTTTACAGCTAATGTAATTTCCGGTTAGCTTCTTAGCTTAGCCTCCTTAGCTGGCGCACTACATATGTCATGGCCAAACGTTAGCAATTGGGTAAATCAGATCCAATTTTTTTAAACTTCGGAGGCCACACCTCCAGCACACAATCACTTCTCAATAGGGCTGTGTATTGGCAAGAATTTGGCGATGCGATACATATCATGACAGACGGGTCACGATACAATATATCCCGATATATTGCGATACTATAAGCAAGGTGATATATTGTGA
>NW_013952496.1:327501-330625 GCF_001266775.1 Austrofundulus limnaeus
ATATATTTATGTTTGTGGTTGTAATGTGACAAAATATGGAAAAGTTCAAGGGGTATGAATACTTTTGCAAACCACTGTATATAGACACAACTAATGGCATTATCTCCTCCGATTAATTGGAACTTACTTTTTGCAAACTTGCATGAACAACTCCCGTGGTGTTACCACGCCCTTTTTGGATTCTTGAATCTCATTAAGTAGCTTACACATAGCCAAACTAAGGGATCCTGGCTGGTCCAACTCCACAAGTACAGGCTCCTGTAATAAATATAAGATAAAACTGTCTAAAATAACGAACAGTGTAAAACAGGTCAAGTTTATGTGCTGCCTTTAGGGTTGAAAATAAACATCTATATATTCACAACACACCAGTTTCAAAGAGGTGTCAGGTTTGATCTCAAGACTCCTTTTCTCCTGTGTCGCTTTGTTGATAATCTGTCTCAATAGCTGTGTTTGAGAAAGATTCTGCAAAACACAATGACAACAATTAGCAATTAATTACATTAATTTAGTTTCAGACAGGCATCTTGTAAGGCACACCTTACCTGAATGACTGCATTAAAGAAACAGGTGTTTCCAAGGTTGCTCAGCCCTCTTACTGGAGCACCAGAGTTTTCTTCAGATGCCTTGTGATTTTGTAATTTCTCAACACTCCCTTTCTTGATGTTCTTCTTTTGATGATTCCTGCCTTCTTTGTTTTCATTGTTCTCACTCTCCTCCATGTTTATGGTTTCTGCAGTCTGTTTAGCTTCCAACAGATCCACCTCCTCCTTTACTCCTGAACAAACAAGCCTGGTGGTTATGGAACGCTCATCTTATTTCTCTTAAGTAAATCCTGTCTATTTTTGCGACCTCCACCATGGGACCCAAACCAAATATTTAAAAAGGAACCTGCTGTTCCTAAAATGCATTTGTAATAAATAGGATTGTTAGCTGAGAACACCATCTTTTGCAGAAATGGGATTAATGTGTTAATCCCACTTTGTAAATTGAGACAGAAACGAGTCATCTAAGTCATACATCTTCTGAGACAGTTAGATAGACACAAATTACACACATAACCCTTCAAGTAAGTGAATACTGTACACACTACACAGTTCATAATAGTACACACATCAAACTGAGCTCAGATGACAGAAAATTACATGACTGCCACTATTTCCATTGTCTGCAGTTGGCTATGAATAGTCGGAAATTATTCATCTATTAAACAATTTTGTTCAGAGTTTTTTGTTGGACTAATCCATTTTATTAAAACATGGTAACACAAATGCTAAATAATATAAAAGACAGCCAAGCTCTACTGATACACCAGTCACTGTCATGTGTTAAATGTCTGCTCCATACTTTCTTTGATGCTGTGTTTGCATTTTCAAATGCCAACATTAAAACCTGTTAATCCAACTGACCAACTAGAAGACACTCGATACTTACTTTTATACGGTCTTTTTATGGGATCTGTTGACGTTTGCTTTTTAAGGTTGCTCACCAACTGCGCTAAATGTCCTGTTCTGGAGTACTGAACTTCATCATCACATATGTAACACCTAAAGGAACAGGAAATATTAAATCAAACAAAAACAACAAGTTGTCCTCTTGGTCTGTATTGCAAAAATAATGAAACAAAATTGAAACTCACCAAACGCTCCAGTTGTCCAAACTGACTACAAGGCAATGTGGATCTGATCGAGGAGTCTCATAATGTTTGATAGCGTGCTGGTTCTCAGAGTTTCTTCCACATCCCTGGCAGAAAGTATGGTAATAGTTAATAAAAGTACACAATTCAAATCAAAAAAATACTTCACCAGTGTAAACTCACTCTGTGGCCACATTTCAAGCACATCCACATTCCACCAGTTTCATTTTCCTCTTCAGATTCTTGTGGTAGATCTGTATTGACATTTTCTTTATTCTCCTCATGTTTACAGTCCTGGCAACCTGTCCAATCAGGGGTCCCAGAAAGTTTCTTTAGAAATGTTTGGTCCGTTCCCTTCTTGATATGCCTGCAGGATGGACCTATAAAAATAAAAATGGTCACAATTATGTCTGGTCTTTAACAGCATTTTAACAGTATAATTATGTATAAAATAAACAATTGTTATACCTGTCAAATCAAACTCATCATCCTCTCTGGAGCTCTTGTCTTTTCCCTTTTTCTTTCCCATCTTCACATTATTATATAGTGTAATGATGAATGGACAAAATAGACAAAACATTAGAGCACATGCCTTAACCAATAACTACAGTAGTACTAAACTAAAAAGACAGCTAACAGTTCAGTGTATTCACTCGAAAATAAAAATGACATTAACTTCTTAAAGCCAACTTATTGTCTAAACACTCACCGTTTCACTTGCATTTACCGGTACTCTGAATGGAAGAAATCTTCAAACATAATTTATTACAAACATAATTAGCATATTTTGTTAGTTGCAGCCAAGAGATTCAAGCTTAAAGTAACAAAACATAATTAATCGTAAGGAAAACTCGTAAAATATCACTCCGCCGATTAAGCAGAAACAGATGACACATGCAGCTAAGAGAGGAACAAAAAAGAACCATTTGTTTCTGCCACAGCTTCCTGTGTGCACCGTTCAGAACAGTCCGGGTGGAAACAGAATTCAACAGCTAAACGCGTTACTCATGTGCTAAACAAGATTACTTTCTTTTTCTCTTTTTGACGTGTAGTTCATTTAGTTTAATCTGGTTTTGTTTAGTTTTTGTTAAGCTCATCGGTTCTTTCATGTGACATCTACATGTTAAAACCCACTGACAACTCGAAAACGAACTATTTAGCATGATAGCTCTGACAATGAATTTTAAACTGGAAATGTTATCGCTAAAAAGAGTTTAACTTGTAAAAAGCGTTGCCTTTATAAACATGTCTTACTTGGAGTGGGCCGAGTCTCAGCTTGCAGAGATAGAGCTGCTAACGAGTATGTTTCCCAATGACGACGAGCTGGAGCTCACTGAGCAGCTGGCACTTGCTGATCTCAGAAACTACGTGGAAGGTTCGGATTCAGGTGACAAGCCTCCTCCCTCCAGACCACAGTTCCTCATCAAACACAAGCTGGAAACTTCGAGCATGGAAGGGGTAATTACTCTGTTTTAAAATGCTATTATT
>NW_013952496.1:331920-360931 GCF_001266775.1 Austrofundulus limnaeus
GTTCATTATATCCTGCTCTTATCCATCTGAGTATCCCAGTGTGCTCCCAGATACAACAGTAAGGTATAAGATACAAAAAATTATATTAAAAAATTTAAGTGATCTTCAAGGTTAAAATAAGCAATTTGTTATTCATAGTATGAGATTGTGTGTGTGTTTTTTTGTATTAATTATTATTTGTCATTAAATATATATTATTTGTCCTTCAGGTGTTCGGCTCTCAGCAGGGCTGAGCAGACACAGCTCCAGGCACAGCTCACTAAATACCTCATGGAAAACTGCCAGGGGGAGGTGTGTGTGCTCGCTGCGCTGGACTGGGTGAAAGACAACTTGCCCCTGTTTTTAAATAAGAGCCTATTACCAGCGCCGACTCCAAAGGCAGAATCTGCCTGTCCACCGGAAGTGTTCAGCCGACTGTGGATCTACAGCCACCACATCTACAACAAATCAAAAAGGAAGAACATCTTGGAGTGGTCAAAAGAGTTGGGTCTCTCAGGATTCAGCATGCCTGGGAAGCCTGGCATTGTGTGTGTGGAAGGTCCTCAGTCTGCCTGCGAGGAGTTTTGGTCCAGGTATTTTAAGTGTTTCTATTTTTAGCAGCTGATGTCACCGCTAGAAGCTTATAGAGGTACCAGGTTTATCACCTTTTCAAACCCTTTTTTTTTCTCATTTCAGAGTGAAGGTTCTGACATGGAAGAAAATCATGATTCGACATAGAGAGGACATTACCATTGATCGTCAAGGTGAGGACGGCAAGACTGTGGAGAGCATAGACTCCCTGCGCAAATTCACAGGCTTTGAAGAGGCTATGTTTGACCCTCATGGGAATAGAGGGAATCACATGGACCTTGGACAGCTCTACCAGTTTTTAAATGAGAAAGGCTGCTGTGATGTCTTTCAGATTTATTTTGGCATTGAAGGAAGGTAGTAGTCAAACCAAGAGAAAAAGTTGCATTGAAGACATTTTTCCCCCCAAAAGAAGCTTACAACCTAAAAAAAAGAAAAGCTATGCATTGTAAAATTTCTATGTAATCTGAGAGCACTCATATTCATCATGTCATTAAAGTTGCATACATTCATCATCTTTTATTGACTAAAACTGGTACCACTGTGGTAAAATGGACATAAATAAATACATCACAAAGCCTCTTTTCACACTTTGCTTTGGTAATTTTTATTTATTTAATTATAAAGAAATAACAATATATTTGTTTTCAAAAATACCTGCCTGACTTCCATTTCAAACATTGTGCCCCAGGTACTTCCTCCTTTCATTGGCAGCAGTGTTTTTATTACCTGGTCCTTTTCAGATACAGCTGCACAAGATGGCCAACATCTGCTTCTGTCTATATTTTGGTATGATGTAATTTTATTTCTATGATTTATAGGAAGCAAAATTTTTATTTCACCAATAAATTCTTTTGAAAAAAAAATTTCAATGTGCATGACATTATACAAATACAATTTGAAATTACCAAGCTTCACATTGAGTTTTACATTAAGGATATTTATAGGATTATTATGATTATTATTTTTTTGTTTGTTTATGCAAAGTAAGCGCTTTACATGCTTGTTTTATTCTTGTTCAGATCACTGTTCTTGAGCATTATTTCATAAATAATTGTAAAATGCACAATGTAAATGAAATGAATATCCTGCTGAAAAACATTTTTAATTACGGTTTCTTTTTCAGGTTTTGAGTGAAGACCACAATTAAAATGTATATTTTAGTGTTTCCTTTTCATTGGGTCTTTGACTTTTTAGCTATCAGGGGGAAAAACGTTATAAAATAAAAAAGGATATGTAATTAAAGAGCAAAGTGGATACACAGGATTGAATTTAGTTGCAAATTACTGTCCTGCAGATGGCAGCAATAGATAATCAAAGTAGGTAAACATGGCAATCTGAGATGTAATCCTGGATTACATGAGATTCACATGGCAAAATCTTTGGTCAAGTAGGACTTCTGGGACAATAAGTTAATTTATAATCAAGAAGTTGTTCTTATAAATACAATTAATTTTTAATGAGTGTTTCATTTGCTTTTTTATTGTAATAACTTGTCTGTGAAAAAAAGACAAGAAAACTTGGTGGGATATTTTAATAAAGATAACATTAATATAGATACCCTCAATTTTTTTTATAAACATCTATTAAATATTGCTTGTTGTATTTGTTGTGATAAAGACTTATTAGATTTGTCACTGTAGAGTATCAGACATTCAGTGTGGGTATTTATCAGTATATTGTAGTAGATTGCACCGACTTTAAATAGCAAAATTTACAGATTTTCAAGAAATGTTCAACTTTTAATTAACTAAACATCTTTTCAGTGCTTGTTTGTTCATAGACCTGTCCTCTTCCTTTGTTCCTTGATTGTGTAAATTAAGTTTCAGCACGTTCAGCGTATGATAGTGACAAAAATAACCCCTCGCTTCAATGAACAGAGGTTTATTGCTTATATACATATACCCATCTGGCGTAACCCTAGTAAGCATGTTGCTTACTAGTTTTAACTCCTTTGTCTACAATAAAGATCTCTGTCAGCAGAGCAGCAGTATTGATCCACTCTTCCACTGGAGCTGTAGAGCAAGTCATTAACACTACTTCCGGTCACAACAAAGTCAATAACACTACAACAGCTCAAACGTAGACCACTCACTCGAGTCTTAGCTGCAGTACAAAAACCTTTGAAATTATCACTGAAGTGAATATAAAAACTGAGCTTCTTGTGGCAATTTATAGAGCTGAGCTACTTTATCTGAAAGGATGTCCTCTGTTAAACAACGTGCTACATATTTATGAAAACAACAACATTTATGTTCAGTGAATAAACATTGATTTACACAACCATTTACAACAAATGCAATACAGATGTTACTACGCTGCTGCAACCTTGACGTGCAGAATGAAAGTAATAAAAATATGGTTATGTCTCTTCAATAAACCATCTTGACAGTGGTGAAATAATTGCAATATTGCTTTGCATATATTAGCATAGAAGCAGGATAATGATCCTACTTACCTGGACAACGTGAATTTTAGCTTCATCCCAATGAGATGGTTCAGCAGATCAGGGTTCTGCATATTTAGAAATTTATAGGGTGCTTTCCTTTTTTATGGGCCTCTGTGACTCCAACATCATTATCACAAAACTGCAGACAGACAACGGTGCAGGAGGTGAAGGTTGGAGCAATAGTAGGATTCGGTTTCCTCCCACCTCACATTGGTTTATTGTTCAATGACATCTTAAGATTTTCAAATAAAATTTAAACGGGGAGCTAGACTGTAACTTAGAGGATTATTGGTTGTCAGACTGCTGTGCACTTTTATCTTCTCTGTGGTGGAAGCTATACAAAAAAAAGAACTTTTAAATTTCATTTATATCTATGTTTTTTTTCCAATCCGTTAGCATATTTACTGGATTCTATTTTTTTTAATTATTATTGTTGAGGGGTCCCAATAAATTCGCCTAAGTCTGTAAATGATCCTTAAGTCCATCCATCCATCCATTTTCTTCCGCCTATCCGGAGTCGGGTCGCGGGGGCAGCAGCTTCAGAAGGGAGGCCCAGACCTCCCTCTCCCCAGCCACTTCTTCCAGCTCCTCCGGGGGAACTCCAAGGCGTTCCCAGGCCAGCCGAGAGACATAGTCCCTCCAGCGTGTCCTGGGTCTTCCTCGGGGCCTCCTCCCAGTGGGACGTGCCCGGAACACCTCACCAGGGAGGCGTCCAGGAGGCATCCTTACCAGATGCCCGAGCCACCTCAACTGGCTCCTCTCGACGTGGAGGAGCAGCGGCTCTACTCTGAGTCCCTCCCGGATGACCTTAAGTCAAACTGTAGAAACTCAAATTGACTTGTGTACACCTGCATGTACTCTGATTCTTTTCAAGGTTTTACAAGTATTATTTGTGCTGTGGTATTTTGTGTTGACATAAGAAAACAACTATAATCATAATGAGACAGATCTTCCTAATAAACAACTACTTGCTAAATATTTTACTGTGTAAGAAATATTTATATGCTATAAAACATACAAATGAGAAGTATATTAGTTTGACTATAACAACAAAGAAGACGTAACAAGTTTGGAGTGCATTCATTTATATTCACTGCTTGAAGTTCAGCATTGATTCTTGTTGTGAATTTGTCAGAATGTCACAGAAGCTGCACAACAAAAAAGTCCTTTTTTTGTCAATTTGCCATGCATTGAATTACCATTTTCAATTCGGCTAAAGTAAAGTTGATAATCGAAGCAATTAACAACACAATCAGTTGTGGTTCCAGGTGGTAGGTGAAAACTTGGCCAAGCCGCTCTTTGGGATTCTGGACCTTCTCTCCTGATGACCCTTCAAGGTGAACTCTTGTATGGTTTCTTGCCCCATGAATACCAAATGTGGTTGAATTAAACATTTTCTCTTGTCTCACTTCTCTTTAATCAGTTCTCTTGCTGGGTTGTCTGTCTGGAATAATCCCACCGGTGTACCACCCCACTGACTGGCATAAAGACAACAGCCAGGCTTCTATGGAGGTATTTAAACCTCATGTCCCAGCGGTTATTCCCTGCTTTTTGATTGCCTTCAAGCACATTTTAGACTCCACAGAGCTATGAATTAAGAGAACCTCTTTTGCATGCTGTGGATAGTATACCACCTCTGAACTTGAGGTCTCAAGTATTACTCACTCAAAAAGGGCTTGAAGTAGTTATCTTATTGAAAATTTTTATTCTAAAGCTTACTTTTTTGTATCTTGAACAGTGTTATTAAATATCCAATAACAGTTAAAAATGGAAAATATGAAAATAACTGTTGAGAGCAGCATTCAAAATTTGCTATGGGGGAAAAAATAAAAACACAGCTGGACAGCTGCTCATCTAAATAAACTGCGTGAGTAATATATTTTAACAATTTAAGCCTGATTAACAAAAATCCCTGTGATAATCTTTGAAGCACATTTATAAAGCCTTTTCGCACAGATGGAAAACTAAACGTAAATTCGTAATAACTGAGTTTTATTCTGTCGAATGGCACAACTCTGATAACGTGGCTGATGGCAACACCTGATGTCCGCCCACATTTAGACAGCTGGTATCCTGCAGGCACAGCAGCAGAACTTTTCAACATTCTGTTTAAATATTGATACTGCGGAGGAAAGTGTCTGTTATGTATAAGAGAAATCCTTGCTGCTGAATAAATCAGTGAAAAATTACCATGAACTTGTTCTTTAAACGCATCTCTGTTGTTCAGATTTGTACATGCTATTGTTTTTCATTTATAGGTGCTTGAAACCCAATTATTATTTTCTATATATAAAATAACTATTTACAAAAACATTTCTATATATAAAATAACTGACTTTCCTCACTAAAATCTAAATTAATCTCTAAATTTGAGCTTTGCTGCACATAATTTACACAATAACATGTCACAACTACTGTAATTAAAAACTGAACAGTATAAAATTATGTGAATGCATATTTATAAGAGTAAAAATCTTTCTTAGCAAAGAAGCATCGGCTTTTATTTGAAGAAAAATACATGCTTCTTATAAGAAATGAGTGCTAAGGTTTGACGTCATTTCATTGGAAGAACACTGCTTTCCCATTCACTAAAATTGCAACATTAATTAAGTCTCTGGTGACTTCCTTGGAAGAATCTCAAGTGCTTAATTTTAAACAGATGGCACGCTGTTTATTGCGTACCTTTTGCCACAGGTACAGTACCCACCCCCCCCACCCCCAAATACCAACACCACTCTCCCAAAACATAACACTTCTCTTTATGTACTCTCGTGGGTCTGCATCACTAAAAATTTACTCTAACAAATCTGGAAAGTTTGTTTTAATTGGATCCAAGCGTTCAGTGTAGAATAAATCAAATGGCAGACAGACCATCCCCAGGCAGACTATTTAAAGATGCATCGCAGAGAGCACAAGTCTGTTCAGAGGAATGAGTTCTTTGGTGGACCTGTTTCAGTCATCAATTTGTGCACGGGCTCGCAGGTGGCCTGATTTGAACAGGGAAGCTGCCACCCCACAAAGTGGAGGCCCTCATCCAGCAAATAAGGGAATTGTATCTGACTGTACACATACTTCTGCACTAATAGCGCGGTGATGCATCTGGGGGGAAACACAAGTTCACGTTCTTTGTTCCAGATCATTTGACTCTTTCTAACTTCCATTCTGCCCTGTCACTATTAGAAGCCTGAGCAATCTGTTTAATCCCTTCAAATATGACTGAGCAAAGTACACCGCCCCCCACAAACCCCCCTTCACTCCTCTGTTGCACACACCGCAGCTGTAATCAAACAATCTCTATGTTGGACCTCAAATATTTTACATTAAATGTGATTAAAAAAACTTAAACCTGCAAATATATTTTGTGTTTTTTCATTGAGTTCATTATTTTTTTTAAAAAAAGTTTGCTGCTGTTCATTTTGCACAGTTAGCTGTGAGCATGCCATCCAGGGCTTCTAAAGGCAATCAATGCTGTGTGCAAGATTCTATGAAAAGTATATATTTCATTGCTTTCTGTGCACTCCCCATCTGAGTACAGGGGAATATTTTTTTCAGCCCTGACCTGCAATATTCATAATCACATTTTCATATTTTGTAAATGAAAATATTGTGAATTTTTCCATTTGTACAAAGTTCTATAACATTTATAAAAAAATGTGTACACAGTTTCAGAAATGACAAAGTATAACTAACGAATATCAAATATGTAATTGAAACATCCTGAATTTTTTTCAGAAACTTCAACATTTACTGTGGGATTCAACCTTGTTTTTATAGAAGAAAATCCTCACAAACAATGAGGTGGATTCTAATTAAACTTTCAGAATAGATCTAAAACTGATTCACTTTTGGAGTAAACCCAAATAGAGATGGCTGCTACAGATAATCAACATTACCACAAAAATGACTGTAAATCAGTCCGTTTCAGAGATATTTGGATAAAAATAGTTGTGCTAGAAGCAAGGAAAGCTATTCACCTAATTATTTTTGTAAATAATATAATTTTGTAAAATGTTCCATTAAATTTCCAAATAAAAGCCCGCTTTATTTGGCTTCTTGCCTTGTTAATAATCCTAAACATACCTGAGAAATACAAAAGAAAAAAAAGGCAGATGAAGTGAATATTCTAGTCATTGCTATTGTAATAAAAAAAAAAACTTTGCTCTCTTTCAGATTCTTGATGTGGAGACTAGAGAAAAGCTGAGTGCTAATGAAAAGCATACAGTCAGACTAATTATGTAGAGCAGGGGAAAACTTTGATGGACTATACATTGACGAATTAATGTTAATCACTTCAAAATCAGAACAGCGGTGTAGACACAATGTGTACAAATGTTAATGTTTCCTTTTAATATATCCATTTCTCCCTAAAGAGTTTTGTCAGAGACTTCTGTTTTGTCATGATAAGAGCTTATGGTGAGCTGGAGGACTTTTGTGGACTGTGCCTACAGAGTACAGAAGGGATCAGTTTTTTTCAGTTTGGGAAGACTTATGAGGCCTCTTTAGAGGTCAAGACGTGATTGTTACATTGCCCAAGGTATGGTTCCATTTCAAGGGTAAGGAGAAAATCCATTTGCCAACTCACTGTTTTTAATTGCTCAGAAACGTTATCCCCTTTCAATATCCAATTACTAAATTATGATGGATTTTTTACCATTACTTTCTGCCAGGCATTATTCAACACAGTCTATCACAATTTACATAGCTTAACGAAGCACTGAGCTTTTAATAACGTGAAGGAGCGTAATGTGGGAGCTGATGTTCATTTGAACTGGCTGGGTTTTTGGTGGTAATGATTATGAAGTGAACACTGGGAGCAGACTCTGTGAGGGGATCGGGAGGGCGCTGGGCGCAGTGTGAAACAGGCAGATGGTTGGCCGGACAGTATGTTGATAATGGCAACATTAGTCTACTGGGAAGCAGCATTATGCTCAAGGTCAATGGGAGCTGACGAATGGAGGAACATTACGACTTGCGTCTTGTGTCCTGATACGAGAGCTCCCTTCAAGGATGGTGAGATATTTAGTGTGACCTTTGCAATCTGCACACAGTTGTCTTATCAATACTCACATTTCAAAAAAGCAATGTTACCAGCGAAGTTATAATAAACCATCAAATGTGCCTTTTTTATTTAGATTTTTATTTCATGTCCAATATCCTTGTGGTATCCATATTTGTGCATATAGTTCTGTAATTTCCTGTGGTGGAATGTGCTTTTGTTATCATCCACCACCAAAAGGCGATGTGTCACCAATTGCTTAGATCTTTGCTTAAAACTTTAACATCAACTTCAGGAGTAAACCCTGTTTGTTTGTTAGCAAAATAACTCAAGAATCACTGGATTAATTTTAATCAAACTTTCCAAAAGTAATAATTGGATGCACATCTACAAAATACACCACCTCAGACCCAAAATGGCTTTAATAGTCTTTTCAAGGTGTGTAGCGCTAAAATTTCATGTGGTAGCAGAGTCATCCACAACACATAGTTTGAGGATGACATCTCACAATAGTGCATGACACTCAACATTTTGACAGCTGATCAAAACGGCTCCAGCTCAATATTTTCTCAATATTTAGTCTTAATCTAAACTGGAAGACAGTGGGAGATATGAATTCCTCAAAGGAATATTGAGCTTTTAATTTATTTCTTTTTGTACATTATATTAATATATTTCTCATGCATTTCCTAATTATGGTGTGTGTAAAATAAATTTTTATGTAGACCAAAAATCTGTAACATTTAAATCCCATCAGGATCCTACAGTTTTTGATGATGGCATGGCCAAATAAACCTGTAGATGATGGGTGGATTTTTTTTTTCCACCATAGTATTTTTAGTATTTACTTTGTTTTGCATCCTACATTTATTTCTTTTCTCTCTTTGGGGATTTTATGCTACATCACATTTAGTTTTGTTACAGATGGATTGATCTCTTTAGAAACTTATCAGAAAAAAATAAAAAAGATTAACAAATATGTATTCAGCACATAAATTTACTTTGGTGAAAGTAAAAGCAGTGTCCAGTTTAAAAAAAAAAACTAACTTTTTTTCCACCCATTATAGTAGTAAAATCACATCTTGTAAGCATGAGAATCTTCCTGATGGTGCTCATGTTTCCTTTTCCTAGTTTTTCCTAAAGTTAGATTGCATATATAAATTATTTCTGCAAGTCGAGTAATGCCTAACCGTTGCACAGAATAACAATTGCAGTGCAGCTGTGGTTCAAGTGCTGTCAATCAAAATGTGCTCCTTTCACCCGTGGATGTAAAGACTGATATTATGACTGCAGGTAATAGCCCTGTAATTCACCACCATAAAGCTTTGATCTTGAGCTCATTTCAGAGTGCATATGTAGTCACAACAAGACGGCAGTTTTTAAGTTGTTCATATTTTAATTCGCACTTTGGCTCTCATTTTTCCCCCCTTTTGTTTTTGTTTTTACAGTGGCATAGTTGAAAAATGACTATTCAATACTGAGAAAAGAAATCTCAAACATCCTCCATAAAAAGCAAATTAATTACAGCAATTAAAATCTTTGTACAAAATGACTTATTTATAGCATCATATTGAACTAACAAAGTAACATGTATGAGCATTGGCTATGTGGTTCAATGTCTTTGATACAATGAATATATACAGTTAGAAGAAATTTGATTCACCAATGCCTCAACATGTCAGTACTGTTTGCAGCAAACTCAAAGGCCATAACGGTGATCCTTGTACTGCTTTTTTTTTTCCATGATAAGTTACAGAATTGAAAAAAGTTAGTGTCAGACAACTACTTTAGTATTAACAACAATAATACGAATCAATTTAATATCGTATGATAAATGTCAATAAGTCATGATAATAATAAATACATATATATTGATTTTTTTTCCATTTTACGCAGTTTATCAGAATCCCTGTTTGAAGAAATCTTCAAAATTGTGAAAACACTCATCAAAGTGACAGGAATGGATGTGATTTTATATCAAAAGCTTTCACCAGTGCTCTTCTTTCTTTTACTGAAATACTTACATGTCTTGTGGTAAATCAAACTCTGCTTAGATAAAGGTAAAGAAAAAAAATCAGGACGTGAAATACTTTAAATACTATCTGCTAATATACAAAATGTAATGTGCCAGGGATCCCAAGATTCAACAATGTTGTTCACCAATAATCACATTAGCAAAGTATTTTACAGCAATATTCACACATTAAGCATAGTTGTTCAGTAAAATTCAACATAAATAATATGAACACCCGCCCTTCATCACCACAAAGATCAATTAATTCAGTTTGTGTAGCCAACCAAAATTAAAGTTTCTCATCCATTACAGTAACTAAAATCTTCATTACATGTCTGACTCCATCCGTTTAGACTCATAATGAATCCTGAGACAAGATACAGTTCATGTGTTTTCCATCTAAGTTTAGTCTTCTCATTTTGTGCTTTAATTTTCTAACTTTGTTAAAAAAAATCAACAGCATGAGCAACAACAAAAAGCAAACGAGAGTTTATGACAAGAGAAAGAGGAGTTCTCCTAGAGCCAGTTGTATAGATTGTGTGTCTACATTTTGTTTTACCCATTTAGTTTTATTTAAATAATTTATTAAATGTTTGCTTTATGGCTATGGTGGGAAAAAGACCAGGTAACATTCATTAGCATTGCTTTATCCCCCCAAAATAAATTTGTGACAGTAAAGTAAGCAAAACAGTTTAAAAAATAAAATTTAAGTTTATCTGGAGATGGAGCAGATCTGCTGTTCATTTTTAATAAACAAAATTGGCTGAAAAATATCATAACACATTCAAGGTACTCATTGAAAAGTCACGAAGACCAGAAAATAAGAGAAAACAAAAATTCTGAAGTAAATCACAAAATCCAAAATGTGTCCTATATCAGAAATCTGTAAGCAAATTTGTGACCAGATGCAGTCTACCATGTGCATTTGTTGACCTATGGAAACAAAATGAGAGAAAATAGATCAAACATTAAACTGATCGGCCATATTTCTTTACTTACACAGACTACAGTTAGCCTGATGTAGCTCAATCATGTGATCTAAGCTTTCCTATAGTTTTCAACAGTTCAAGCTGACTGCCTGGTTTACATCGAGTTTGGACCAGAATTTCAAAATAACCTTATCGAGTATTGGATAAAAAAAATATTTCAAAGTGCATCATTTGATATAATTCAGAAAAAAATTCTATATATTTCATTTCTTTCTTTGCAATGAGTACCGTTAAGTAAGAAAGAGAATCAGGGAAAATGTTAACGCCGTTCTGAAAAACAAATCAAATGCAGCGAGACGTTCAGCATTTAGGCACCAGAAAACTGAAATCTAATCCAACAGTGTATTTGTATCGGTAACAAAAAAAAAAAGAGATTTAGTTAGAGAAAACCAACATATCCAAGCATGGGCTTTCTAGGAACAGACAAATGAAAAACCAGTTAAATAAAAAGAATCACGTATTGATGCTGAGGCAGCTTAAAATTGCATGTCTTTTGTTGAACGCTGAAACAAAGAAGGAAGGGCAAGAGGTCTAAATGAAGTACTCTTTCTTTTCCTCTGCATGCACATGGTTGCCCTCAGCATTGATGATAGCCGTGTCAGCGTCGGGGGCATCTTCTGATCCTTTGGCCTCATGTGTTAGATATGTTCCTGTGGAGACACAGAACCAAACCAGGACTCCAACAGATGAAAAGTGCAGAACGTTTTCTTTTAAATGAAAAGCAGTGGAAGTGATCTCTTTTACCTTTATGTCTTGCCAGATATCGTCCGAGAACTATTATCAAACACAAGGTGATGAAGACCACGACTGCAACGACGCCTCCAATTAAAGCATGGTCAGGTCCATGTTGTCCTAAAGCGTTAGGATCTAAAAGGAGAGAAGGAGAGATGGAAGGAGGAATAACGTTATCTGCAAGATGTTGTGTCTATGTTTCATGCAGCTGTCAGCATTTATTAAAGGAGGACAGAAAATATTTTTGCTCCTGCAATTATTCTGGAAAAAGAAAGAGAGAGAGATGGGGACTTTATGCTTGCAAACAAACATTCCCAAATGAGTTTCTGTCATATTAAGAGGAACCTGCTGCTTTCAAGTGCCTGTACTGTAATCTGCCTAAACAGTAGAAATAATCACAACCACTAAGCTCTGCAAAATCAAACTAACTGGCATTACCAGCACCATCATATCCCAAAAACCAAAGTCTCATCTGGGAGAAATGACTTGGTCATTTTGCCACAGCCTCTGTGCATGCATTTTTATGCTTCTTCTTGCTCATTCTCACATTTTACAGCTCAGGCTCGTGTCTTTTTATTCCGTTTTAACGTTATTTAAAACAAGGCATTCTCAGGGCAGAACAAGAGCTGGGACTTTCTCGGGCTGGATCATGCTTTGGTGTCTTTGTTGTAATAAAACTGTGGGTGGCTGTGTCTTTACTCTGTACCTCTTGTGCTCTCATTATCTCAAGCTGATGAATGGCTGTAGCTTGTGCTCAGATTTGCAAAGTGACCTGGGAAATAACAGCATGGGATGTTTCTGCAAACCTGCTAAAGTAATGCCACCCTCATTTGCGGCATCCTAAATTGTGACACTTAAAACAAAAGATGAAGTTGTGAAACATGCAGATTTTTTTAAAACCCCATGCATAATAGAAACACTAGTTTTTTTTTAAATCAGAGACTCACAAGTGAACACATAAGGCTTTGAAACAATGGCTGGTAAACAATAATTGCATTAACTGGATTTTTGTTGCAAGTTGATGGATATAATGATCTGTGCAGGTGAATAGGCTGATAGACTGTCAGCAGGGATAACAGTGCACATTGCCATCGAGATGAGCATTGCTTAATGTGTCTTATCAAATAATACTGAAAACACAAGCAAAGGACATTGAATAAATACACATTCCCAAACACACTGTAAAAAATATTTGCATGTAAGAAATTCTTGGTTCAATCTTGATACAAACAAGAAAGAGACATTAGAAAATAAAATTGTAATAAGAACAAAATATTCTAAAAAATTACATTAAAAATACAACACAGTTACAAATAAAAAAAACTATGCAGCACCAACGTTAAGAATGACTAAACACACAACTGTGGGTTTATTGGCATAGGCCAGTTCCACAGAATGAGCTTGCTTTGGATGGCATGCTGCTGGCATTTTATAGATCCAAACCACTTTCCACCAGTAGATTGTACTTGTTACTTATTGGCCCCTACTGACAATCTCCAAAGGTAATTTTAAAAAGGTACCACCCCCCCCCCCATCTGAAAAGCTCTGAAAAATAACTAAACATGTTGCATGTAAATGAGTTCTCAAAACCACCTACAATTATCAAGATTTTTTAGTAACAGAAGGTATAGTCTTTTTTTTAGAAGTTCAGTCAAACACGTTTTATAGTTCATTATTGCTAATAGATTTTAAGCAGCAGAACTAATGTGGCTGTTTGTGCCATCTTTTAGTTCAAAAATAACCAGCATACCACCCAAGGAAATCAATAATGCTGTAAATTCAGTATATTAAGCTGAATCTCATTTAAGGACAAAAGGTTTGACAAATGCCACAACAGAAGGGTGACATACCACCACCCACTTTTACATCTAAGCATCATAAAATACAGTCACTTCATATTGAGACAATGGCAGCTCAGCCACTAATAATTCAGTATTTAGATATTAAAACAAAAATAAACTGGAGACCTGTGTTCATCCACTTCTTTAAAGGTGCAATCTCACATAGTTTCAGACTTCAGTTTCTACAGCACAGATATGACCCACAAAATAAAACTGCTGTAACCTCATCCTCCAAAATCCACACATATAAATTATGATCACAAAGTATGATAAATATTAAATATTTTATAAAAAGAATGTCATGTGAGTTCTGAAAACTACACTTTTGACCTTCATTTCAATTCGACGCCCACATGATCGCATCATTGCCACACCACAAATATTATATTCAGCCCAGTTCATTTCAAATGGAACCATCCATTTCATTTGACAATGACAAACTCAAATAAAAACACATTGTGTGATATCTTATGCAGTCCGTGACATGGCTGGGGAGAAAGCAGCTGGTGTCAACAGAGTGAGCATCCATGCATGTTGATGATTTGGCTCATGCAGGGTGAGGCCATGATGTGTCCTGACCCCGAGCCAGCTCCAGCATCACACACACTAAATTTGGCTTGCAATGATCATTTACTTGAATATTTACCTGTTGAAGGCCCTGGAAAGTCTTTGGCTGTTGCCATGGTTGTAGACAGTGACAGCAGTAAGGGAAGACGAGTGGAAATACACCATGATAAAAAGGTGACCACAACATTCAAAGCAAAACACAAAAGATTAGCATGATCTTAGCTTGGGGTGCAGAAGTGACAGAAAGGGAAGCCTACTGTCAGAGCCAAATGCATCCTAAGCTGAAATGACAGACATTTTATCTGGAAAAGCAGCAAAAGGCAAACTGATGTACTTTCTTACAGAGCTCAAGGCCTGAACCTAAATTTACATGTAAATATTCTCTTCTACTGTAGACTTTTTGTTGCACACTTTAACTGAAGGTGATATCTCATTGAGCTGCCACTGTTTGGAGACTAGTTGGTGAAAAAAAAATCTTTTGAACTTGCAGAAACAAATTGTGAGAAAATACATGTATTTTCAGCTACAGCCTGAGTGTTTGCAAGCAAATGACCACTGAGACACACAGCCACATTTTAAGTGGTCAGTTTATGAGCATCACAGCCTATTTTTTGATTCTACAATTTGCCAAACTGTGCTTTTTTTATTGCCCACCTACCACCACTTTGGCATGCTTTGATCCCAGCTTTGCAGTAACTGCCACGTTCATGATTTAATTTACTGAAGTGCACTTTTGAAATGAAGATTTGGACCAGTTTTCCAATAATTATTATCAAGAATTACTGTGTTTTATTTTTAAACCTTGACATTTGCTTCCAATGTTTTCTGTCAAAGCAGAACTCTAGCACTCTTGAGATGGATTGGAGACACGTGGCAAAATTCAAATCTGTTTGAGGTAAGTTGGAGACACCCCAACCAACTTTGTGACAATTTCAACAGAAAAGTTGTTGCGCACCTTTTTGCATAAATTCAAAACTCAAGCAACATACACTCACCGGCCACTTTATTAGGTACACCTTGGTAGTATATATAAAGATGTATAATATTTGGTATAAATAAAAATGGTGTGGTATGGTATGGTATGGACCCCCTTTTGCCTTCAGAACTGCCTTAATCCTTCATGGCATAGATTCAACAAGGTGCTGGAAGCATTCCTCAGAGAGTCTGGTCCATATTGACATAATAGCATCCCCCATTTGCTGCAGATTTGTCAGCTGCACATCCATGATGTGAATCTCCTGTTTCACCACATCCCAAAGGTGCTCTATTGGATTGAGATCTGGTGACTGTGGAGGCCATTCGAGTACAGTGAACTCACTGTCTTGTTCAAGAAACCAGTCTGAGATGATTCCAGCTTTATGACATGGTGCATTATCCTGCTGGAAGTAGCCATCAGAAGATGGTACACTGTGTCATAAAGGAATGGACATGGTCAGCAACAATACTCAGGTAGGCTGTGGCGTTGACACCATGCTCAGTTTGTACTAATGGGCCCCAAGTGTGGCCGGAAAATATCCCACACACCATTGCACCTCCACCACCAGCCTGAACCGTTGATACAAGGCAGGATGGATCCATGCTTTCATGTTGTTGATGCCAAATTCTGACCCTACCATCCGAATGTCGCAGCAGAAATCGAGACTCATCAGACCAGGCAACGTTTTTCCAATCTTCAGTTGTCTAATTTTGGAGAGCCTATGTGAATTGTAGCCTCAGTTTCCTGTTCTTAGCTGACAGGAGTGGCACCTGGTGTGGTCTTCTGCTGCTGTAGCCCATCCGCCTCAAGGTTTGATGTGTTGTGTGTTCAGAGATGCTCTTCTGCAGACCTCGGCTGTAACGAGTGGTTATTTGAGTTACTGTTGGCGTTCTATCAGCTCCAACCAGTCTGGCCATTCTCCTCTGACCTCTGGCATCAACTGGGCATTTCAGCCCACAGAACTGCCGCTCACTGGATATTTTCTCTTTTTCGGACCATTCTCTGTAAACCCTAGAGATGGTTGTGGGTGAAAATCCCAGTAGATCAGCAGTTTGTGAAATACTCCGATCAGCTGGTCTGGCACCAACAATCATACCACATTCAAAGTCACTTAAATCACCTTTCTTCCCCATTCTGATGCCCGGTTTGAACTGCAGGAGATTGTCTTGGCCATGTCTACATGCCTTAGTGCATTGAGCTGCTGCCATGCGATTGGCTGATTCAACACGTGTAAATGAGCAGTTGGACAGGTGTACCTTATAAAGTGGCCAGTGCGTAGTTCCTAATGTGAGAATATTAAGAATCCTGCAACAGTTACAAGACATGCAGGAAACTCCTTCATTAATGCTGCTAGCCAGCTGCAGTCCAATGAGATACCACCTTAAGCTGAGTTGCTGTATCTATCACAAATTCTGTCAGTGAACAACAATATCTGGTTTATTAGTCCATCAGTCTTGATCTGAAAACCCCACAAGATTTTTAATCTTTTCATTCTTCCCAAGCTTACAAGATGTTTCATTTTGACCTGAGGACTTCCTGTTTTTCTCTCCACTTAAGATAACCATTTGTTTATACTGTAACACCCTGCTGTTACACAGTATATTATCTTTGTTGTATCTTTGCTTGAAGAAAAGAAATTATCTGCTGCAGTAGACTCTAGTGCTCACTGCTCCAATACAAGGGATTTTGATAAACATTCTAACAATAATGTACTTTCATCAGATCTGACAGAAACATTTGAATGTGAGAACAAAAACCTAACCATTTTTTGTTTTGTTTTGTTTTCTATTTTCTGCCTCTGCAAATACATTTGTGCAGTGGTTCACAAGCAGTAAGTGAATGATGCAGTATCTTACTCCTGCAATGTTTGAACAAATCTGTAATAGTAAGAAAACAGTTCTGTGTGCAAAAAAGAAAAGGAAATAGAGATTGCATTGAATACATCAAGTAAAACAATGCTATTTTCTAGCTCAAAGCTTGGCTGTTAGTTCATCAATCATCAGCTTTGTGTTCAGTATATTGTTCAATGGGTTGGGGAGGTGTGTGTGTACGTGTATGTGTTTGTGCGTGTGTGGCGGGGGCTGTTGGGGCTCAGTGAGGGTGAAAGTGTACCTGTGAATGCAGCTGTGACTGCATAAATGTGATGTGGTGCTGTTTGAATTTGAGGAGTGGCAGAGAGAAAGTAGGGGAACTGGAGGTGAGGAGCTGGGGATGGAGACACGAAGGTGAAAATTATTTACTTAATTTAAAATAGGAACAAATGAGCAAACACTGTTGGGAGCAGACTTAACATAACATAACCTAAAGAACAATTAAACAGTTCAGCCGTGCATGGCTGGTGAGGTGATTTTAAACTGGAATAAAAACAATATATACAACTGCAATAGCTTCAACACTGTCTCAAGAGTCAGACATCCATCTATTATCTTTCCATGCAGGGTTTGGAGCTGGTGCCCATGTCTCCAGCAATCATCCGACTAGAGATGGCGCAGCCTGGACAGGTCATCAGTGTTTCAAGGGTCATGTTTTATTTAGATTTTTAGAATGGATGACTTGTGCTGTGAGATTTTGCCTTTGTCTTTGCTATTTTTGTAAGAAATTGTAGATTATTCGGTGAACAGTTCCCCATACAGATAAAGGGTTGTGAAAAGGCAGGATCAATGACAGGGAAATGTGAGACTACAGATTTTTAAATAGTCTTTCATGTGTGTTTAACTGAACTAGTACCTGTTCAACAGTCCTAATGTCTTGTGCTGTTTCTTAGGTGTGTCCAAGCCAGTTTATTAGGGAGGGTAATTTCAGACAGTGATAAATTGTGGCAGATGGGTGACATTTATGGCTTCTCAGCTTTCTTGTCATTAGCAAATTAGGTTTAGAGTCTGAGATGATCCAAAAAGGCCGGGTGAGTATTCAGCCAGACACAATGTAGCTCTGAAGAATGAGTGTCATCATCAGTGGAAATGAGCCTGTCTCACACATCTTTTACCTGCTTAGCTCAATTTTTCATTTTCCCTAGCAACCAGGACCTTTGTATTTAGTGGGAGAGTGCTTCTAAAGGTTTCAGGTTCATTTTGTCCCCCTCAGTTATTTTCACACACAAAAAAGGAAAAAAAGAAACCAGCTCATTCTGCATTGCATCTTTGATGTTGTGTGTGAATGACAATAAAACTGATTCTGATTCTGACATTTCAGTCCCAGACAACAAGTTTTTTTAATAGAGCAAATATCTTAAAGTTGGCTGAGAAATTAGACAAATAGAACTTTAAACCGCCACAGGGTAGCTAAATACAACAGTATAATATAGATTATACAGAGTTTTTGTCTACTACTATTTAATGAGCGTATTGAAACAGGAGACACAGATAACATAAGCTGAAAGCACGGAGTATGCCATCGTCCTTGTTCTCCGCTTTCCTTTTTCTCATCCCAGAACATCCGTAGTTAAAATTTCACAAATACATGGCCATGCATCAAGTAGCCTAACTGTTTGAGAGTCCAAAAAAATCCCAAGGATAAGAATTGCTTCAAATAAACTGTGCTCTTTTGTAGGACTGTAAACATCAACCAGCAAAAAAACAAACTAGTTAATTCAAACATTTTCTCTTCTTTTAATGTTTTTGCTCCTTTTTATATAACTGCATTTGATAAATGCTATAAACATGAATGACATATCTACTGTCTTTGTTCTCTCAGCTCATTCATTGTTTTGGTAATGAATAATTTATCAGGCATGACAAATCTAAAACTGAAGTGTACAAAATCTAACAATTTTCTTTTACATTTTCCCCCACAAAAATAATCCAGAAACTATGCACTTATAGGCAGTTATATAAGTTGTAAGTAAACAATTAAACTGTAGAATGCCAAATCAATATTTGAAAGGTGTAATAAGCTCTGAAAATGTGCTGGAGTACAAGTCTGCTGACTAGTGATGATCATTTCTTAGCTGTTTAGTTTTCTATAATTTGAACCATAAAAATGATAACACCTAAAAGTAACAGTATTCTTATATTTATATTTGAATATGGCATGTTGATACTCTAAGGAACTAGCACCATACGTTTAACCATCATTCATCCCTTTTTTAACCAGAAGACTTAGATGAACATTCACTAACTGTGTGGTAAAATTAAGGCACCATGTCTGTGTTAAAATAAACCCTCTGACAACACCAACCACTCGTTAGAAGGCATACTTTTCCTTTTGACAGGCAGCTTTTTTCTACACTTTCCTAATTATCTCTGTAGTGCCTCCAAAAACAGTGGCATCACCCAAAGAGTTCATGTGGCTTTGGTTCTACAGTTTCTATTTAAAACAGTGAGGTACCTCAACAAAAGTAAAAAAAAAATAAAATAAAATAAAACAAAATAAACTGCCTAAATGGGTCTTTCTCAATATTAAACATTTATAATACATAAAGACAATGGATTTTGTAACATTAATATGAAATAAACTAAGTTTTTAAATATAAGAAAACTATATGTCATATGTAAGCAAACCACGATGCCAAAAGCTAGGGCTGAGCTTAAATTTAATTAAACTTGTCAGAGACTTCCAGTAAATGCTGAACTTTTCTATATTTCCTTATTGAAAGCTGTTAAATAAAAGGCTGGTAATTAGATTTGTAACTCTGTACAAGCTAAATGCACTCCTGCAATTTTTTTGATCTTTGTAATGAACATCGATTGTGAGTTAGTACAAGGTAGGATGTAAACCAGTGCACGTGATGCTACAAGAAAACTGATCACACTCAACATAAGCTCTCTGTGAAATACCCACCATATACAAACAACAAATATTCAGCAAAGCTGGTGCCCATGTGGTTGCTGGCCTCACAGCGGTATGTGCCATTGTCTGTTTTATTTAGTATGGTGATGGTTAGTTCTCTGCCCTCCACAATCATGCGCTCAATGTCTGGCAGTTCTCCTCCATCTTTGGACCACAGTACTGGTTCTGGTCTGCAAAAAATATGTAGTCATTGCTTTGTTTTAGCTCATTTTCAAGGGTTTACAATGAGCAAACTGCACAAAGAACAAATGAAAAGGAATCCAATCTTTAGTCCTGGTTTTATCTTTTGAATGTTTGCAAGTATTCAAAAATACTGAAAATACGTTGCAACTTACATTGGATTGCCTATGGAAACACACTCCAGTTTGAAGTACTGTCCTTCCTGTGGAAGAATCAGTGAATGTGTGATCTCCAGTTGGGGAGCATCTGCAAAGAAGTTTCCAAAATTCAACGCTATAGATTTACTGTATTAGAGGCTTTAATTCTAACACTGACATGGTGCAAAACTGTAAGCTTCTCTGTCCTTTGGGTAGCGTTTAGCTCTAGCCTATATCCTCTTTCTGTTTTTGTACAAATCCCTTACCTGCAAACTAATCCACTACTAATCCAGCACAAATGCAAAGCTAAACATGCAGACATAAATGTAATCTTCATCTTTGTATTTCTATTCAATGCCAATCTTAAGCCGAAACCATCTTTGTGGACTGACTGTACTCACAGTGGACCTCCAGGACCTCAGTTGTCATGTAGGGATTGGACAGAGACACGTGCTCCACACTGCAGGTGTAAGCGACACCATCATCCTGTTTATTCACCTGGAACTGGAGGCTACTCTTCACTGTGAAGGATTTCCCTGTGGCATTGACCTCCATAGTCCCTGCAGAGTGTCAGAAAGTAAACCAGCTTGTGAATACTCATGAATACCTCGTAAAAAAAAAACGTTCCAAGCAAACCCCTTTATGAGCAATTGTTTCTATAAAGACAGTTAGAAAATAAAAAAATAGAAATAATGATTTTTGTTTCTGATATTACAAATTGTAGTGCTATTTTTCCTCTGTTTTTGTGTTTGACTGAGAGAATTGTTGCCCTTTTGAATGTCAAGGTAAAGTAGAATAAAGAACGGTGGGCTATGTGAGTGTTGCCGCGGTTGGTTGAGTGCGTTTGCTCCTCCAGGACCATCGCTCAAATATCCCACTCAAACAATCAGACACACTCCATCTGAAGAGTTGGGTGAAATTTAGAGGTTGTCAAAATTTCCCTTTTCTTTCACTCTTTTGTTTCAGTTTCATTCCCTGGTATTCACCTTTAGCTTGAGATTTTTTTTATTTACTTTTTATATGTTGAGAGTTGGAAGCTTACTTTGGAGTTATATATTCCAGTAACTTTAAGGGTTCTGGCATGTTTTTTCTGTAAACAGCAAATGAAAGATATTACCCAACACTTGCCTCAGAAAGACCTCTTTGTTGATGCTGTATTTTTTCCCCTCTCCTCACTCAAAAATGCAAGTTGCCCAGAAAAAAACAAACAAACAAACAAACAAAAAAAAACTTATTAAACACTAAAAGCTCTTTGCAATAATGTAATATAATAATTTGGGTTGATCTGCTCCACTAGCTCCATTTCACATTTTCTCTGTGATTTTGTTATTTGGAAAATATTACTATTTTATTGGGCATGACTGTACTAATACATTGAGGTATACAGCACAATTTATTATTGACAATTTTTGTATTACTTTTTAAATGTAATTTCATTGTGCTCTGTACAATGACAATAAAGACATCATTAATCAAATGACCATACTTTCTCTAAAAAGTCCTAACGTAAGGAAATAAATTGTACATAAAAAAACTATTGGACTGTGTATTTTGAGCAAACGTACTTGTTACTTGGATAAAATAAGTTAAATGGTTAAATTTGGGAATTATCTTGTTTTAAAAACAGATTTAAACTAATTTTTGTGCCTGCAAAAAGCGAACAAGCTTTAATATCAAAAGCAACAACAGTTAGAGGTGAGAATAACGTGCCCTGAATTGTGCCTGAAAGTACAGAGGGGGCACAGGAAGCACCTCTGTGGCACTGAACACAAATCTCTGCTGCTTCTCCTTTTATTTGTTGAGCTGCCTGCAGCACTGAAGCTGCAACAGAGAAGCTGTCAGTCTCTTTCGAGGCGGTTGATGGCATCGCCAGAGAGAATACTGTGCCAGGTTTCATAAGAATGAGAATATGCCCAGGTGCATCTGCTTTGTACCGACGTCTTCCGAGGCCAGCAGAGTTGAATTCAGGCAAATGTGGGTCCTCCTGCGATCACCTCCCCAGAATCAGTTTTAATAATGAGATGCCACAATGAAAAGCTTTGAATTGTTTAAAAAAATGTCAAGGCCTTTCTAAACATTAGCATATCTTCAAATTGATTGCTCGTTTCCCCTCAGATTGTAATAATTACTGTTAATGTGTTTTCTGTGTCACTTTGTTTTGTTACAGAATTTTTCCTTTTATGAAACCGGTTTTATTTTCAAATTGTACTTTTAAAATAAGAACATTTTTTCAGCACATGTTTTCTACCTGTTAATTAGTTTTTGCAACTTCAAATAATTTATTGTGTTATTTTTTACTTATCTATTTTTTATTTTATGACTTTGCTTCTTTTAATTATTGGGTTTAACCATGTGTAAAACTCAAATTCATTTACCTGTTTTCTTTTACTGTTTTTTAGCAATTGTTCTAGTAATCAATTTAATCTTTCTTTCTTCAATCAATTTATTCCTAATAACCAGTCATTTTAGGGTAAGAGCAGAGGCTGTTTGATATGTGAGATTGTTTTATATTTTATTCTTGGCTGAATCAGGACTAAAATTGTACAATATAATGCTTTAACACATTTGTATTTTTATTTTGTTTTTTTTTTTATAACCACCCAGGAAGTCTTTGTTGGAAAATTTCAAAAACACTTTGTAAGGTAGCCAACTTGTCTGGTGACCGGATCAACTTCTGTCAACTGGTCTCTTTAAGGTTACCAAGATTTAATCATATCTTGGTCAAATGAATAACATTTTCTCATTTTTTTACATATATCTTTTATTATTTTACATATTTAAGATGTGCAGATATTGACTGGATGATTTCTTTCAGCCAAACCATTTTTTACAAGAAATGAAGCATTATATTTAGCTGTAAAGGTAAAACTTATGAAAATATTTTTATTAAAATGTGTAAAAGCAAACTGCAATTGTTCTCAGAAAAATTGGTGTTGTCAGATTGAAAATGAAGGAGGCAAATTTTACATCGTCATTCTTAATTGTCTGGATTTCAAGGCAATAATATCTGACCTTACTCTGAACAGAAAACTGTTATTTGTCTTTGTGTTACAGAGAAAATAAACTTATTGTATGCAGAGGGGGACGGTGGTGGGTGGATTTTTAATCAGCAGATCATAAATTGAAGCCTAGCTGCCATTCAGCAACACAAAAAATTTGTATATCTCTATACTCGGTAAACAAATTACTTTACTTTAGATGACAGTTGCACTTTGAGGTTTGCATTGCAGTGTTCTAATATAAATTGTCAAAAAAAAAATCATCAGAGCATGAAATAAATGCGACTTCTTTTTGCTATTACACCTGCTGTCGTCTTTGGAGTTTTATACACTGGTCCCCCAGCGGGGATAAATTTGACTGACAGCAGACACTGGCGGCAACAATCTTCCACAGAGGAACCAATGGCAAAACATACTGCTCCTAGCACATGCTCACTAAAGAAAGCTTTAAAGCTGCACCCAAAAAAAAAAAAAAAAAAAAAAAAAGATCCTGGAGCACTGATTGACATTCCCCATCTTTGACACTTTGACATGGAAATTAGGTTTTGAAGTCAAGACCTCCAGTTTCTGCAGTGTTCTTTATCACTTTTGCATACGGATCTGTTTGCCCGAACAGCACCTATAAGCAAAACTAATAAAACACACCTGCATACCAGACACCATATTGATGCAGACTTGGTGCCTGATCCTTTTCAGAGATATAGCGCTCACTCAGCTCACATAGATGCCATTTCTGCCATCAGATATGCAGTAAATGTAAGGAAACACATCTTATATACCAAGAATACAGATTTTTGAGATTTAAGGTTTATCTTAAATTGTGCTTTTTTATATAAAAATAAAGTACAAAAGAGATCTCAGTGCCTCTTGAGATGGACAGCAAGTCAGGTTGTGATGCTGTGTGCCAGCTCTCCACTGGCCTTTCAGGAAGCTACGTGCATGTCATTTCAACAAGAAAACTTCATATCTCAGCCCTTCTCCCATCAATCATCATGCCATGTTGGGCAGACACAGACAGAACCACCAAGAAAAAAACTCTCTGGTGCAAATCTTCTATAAAGAGCAACTGTCACAGTGAGCCTCCACAGCAGGCACCATTATATTAAAGAGCCTGGTGCAGCACATCTCTGTCATGAAGCAAGGGAAGAACACTCAATAGCTATTGTTTTTTTTTTCTCATGAATTTAGTTTTTTTTAAAGCAGAAACAATTCCAGGACAGGAGTTTTAAAAATAAAATGCATGGAACTTTACACAGTTCAAAAAGAAGAAACTTATGAGGTACTGTTTAACCACCGAAAACCTGAGCTGGTTTAAGTTAAGCTCAGAATTCACTGTCTCATCTGCCTGATGTGCTGTTTCTACGTTTATCACCTGCTGTCAGGTGACAGTTTACCCATGTCTGTGTGTGTGTGTGTCATGAAAAGATGGTCTTAGTGTAAAACTCTGTGGCTGAGCAATCTGCATTCCTTCAAAGGAATGCTAGGCCTTTACTTTTGCCATTTGTGATTTTTTTTTTTTTTTGCTGTATACTTGTTTGCAGAAATATTTACAATTTTATATTTACAAGTATTTTTGCTGCATTTAACAATCTGAATTTAACTTTGGAATGAAAATAAATTTTTTTGTCTATCTCATTCGGTTTCGTGATCAGTTCAGCAACATCTGGCAGCTTACAAGGACAGCAATGATGCCCAGGCCAGTGGAACGGAGCATAAATATGTGCACAAAGGAATGCAGCAGTTGAATGACTTGACAGTAAGGGTGTCTCCCAGGGGCCACAAGCTGTAACAGAGGATACAATGCTCTGTTAAATCCATGCCATAAGCTTACCTTGGACCTCCTTGTCATTTCGGAACCACCGGATGTTGGCAGCAGGTTTGCTGCCTGATGTGGTGCATGTCAGGGTGATTACGTCCTTTTCCATGGCTGGCTTGGCAAATCCTGTGATCTCTGGTCGACTTGGCACTCCTGTTTTGCACACAAATATAATTACTATACTGGATATGGTTTTATGTACGGGTGTATTTATTTATGTATTTATTAAAATCAAATAAAGTGTTTGTGTCAAGTGTCAGAATGCAAACAAAAAAATATATATAACCACAAATAACTGGCCTGGGAAACTTTCTTTTAAATGGGCATGCTCACCCAGAACAGTGAGGAAGGCCTTGGTGGTCTTGACAGGCATGGTGAAGAGCGAGCACGTGTACTGGCCCTCGTCTGACAGGCTGACATCATTGATTCTAATGGTGAGCTCTTGTGACGAGGCTCGCACCAGTTCAATTCTGTGATCCCTCAGTGCTACATGGGGATAAAATTAGCACAGGAAAAAACATAATGTTAAGCAAATTCACAATAAATCCAGGAATCTAGCATAGAGATGCCATTTGTGATCCATTTGACCTTTACCAGACTGAAGCTGGAAACTCAAGGTGCTTTAAGTTATTTCAAATAAAATAGTTGTCAAATGCTGCAAACACATTCCAGAGCCATCGGTTTGAAACACCATCTTTATGACTGAATGCTAGGCTGAAGGGATTTTTCAGTACAAGTACAAAAGGCCTCAATGAACAGAGCTGAAGCATAGGATCTGAAATCCTACATTTTTATACATTTATTCTGATAATCAGATGTTTCCCAAATATCGATTTACACTTTAACACATTTAGCAAAAGGTGCATGGGACATTTTTATTGCTCACTGCCAAAGGTGACAGGGTAATCCTGTTTTTGCTTCTGTCTCTATGTTTGTTTGTCTTTTGTATTAGAAAAATATTTCATGAACCAGCAGACAAATTTTAACGATATTTTCAAAAAGTAAACATGCAGTTTATTTACTTTTAAAGTCAATCTAATTTAAGATGGCTGTCACAACCAATCATAGGCAAAAATCCCAGGTTGGGTGGGTCTGGACCCCTTTAACCTTACGTAACCTTAAGTAATATTAGCAGAAGGTTACAGAAAGCATATTCATCATTTATTACGGCAAAATGGTGCATTTATACTTGCTCATATAAGTAAGTGACTTGGTTGTCAACGTGGCATTTTATTGTTATTATATTTGACTACCTGCTGATGGATCATCCCTATTTCACAAAGGCTGCCCAAGTTAATTAACATTAGCAAACACAAAAATTGCTATACTTCAGTCAGTTTAATATAAACTGAGCTAAAATTAGGTGAAAATCATTCGCAACGTATGAGCGCCAACACATTTCACAAGATCTTAAATTATCATGGAAGATTGTGCAAAATGTCTTTCACAACGTTTAAACAAAGTGGCTACAACATTGTCATTTCTCAAAATAAAACACTTTGGCATGAAAACTTTGAAATGAAAAGATGACAGATGATATGCATCTTTTAAGATATACTAGACTTCATATCTTCTTACTGTAATTCCTCATGGCCTACAGTTAAAGAACAATAAATAAAAACCAATTCCATCAGAACTACATCGTGGAAAAAGCCTAAGAAATAATAATAACCATAAAAAAGCCTAAGAAATAAGGACATTTTGAATAATTGACATACAGTATGTTTCAATTAGTATTTCAAGGTGACAATCGTATAGAATTATAAAAAATGGTACTGAATTGAAGCAAAAATAAAATTAAAGTAAAAATAACCTTTTAAATTATACTTTTAAAAATTGTTTAAATGTTCTTGATATAATTTCTTGATATAATTTAAACCAGAAAATTTACATCAATCAAATTATTTAATGTAAAACAAAGGAACAGGGCTGATGTTAACCTAAAAAGGTGCTTCAATATTACTAATACTTACAACATATCATGAATTAAAACCCTTTTGAGCTGGATTTCTCTGCTGGAATTCTTCTCCGGTGTGCATATAAATGTGATTACTCCTCCATAAACCTAAAAAACCCAGGTTTTAACTGAATAGGGTCATTTCATACCTGTCATCTCTTTTACAGTTTTAAATTCAAAGTCACCTGCTCTTACTGTTCAAGTTTGAGACCAACCACAGAGGGCAGGAGGCAAAGTGCTCTTTGTTGAATAAATTACACATTCTTAATCCAAAATCCCTTTAGGCTTGACCAGCTCTCTCCCGAGACCTTCTTTCGTGTGAGGTAATTTGAACTCTATTGAACTGGACTCAGTATAGAAAAAAAAACTGGCAAAATGCTGCAGGAGAAGTTGCTGATCAAGATTTAATTATTTTAGTCGATGAAAGGTGTTGTGCAGGATCAAGACAGGCTTTTGATTTAAAGGATAAACATAAACAGCTGACACAGGATGCACAATTAAATTAAATTGGCTAAAATGGTTATGAGATTTTCCACAGACACAGCTGATTATCAGCCATACTACTCTTCATTATGTTATGCCATATTATTTGATGATCATTATCGTATATTCACACAGATGCTAAAAATGAAGAAAGACTGACTCACGAAAGAAGTTTGCTAATAAAGGCATTTAATTTTAGAAGAATAAAGAGTAAATAAAACAATCTTCAAGCTACAATTAAAATTTAATAACAAGCTGTGCCATCAGGCACTAGCTTATTATGTGCTACGAGGTTTAATACAAACATTTGATAGTCCGACTGTTGAGAACATCATCCTGAAACAAAGCTGTTCTTTGTAGTTAAGCATCCTCACTACACAGCTTGGAAATGCCCAGAGGCTTCAGCAGAAAACAGCAAAGCCTTTCGTGGATGGATGCAATGCAGAGGTGATGAGGTCTAAGCAAACACTGCACAGGAACTGAAGATATGGAATTACAGACAGGGAGGATCAAAGCTGTGAACAAGATGACACACTTCTCATGGCCTATATCCCTCTATCTCAGAAACGCATAAAGAAAAAAAGAGGGGGGAAAAAGGAGGCCAGCTTTTCTTCTTATAGCCCCTTGTTTCTTGAAGTGCAAACACCTTTGAGATGCTGATAAATGTTTTGTCTCTGTTCTGTAACAGGGATTTGTTGATGGAAACCTGCTGTTTCCTCTTTCCTTTTTTTTCTGGTAAAATGACAAGCTGCCTAAAATCTGTAGGAGTTCACAGTGAAATTTTGCAGCTTATTCCAGTAGGTGTGATCAGCTTAAGAGGATGTCTGCTGCAACACATTTAGCGTTGTCAAAAATGATTAAAAATGACATTGAAATTTCCCAAGTTCCTTTAGAACTGTTCCCTTGGTACGTTTTCATAAAATAAATATAAAATAATAGTAAAAATATATAAATAAAAATCAGATATCATTTCAGAAAACATATTTAAATCTCATTTTCTATTGTTCATTTGGATAACCATAGCAGCAAAAAGAGAATTAGTTATTTTTGAAACTGAAAAAAAGAGTATGTAAGGAAAATGGATGGATAGAGCAAACATGCTGAACATAGTTTTTTTGAGCTTCATGCTGAAGAAATTTATAGTTATTATAACTCAGTACTGATATTATAAACAACACCAGAGTATTAGGGTTTCCTTATTTTATAATACCTTTTTAATGTTTGTTATATTATGTGTCAATTAAATAGGGTAGATACATGTCCGAATCATAACAACACATAAGTGAACCGTTTTAAAACCATTAGATTAAGGTCTTTGTCTGAATGCCGGTGATTCAGCCATAGGTCAGCAGGGGGCGAACTCAGGTATTGAAGATTCTGTATATATACGGATCCATTTCCTGTTTTTCTTCCAGTGTGTGGTTTCAAGTACACTTTGCTGCAGCATGCAGAACGGGGCGGTGACAGACCTTTCCGTCAGTCCCATACCTTATATGGAAATGGGACTATTGCATTCCGAA
>NW_013952496.1:361375-364537 GCF_001266775.1 Austrofundulus limnaeus
CTATGGGACTGACGGAAAGGTCTGTCACCGCCCCGTTCTGCATGCTGCAGCGAAGTGTACCTCTGTGGTTTTGACTTGCCAGTCCTTGGCATAATAAACCCCCACTCCAGAATTCTGGTGTTGTATGACATTTATTTCTTATCACAGATCATTTTATTTAACACTTGTGTTTTCATCTGATTTTAAATCATTTTTGCTTAAAAGATTTTCATCCGATATTAAAACACGTATTTCTTACACTGCATTATGCTGTAGAAGGAGTGCTCGAAGTTTTTGAAAGTTTTTTTTTAAATATCTATTTGGCAACTAGATCTGCTGAGAATTAAGCTCAATTGATATTCTCTGAAATGATCAACTCTATAAAAGGCCTTTTAACTTTGTCGGCTATTCAATAGATGTGAAGTCCCATTTTAAATACCAACGAGTGACCTAATGCAATACAGACCACTGATAATTTCAAGTGACATTTAAGCCTTAAGTATTCAGCTCATTTTGTGTAATATATGAACATCATATTACCGTTCAAATTTGAAATGTATCTAAATGTCAGTCGCTGAAATACTGAATTCAAGCAACAGCTTTTAGTTAAACAAAAGATGGTCTTGATTGATGCAATTTTGTTAGACAGCCGCCAGCATTAGAGCAAATGGAACCAGACATATTGATGGAATAAGACGTGTACAGGTTTGGAAAACTCAAAGGTAAGTGTTGACTATTACTCAAACATCATACACCCAGGAAACCAAACTACCAGAATTCAATCCAGGCTAGAGGCCCATATTGTGGGTAGATCCGTCACAATCAGACCCAAATGCCACAGCTGACAAAGCTTTTTTCCAGGTGCTTTGGGAAATCAATGTGATGAAAAGGTTCATTTCCCCAAAACCCTAGATAGCTCTGGCACTGTTCATTCTGCTTAAGCGGAAACATAAATTTGCACCCTGACCTTGTGTATACTGCAGCCTTGTAGAGTGGCAGCTTAATGACATGGCAGCAGTACATCTCCTGTGATGGAGGCCTTTCCAAGGCTGTCTCAAATCAGTAAAACTGACTCCATAGGTCTCCCTGAGGATACAGGATGATGTGGAAGACAAAACTTTGCAGTCTCGAGAGACGGTGGTAGTTTGTCAGATTAGGGAAGGATTTAACTATTTATGCCAGTTTTGCTGAAAGTTGTTTAAATGTTTTATGTTGTCAACAATGGTTGGAAACATACTAAAAGCTGCAGGGTTAAAAACAACCCAATTTGAAATGCACAAATCTAGTCTGAGACAACCCTGGGTAACTCAGTAGGGATCGGCTATAAGATGAACCCGAGTTTTTGACTCCAAAACTGGGTTAAAGTTACTATTTTATTGAATTAGACTTACTAATAAGATGAATTAAAGAGAGCAACCCAAAACCTGTGTTATTAGCTAATTACAATTTGATTTGGTGCTAGCATCAGCTAGCTAGCATCATCTAATATTTTCATAAACAAAACTAACCGAGGTTTCTTTGCTCAAACCCAACTGGTTTGAATGAATGAGTGATTAACAGGCTTCTGCAGAACTTGAGGAGGTAGTTTAATCACTGAGTCAGGTGTGTTGAAGCAGGAAAACAAGTAAAACATGCAGAATAGTGATTCTTGAAGACCAGTATTGGACATCCCTGGTTTAGTGCAAACTAAAGTTAAAAAGCCAACTATTTCTGCAAGTTGTTTTTATGTACTGTCCTACCTTAATGCAAATAAAACAGTGATCCATTCAGGTCTGATTTGGTCAACTAAAATGGGGGGACTGTGGAAAAATGACATGACTTATCTCTGACCCAGCTATACGTCAAACTTTTTGACCCAATATTTGGTCAACCCAACCCAACCCAGCCTATGATGCAACCGCTTCAAGCGACAAGCTTGTTAGTACCTAAATTATATTGGTTCTCAAGTAACAGGAAGCAAAGGCTCTGGAAGTACAATTATCAGATGACATTCACTTTGTCAGTCCACTAAGCAGCAGACATATGTTAAATGCTTCCAGTCCAAAACAATGAACTATCTTCTGACGGTCCAGATAGAAAAGGACATTTTACATCTACCCATTAGTCCTGGAAACAAGCTGATGGCTCTTGAGTTCAGCCAAAACATGTTACAACTACGATGTTCCCATGTGGCCATTTTTGTATGGCCTATGTCACTTTTGAGCTTGTCCTGAAATGTGAAAGCATTCGCTGTCCTTCAGTGAGAACACAGAATCCTGGCAAGCACCCCCTCCCTGCCTGCACTCCAGCCACGGGCTCCACTCTTTGCAATTAGAGGGTGTTTGCTGCTGGCTGCGCTCGCTCAGTGACTGTGTGGGCGATTCTGGACAAGTTCCAAGCATATAGTGGTGCAGGCAGGGGGCTCTTTCCCACCAGACATGTGACTGCAATTAAGAGAAGGAAAGAGCCTTGTTTCAGAGGGCCATTGTCACTGCGTGCGCTCTCAGAGATCCCACAGAGCAGATGCTTCTCAAATTGGACTAATTTTTAGTGCATGAATAGCAAAGAAGGAAATCACTCTGAAGATATATGCATACCTGCTTCAAAACACCAAATTATATTTTTGTCTATCCATTTCTCGGCCCACAAATATAAACTTGACATTGAGACCGGGGGTTACACAATTTTGTTTACAAATGAATCTACTGAGGTTAAGAAAAATAAACACATAACATTAACTTTGCTTTTGTAAAATGGAACCTAACATTATTTATGCGGCCTCAAACTCTCAAAATAAAAAAAATACATCATTTTCTTGATTATTCCAAACAGCTAAGATAAATAATACATGAGAGTGAAGTGTGGCATAGAGTTTAGTGTAGTACATGCAAGAGTTGCTCTTCACATTAGCATTAATAGCAGAGTGTATAGTGCCATAATGGTAGATTCACATTTCAGTGAAGCTGGAAGTAAAGAACACTTAAAAGCCCATTAGTCCCTGAAGAAAGACATTAGCCCTGACCATGAGACCCTTTCTGCATTTTGTTCCTGATAAAAACATTCACTGGAAAGTAAACACCACTTCAAAGGACCAACTTGTGGCTTCTCACCTGTGAAAAGTTTTTCCAAGACATTTGAAGAAACTGAGAGAAACCATTACATCCATTAATCAAATGTACACTACAACTTTGTTCTCTTGTGTCC
>NW_013952496.1:364677-366480 GCF_001266775.1 Austrofundulus limnaeus
ATCAAATATTTAGTATTTACTCAAATGGAGATTTGCTTGTGCTTTCATTGGTGCTCCTCCAGTAATTGCATCCTTGGTAATTATCCTCCATTCTCTCAGGCTAATGAATGTTTTAATGCTCACATTAGAGCATTCATTTAGCACATAACAGCATTTTGATTACAACAAGCCAATTAAGATCAATTTTGCTTTGTGACCTTTATGATTCAGTCTGAATTCCTCTATTAAATGTCATGAATGATGAACCATGAACTTCTAAAACACGGACTGATATGGTGAAATGGTGACAAGTGCTGCAACATTTTAAATATACATATAGTGTATACAGACCAATTACTCATCTATCTTTGACATGTAACCCTCAATAGCCTTTTTAATAATTGCATAATTCAGATTCATGTTCAACATGTCGGACAAATAAATTTTGTACGCCTCCATGAGTGCCATTACCATTCTCTACAGCTTCTCTACAGTCATTTTGTCCTTTCCCCACAAAAGCCAAAAGTGAAATAAATCATCATAAAGACAGCAAAGGACAGCTCTGTTCTCATTTGTCCTGCTCAGTAATAATAATTCACAACAATGGTGACTTTTAAAAAGGATAATTCCACAAAAGTCATGGAGTTTAAACCTTTTTTCCCCCCATCATGGAAAACCACAATGCCAGTTCTGAGCAGTGACCACTAATTAGCTTAATATATGAGGGACCCATTGGCCTAGCTATTAAGGCAGTATATCTGTGTTTTCTCGTCTGTGGGAATCTGATCTTTGCTGTAATGTAATCTGAAGCCTCTGTGGTGGCGACAATCAACCAAGACTCAGATATACATAATAGATGAGAAGTAGCATCCCAAGGAGCCAGCTGGCATGATATAAGAAGAGATCTGTCTGCTGCTTTACACAAACATGAAGAAAAAGTCCAACCCATATGGATCACATGCTGTAAGTCATTGAGGTTAATAATCTTTTGGAAAAATACTTGGGAAATGTTGCTCAAACCCATTCAAATCAACTGCAGTAGCCTAATAATCAAGGGTTGCATTGTTATTCTAATAAAATAATGACAACAAATATACACTATATAATGTTGCCAAAGGTGGAGGCAGAGCGATAATTATTTTTCTTGTGTCTGCATGTGTGTGCATTTGTTTGCCTGTACCACTTGCAAAATATCTCATGGACCATATTTATTTTAGTGCAACCTTCAGACAGTAATTATTAACTGTACATTTACAACTGATTACATTTTGCAGCCAGTTCAATTCAAGATGGTTGCCACAACTCTTCAACCTTGGCCCACACAAAACTATACTTCAGTGGATTTTACAGAAACTGAGCTAAAAATTGGTGTATTAGCAGTCACAACTCTAAATGCTAACAGGTCATGTGAGATGCTGGTTATGGCAGTTTTGCATGAGAATAAGCATAATGTTATTTCCAGGGTGTTACCCAAATGACTATAATGCCCTAATATATAAACACAAGATAAGGGTAGTGGGAGAATTGTGTTCTTTCAAGGAATACTAGGCCTCTAATTTTCACTGTAACTGCCCTAAGTGACCAGAAATCCTTACATCCTGATTTGTAGTGGCTTCGTTTCTTTATCTCTGTTTTTACAGACCTGAATCAAAATGAACAAATTATGGACAGGTCTAAGATCAGATTTTGTCTTACATTTCCCAGCAGCAGTGTAAGTCTGTTGATATAATACAGAAACCCAGTTTCAAAGAAATTCAAAGGACATTTTAATATCTCTTTTCCCGCCACCCTATGTGTGTGTGCGTGTATGTATATGTATATATA
>NW_013952496.1:366542-367844 GCF_001266775.1 Austrofundulus limnaeus
TGTGTGTGTGTGTGTGTGTGTGTGTGTGTATTTTCCCCCAAAGTTCAAACACATCCAGACAAAACCCTTATCTTTACTTACTAAGCTAGCAGGAATGAGATAAAGTTGATTTAAAAAAATTACTCAAAGAATCCTTGCCTTTTTCAGCATACAGTATCACACATGAAAGGTGTAAAAAGCACAATCTTTTGTGTTACTTTTAACAAAGGTGTGGATATTTCTTTGCGGTGAATGAATCAGACTGTCATAGACTCCCCAGACAACATGAAGAGATGGGGGACACTGACAGCAGGCGTAGACACAAAGTACAGAATAAATGAGTGATTTATCAACAGAGAACAAGCTTAAAATAATAAAACAAAGACCACTGTAATGTATCATTACTGCTGTAATCTAATTTCTTAGAAACGCCATTCTCTGACCAGCTGTTTGTCAGTTGGAGTGAACAAACCTGCCTCACGTGAAACAGTTACAAGTTGAATTGAAAGTCAGCATAAAGTTTAATGTAATATTTTTCATCCTACAAGAGGCCGTAACAAACAAGTGAAGGACAGTTTTCAGCTTCGTGCCAAGCAATTAACTGGTGATTTGGCACAGCGGAGATTTCTTTCCAGGTGTCCCACTCTGTTCTCCACGTGACGCTTGTGTTATTCACCGCCTCCCATTTCTCCTGATAGCCTCATAGGCATCGTGTTAGTTGTGCCAATAAAGCTTTTTATTTGGCCTCAGGAGATGTGGAGCAAGTGTTCTCACACTTAGCTCCGTCAACCTGACTGAACAACATTCATTTCGCTATCCTTATTGCTCAGGAAACAAATTATGTCATGCAATATAAATGCTTACATAAGACGAGCAAAGTGGCTTTATGGTGAAAACGTTGACAAACAAGCTATGCAAAAACACTTAATTTATTTTAAACTGTGAAATATAGGGAGTAAAATCTAATAAAAAAACAACGTGTTATGTTTTTGTTCTGTGCATTTTTGCTGTAATTCTAAAGCACTCTCACATCAGTCACACAAGAGAATCTGTTTAGGATTCAGTTAAGTTTTATTTAATTGTATTTGGAAGTAATTTCATCTAATAAAACACCTTAGACCTCTGTCGCGGCAAGAATGGTCAGAACCACGGCGAAAAGGGTGTTTAAAAGACAAAGTCTTGCGGGTGTGATTATAAAGTCATTTATTGATGGGCAGACATTAAACAGAAAGCAATCACGAAGTCTGTAAGATGTGGGCCCGCCTGTCATCGGCGGACATGCAAAGTTATACTGTTCACTATCATTATGTGATAGTGAATAAC
>NW_013952496.1:373724-381365 GCF_001266775.1 Austrofundulus limnaeus
CATTATGTGATAATGAAACAACCAATCAGAATGTGCCTCGTTCTGGTACATGAAGTAGGTCAGCTTGATGATGACGTCCAGGGATATCATAAGATATGAACAATTGGACAGTGCCAAGGTGATACATAATCAGTATTCCACAACAACCTCATTACTAAATCCAATCAGTTGTGAGGGGTAAAGTATTTCTTCGAACCTGACTATGACTCTCATTCTGTTGGTTCACTCTAGCATCGTCCCCTGCCATCAATTGTTATTCAGAGGGAAAGTTCATCTTCAATCACTGAACCAATGATATTGTATTAGCAGCTACAGCATAAATGAAATGGGTAATATGCTGTGAGAAACACTGATAGAGGAGCACCCCGACCCGTACAAGACCAGTCCACTGTTATACTTCCTTTCGCCCCCGTTCCAATTTATCAAATCTAGACTTTTGTCACCTTTAAATTGGATTTGGCTGGTGAGAGCACATTATTTTTCATTCTAGCAGAGCCTTTGTTTCACAAGATTGCAACAGTCTACTTCCATACCAGAGTGACATCAAAACAGCTATACAAATTTAGGGCAGCATCGACACTAGTTAAGCCCAATCATCTCAGCATCCACAGGCGTTACGCAGCTGTAAACAGCACTGTCAGTGTTGCATGATTACAAAAGTATAAAAAAAGCAGTCTATTTCTGTTTAGGTTGTGCCCTGGGACACCAACAGAGACATAAAATCATTAAAAGTCTGCTTCAACATTACAAGAAATAAATGTATTTTCTTTATATCGTCTTTGTTGTGTAATCAGTCAAACTACGAGCTCCTAGGCAGAGAGGAAGAAACAGCTTGGAACATTCAAAAAAAATTTAAAATTAATTATACTGATGAAATACAATCTGGTTCAGACATCTTATCTTAACATTTATCATAAATCATAGTTAACTTTTTTTTTAAATATTACTTACCTTTCTTGTCTCCAAAGAACAGAGTTTGTTGTGCAGGGTTTGACCACTGGAGGGAAGTGTTATCATTGTAATCCACACGACAGGTCATGTTGGCTGTGCCCCCCTCCACCACCGTCACATTCTGAGTGATGGGGAACTGACCCTGGCTTCCTGTGGGATCACACAACACAAGTTCAGGTTAGGGTTGTGGCACGAAGCTGCTTTAAGACGGTTCTCAGTGTCTTTCACTTCCATTCTAATGTTCCATTCAGACTTGAAACATGACGATGTTTGCATTCTGTCCTCATATTCCTCACTTAAAATGTTGTCTTCATTGCATCACAGTAAACCAAAAATAGCTTAATAGGACATGGTCCTCAGCTTTCAACAGCTGTTGAAGCTCAAGGGCTGAGATTTCTTTTTATGGTAGCAACAATGGTAGGTTTTAGTCTCCCAGAGTGCCTTCCTTGTTGCCTTATTGCAGGACCCTAATTGGTAGCAGGGCCTAATTAGAGGTAGTCATGTTCTGCTGTAGAGTGTGGAGCTGCAGCTGGGTGGTAAATTGACACATAATCCCAGACACTGTGGGCCTTCGATCCGAGCGACTGCCGTGCCCTGAAACAGGCGCTTGTCACAGTGTGCAGAATACATCCAAATGAGACCTAATCACCCAGCCTCGCTGGATTTTACCTTCTTATTGCACATTTGTACTTGTCGTCTCAGCAAAGTCCCCTAATTACATTGCAGAAGTATTTTTATCCTGGCTGTGTTTTATTGAACACTGTCTAGCTTCAGAAACACATATCTAAAACCAATACTCCTTTGAAGAGAACTGTGATTAGAAAAAAAAAAAGCCCAGACCTAACACTTCAGCTATGACAGTGAGCAACAATTGTATTAGAGCTGTTGAATTGATGTTAGAAGCTTTATGTGTCTGCAAGGAATCCTCTCTCTACAAAGGAATAATTTGTACTGTTTCTCTTGATTTTGCAGATTTGTTTTGGTTTCCAGTTGTTCACTTGTGTGCCTGAACTTGAAGGTGACATTGTCTATGCTCCTCCTAGGGACAGTTCACCACAGGGATATCGCAGCTAAGGGAGCAGCTGTCTGCCTCATTAAGCCCACTAAAACATAGGTGCAGAGAAGGGTGGGACAGGCAAAGGTCTTTGGAAGTTTCCATGACCTAGATTGCCCCGACGAAGCTTATTGTGTCAGCAGGGGTGAAGGTAAGGATCACCAGAGACACTAATAAAAAAATATAATTTCATCAGACATTTATTCTATATGGCAGCATGATACCTCACAGTAAGAAGGCTCTGGGTTCGATCCCTGGGGTCTTTGCATGTTTTCCTTGTGCTTGCGTGGGTTTTCTCCCACAGTCCAAAAACATGCACGTTAGTTTGTCTTCAGACAAGAGATCTGATCTCAGTGGGATATGCCTGGTAAAATAAAGGTTATTCAATAAATGAACTTCTTTATCCATGTCTCAAAAAAAAGTTACTTATGCAAAACCATTTTAAAATCCGTCATTTTGTTAGCATATCTCACCATGTAACAATGTAATTTCACCATGTTATCGCTACAATAATTCAAACTGTCAGTGAGATACGTCAAAAACTTGTTTCTGTGATATCACAAGGGGACATGGATTATTAGGTGTAGATTTTGCATATCAGTTTTCTTGACGACTCTTCATTATCTGAGCTGTGTGTTTCTAGTTCACTACTCAGAAAATAAGTCACATCTAAAAGTAGCTTTGTCTGACATTTATTTTTATCTTGTACTCTGGTTATATTAAGTAGAAAAAAATAAATCTATATTTTCCCCTTTCTTTTGCTTTCAGCTGTTATTCAGAGTTAGATTTTTTTCTGCACTTTAGGTTAGGATAAATTGTTTGTTTTAGAAAAATAATTTTTTGTATCGACATTGGAAGGGGCAAACATAAGATTTTTTTTTCTTTCTGCACCTTTTTCATTCAGTGTTTGATGTACTTTTTTTAACTTTCTTGTTGTTTTCTTTTAAATTAATAAATAAATTTACATTTATTTACCAATGTTCTTCATTAGCTTCAATTATTGCTGGTTTTTAATGACATCATTTCAAATGGAACACATTAATAGCCTCATTTCAAAACAGTAGAATATAGCAAAATTGAAGATTTGCACATGAAATCTATTCACCTATTTTCCAAACAGCCTCTTTGAAAGACTCATTACATTTCCTACATATTCACAAAGATGTGACAAACTCCAATAAAATGCAGCCTTCATTCCTTCAGCAAAGGACTTCAGTGACTCTCAGCAGTGGAGTAATTTTGCTCCCATCTTTGGGTTCACTTGTCCTCTCAGGAAAAAAGGGTCAACACAAATCAATACAAAGTTTTTCTGTTTGATCACACCTCTGTTCTGTGATGAAACGTCTCCATCCTGATGAGAGTGGTCCCTTCCAGAATGACAATGCCCCTATCCACAGGGTCACTGAATGACTTGATGAGTGTGAAAAAGGTGAATCACACACTTTGGTCTTGCTGTTTTATACACGTGAGAGAATTCATACCAGCATATACAGAAATCTCGGGAGGGATCGGTTGGATCCAGACCCCCTTAATTTAAAGATATTATATGGAATATCAAATCTTTTCTTGGATAGATATCCCCTCAGATAATATCTACCTTTTTGTAGAAACATTCAGAAGCAATGCCAAGACAAAGCTGATCTATATACTGTACTTCTTTCAATGGAACGTCCATTCATGCATTTTTCTTAATATAACAGATTTTATTTTCTAAATCCTTGTACAATTAATGTTGAAGTACTATACTATACTATACTATACTATACTATGAGCTATATGATTCAAATTCAATCCATCAAAAAGTAACATTCTCATCTGTCACACTAAAGAGGACAAAAAATAGGGTATTTCCCATTCTTAAGCTGTCTGGGACTTTTTTGAATGTCTCAAATGAAGTAAAATATCTTGGTCTTGTTTTGACAGATGGTCTATCTGATGATGAGGACATTTACCGTCATGTTCGTATGACATGTGCTCAGGCAAATATNATCCGCACCAGAGTTTGCATGAGTGATTTCACACCTGCACAAAAGGTCCGGACCAACGCTGGAAACGAACTCTGGTTCGTTTAAAGCGGAGCAAATTATCAGGTCTGAATACGACCTAAGACACTGATTTGAAGCACCACACCATTTGTCTTAGTTTCCTTTTTAAGGCTTGACTTTTATAATCTATTGTTTGACTATTGTAACGTCCTGATTAAAACAGTTTTAGTTAAATGCCCCAAAACACCATGACAGCACATAAAAAAACCATTAATCAAACATGAGTACAGGATGTCTGTATGAATGTCTGCGATTCAGCCGTAGGCCTGTAGTGGGCGTACCGGGCACCGAAGATCCCCGTTTTTAAAGACCGGAACTTCCGGTTTCAAGCAGCGCTGCTTTTTGCTGGCTTCAGCTGTAAGCAATAAAGCTTTGCTCAGTATCCAGATCTGGGATTGTATGGTCCATTCTCTTCACATTTTAATCTATTCAACATTCATGTGGTTTTGTCACGATTTCAGTTAACGAACACGAAATATTCTTACACAGGTGTTATGTGTAGGTATTAACATATTCAATGCATGTAGTTAATTAGTTTTGAAATACAGTCTAAGACAGATGTCTCCTAATGATCCTGTTACAGCTCCACTGTGAAATAAATTGATATAATTTACTATGATGCACCTTAATATGCTTCACAAATGCTGAAAAACATAAAAACAGTCATCAAAAAATAATAACTTCTTAAATAGGAAACAACAACACTAAATATCTCAGAAAACCAACAAAATAATGTTCACAACAAATGAGATTCTATCACCTAAAAACATACTGAAATTAGGAGTCTATTTTCTAAATTGCAGTTTTCAAATTGAATGAAATGTTAAGAAAATTAAAAAAGAAAGAATTGCACAGTATAGAGGTGTGTATAGACAAAACTGTGATCATGATAAAAGTAAAGATTATGTTGAGTCACAGCTGAGTTTCATTGTAAAAACAATCTCTGTGGAAAAAAAGACATTAGGTTACAGAAGTAGGAGGGTGATGCAATTCAGTGATGATGTGCAAAGACTTGGAGATGAAATGATGAATAAACTTACACCTACAGTGTGTTATGTACCTTTGGGAGATCTCCAGTAAACACACAGGTTTTCAGCTCTGCAGGTAGAACTTCAGCACTGGACAGTTGTGCATATTTTACTTTATTTATTTCAAGAGCTACTGTGCTCACAGCTCTTAAATTATAACAGGTTTATCCTTTCCTTTGTAAACACCATAAAGCAGTAAAATAAAAAAATCATCAAATCAAGTAACAAGAGTCTCTCTTCTCTCTCTCTCTCTTTCACTTTTCAATTCAGCCTTTCTTCAGCTTTTAATCTTTGAGTCATGAGATGGTGAAATAGGAGCCAAAAATGAACCAATTTTTATTATTAAATAATCAGTCACAATCAGAGATTTTATGTGTTTTTGTTGCTTTTTGAAAATCAAAAGCCTGCTCATGGATCTAACTCTTAAAGCTGTAATTGGTTGTGTCTGTTTTTTTTATCCCAATCATGTTGATCTAAGACAATTTCTTTTTGTTTTGTTTTTTGTTTTCTCTTATGAGAGCTGACAAGAGGCCACTCCAGTAAAAGCTGAACCTGGCAATATCACCCTGAGCCAAGAGATTATGGTCCGCACTTAGGTGGGCCACCAACACACTGATCATCAGTCACAGTGTCAGCACACATGAGATTAGTCAAGCTGTTTGCTGTGCCTCACACATTCAGAATGCTGCTGACACATCTCTCCACGGTGGCATTAACTTTCATACAGAATCAGGTGACACTGCCTCATGAATCAAATATTTACCTGCGCAGCCAAAATAGGTAGAAATGCAAATGGGGTAACAAGATAACCTCTTCAACGTAAACACAAATATTTGATGATTAGATTTTCAAGAGAAACCATAGAAACAGATGTCTGCTAACGCAAAGGATGGATGCAGAGGCTTCTCCTCCCAGGGATGTAGTCTTTGCAGCAGGTGTGTCGTGCAGAAATATGACTACAGATGTTCAAAACGGCTGGCTGTTGAGTGTACATTAGCAATAAACTATTTCATTTCATCTCAGCCCAGCTCTGTTCATGCTGTTATCAGAATGCAGCGCAGCCTGTGGACTGATGGAATCTGAGCTCTGACAATATTAGAAACAAAGAATATGATACTTAGGTTATTGATTCTGCACGCCTTGTGGCCTGGGTGGGTATGTAGAAAATGTGAAGCTTTCAACAATAAAACTCTTTGCGACTCTAAAGGGAGGAGAAAAAAAGATAGGCTGATGATTTCAGGATTTCAGATAGAAAGCTTTATTTGAGTTGTTTTATGCAACTAGGTTTTCATGTTATATTTGAAAAAAAAAATTGAAAAAAAAAGAAACGCAAACAACATTGCTTGTTTGAAAACCCACCCATCATAAAACCCTGCTGCATGCTTAAATTCATTGACTCATCTAATGACCACTAGCTCAGGGCAAAAGTGGAATAATATGAAGCGTGTCTATGTTTGGAAGAACAGAGAGTTAGTGGAGGAAGAATGAGGCGTACCGCCCCAAAAACCTCTCTCAGTTTCAGCTGACTGCACCAAATAATAGAAAGCAGCGGCTTGATGAATGGCTGGAGTGCAGTCAAGCACACAGCTACAGAATAAACTGTAAACTGTGAGCGGGGCAGAAGAAAACAAATACAGCTTCACAAATGCATTCATTTATTAGGAAATAATAAGAATGATTAATTTTTTATAAGAAATAAATATCAGGCAGTTATGAAAACCACAAGTTCATCACTGGTGCTTGATTTTTACAAGAGTCTCGTTGTAAATAAATGTGTTGGGTGTGCTTGGCTCCTCTCTGCACACTGATGAAATTTGGTAACTTTACAGCACAGTAATAGAATGTTGTGACTTCACCTCTCCATACAAATCACATATTTATTTGGACAGAGAGCAGCCTAAGAAAGATACTTTGAGAATATAATGCATGCATTTTTTTTTACTTTTAAGCCTTTATTATTCAAATCAATGGTATATAATGTATTATTCAGTGCCTGTAGGAGGGAAAAAATGCATGCAAATATCTGTTGCTTACAATCAGAAACAAATGATTGCAACTAAAATTTAGGCCATGCCTATTAACATTACCTGACTCAAACATAATCAGGTATTTAAGCAAGTGTTGAAAGTGCTTCTGCTTGTAACGTAAATTAATTTATGAAGACTTTCTTTTAGTTAATTTAAATTAGTAACACTGATTTTTTTCATGTTTAACTGTTTTACATGGTTCTGTTGTGAGTTTGCTGTTGCTTTTTGAGATTTAGCAAAAAAATAAATAACTGTAGCTTGTCAGTTCTTTACAACAGACTTCTGTGACTCTGGTGATTCAGTAAAATGATTTTTTTATTGTGTTGAACTTTGACACTTTCAAAATAAGCTTCAAGGTCCAAATAAACACCATCTAAGAGTTTACCTTATTTTACTTTTTGGATGAAATTGTTTTATTAAAGTTTATGCTTTTCAAATGATAGCAACCAACAAACAGCATGCTCTCATTTATGCAGCCACAAAAAGCAGCTAATGTAATTGTGGTTGTGTTGCTGTTAATACAATATATATATATA
>NW_013952496.1:381395-384469 GCF_001266775.1 Austrofundulus limnaeus
ATATATAATAGTAGCATTTAATTTTAAAATGATTCATTAAAGAAGTTAAATACACAAAGTATATGTATTCTCAAACAAAATACTTCATGTCAGTTATTTAAAATTTTATGTTTATTTTGAATCATAAACTAATAGAACTTTAGACATGTATTAAATTTCACTTTTGTCGATGCCTGTGAGTCATTATTTCATCTAAAACGTTCTTAACAATACCTTTATAAAAAATTATACAATTTTGAAAAAAAAGTTATCTTTTTATTACTGAACTGGCTAAACATGAATGCTGCACACTGAGCAACATACTGAGAGACATTGCGTAAAAATTCTGGAGATTTTTTTTTAGCTCTTGGTGAATAGAAGGAGAAAAAAAATCTTCCACAGGTTTTTCATCTCTGTAAAGTTTGTAAAGCACAGCTTGATTTGTGCTGGTCACACAACGCTTAGATCTTGCTCTCATTTTACTCACAACAGAGAAAACCTCACCATCTTGAACTAAACAGGCAACAACAGAGACATTTTATTTCTTATGACACACCCACCAGTGCACCAGACATTATACTTTCAAAAATCTTCAAAGAGGTTACATACAATATGTAATAAGTTTGACTGCATTCTGTAGAGTAAATAACTCCAGGAGAAGTGACCGTGTTGCATATTTTACAATCTAGTCTAGACTCTTCTGATGAAAAAAGAAATGCCCTGGTTCAACCATTCTTACAAAAAAAACAGCTTTCATCTCAATAAGTTTGGGGAAAATCCTTTGAAGACTTTTCCTAAAGACAAAGAAAGATATAAGTGTTTGTGCTTTTCAGTGAAAGAACAAAAAAACACTAACAGTTATTCCTACACTGAAAACAAGCCACAAAATAAAAAAATAGATATGAGAACTGATAAAAGGGTTGGTATCTTTATTATTATAGTATCTTTAAACTGAAAACCAGGAGGTTTTCATAAAAGAGAGTTTTTTTAAACAAATTATAATTATTACATCAGAGAAATTGTTTGTTTTAAATATATTTTCTTTGTTTTACAAATAAAATAAGACAACCACCAACATTGGTGTAAAAGCCACATATGCTGACCAGGTCATTTAAGGAATTGAAATAAAAAGTGTGCTTATTTAAAAAAAAAACATTTGCTGCCTGATGCTGAGAGTCCTAACAGCCATCATTGGCACTGCGTTGTTCTAGGACGGTTCACTGCCTTTAAATCCCTCTGGCACGCTCCACACACCACACGTCACAGTGTCACACCTCGTGCTTCAGTTCCATTTCTTGCTAAAGCCCACACAGACCATTTCACCTCTGTGACTTCCTCTGTTGTTGGATCAGAGGTGAGTAGCCTCAGAGCTCTCAGTGCACCTCAGCACTTCCCACACAGGACAGTGCTGCACAACAAGTGTGCCTTGGACATGCTTTGCCAAAAGGGCTTTAATTACAGCTGAGGAGAGTTACTGTATGCAAATACAAACACAGAACCAAAACTCTGCCATTTTTCATCCCTACATCTGACCAATTATTAATGCTCATCCCTCTCTTTGTGCTGTTCCGTATATGTGCCCTGGAAGCCCTGAATCCAACACCATGTTATTATGGTCACTCTTGCATGAAGCTCTTGTAATGTGGATTTTGCATTTGCACCAGTAATTGAAAGAGTAGAAGGGCTGCAGACTGATTAAATGCATGGGCATGTAAAGCTTTGGCAGAGCTGATGTGCACTGTAGTAAACAGAAAGACGTGCAGAGTCCTGAGCAGTTCAAGCATGCAGCTGCCACAAATTCATCTTCAGACAATAGCTGCCTTGGGGATTGTTCATAAAATGTGTTTTTACATAAATAGCAGGACTAGTGGTGAGTAAAATAAAGGATACTCTCTGGACATAAATAAAAGCAGAGAAGGCTCACAGAGCATGTAACTAAGTTCATTAATAATTTCAGCAAATTCTGTAACACTTTACTAGCTTTTTTTGTGTATGTCTCTTATTTTACTGGCCTGGTGGCATTTTCCTACTTTCGCTAATAAACATACAAAAAACAGAAAAGAACAAACAAATCTATTTGAATTTTTTTCCTTTTAAACCAATGTCCCACCTTGCCTTAAACCATTTGATTTTGGCCATTTGACTCAAAACAGTTGTTGATCCTATCCCCAATATGGAACTCCACCACATGTAGTAATGAAAATCACTACGGGTTTTCATACAAGTTCAGATTGTTACTTCTTATCTCGAAGCTTATGTTTTTAGCATTTCATTGACTGATTATTGTGTAATGCCATATGGTTTCAGTCCTTTTTAGTGGTCAATGTTACTAGGCCAGACTGTAATTGAAATGCCATCCAAAGGAATGCTCTGTGTCCGGGTCTCTGCCCTGTTCTGTGGGAGTTCCGCAGGGTAGCATACTGGGCCCGTTGCTTTTCCTATTATACATAAATGACCTTCAAAAATATTGAAGTATTCAAATATTTTAATGTATGCTGATGATACTGTTCTTTTTTTGTCTGATTTCAATACTGAATCTATTAATAGTCAGTTACAAGCAGATCTTCAGACATTTCATGGTTGGCTTCAAGATAATCTTTTGTCAATTAATGTTTAAAAAACTGTACATGTATTTTTCCTCACCCAGGAGACATTTCAGTATAACAAATCAACTCACCTTTTTAAACTAACCCCTTGATATTGTCACTACCTACAAATATTTTGGAATTACTTTGGATTCTCATTTGACTTATAGTGATCATCCGTCCAAGTCTTAACCACTAAGTTGAAACAGAAATGATATGTTTATTCAAAAATTAGATCCAATCTGACATCTTCTGTTTCAAATATCTATCTTTATGCCATTATACTCTCAACCATGTCGTACTGTTTACCTGTTTGGTCTCTTACAACTGTGTCTTGACCATGTCTACATGCCTAAATGCACTGAGTTGCCGCCATGTGATTGGCTGATTAGAAATTAAGTGTTAACGAGCAGTTGGACAGGTGTACCTAATAAAGTGGCCGGTGAGTGTATATGTGGCAGTATGCCCTGTAGGCTTTGAATGCACCACACAAGTGCCTGCATCTAATTG
>NW_013952496.1:386822-400168 GCF_001266775.1 Austrofundulus limnaeus
GGTGAGTGTCTTGACCATGTCTACATGCCTAAATGCACTGAGTTGCCGCCATGTGATTGGCTGATTAGAAATTAAGTGTTAACGAGCAGTTGGACAGGTGTACCTAATAAAGTGGCCGGTGAGTGTATATATATATATTTCTTGAACAGGACTTTTAAAGTATTTCTGAAATATAATTGATAAATTATGATATAAATTACATTTCAGAAATACTTTGAAAGTGAATTGCTGTAGATATGACAAGTCTGCTTTTATCAGCTGCCCTGTGAACTAACCCCATCATATCTGATTGTTTGTTAAGTGACCTTTCCTAAGCAGGAACAACATGGGCAAAAACATATTTCACTTAATTTATTTCTGCTTAAAAGGTCACATCTGTCACCTGGAACAATAATTTACACTGGCAGTGTAATTTACACCCTATTGGTTCAACATCAACAAAAATGTGTCCAAGGTTTAAGGCAAACCTGCTGTTCTGTGGATCCCAGTAAATGATGCAATTTTAAAAGCAATCAGCCGAGTGAATGAGGGAGATTTAAACAACTGTTTTGGGGCAGCAGCTAATTAACACTAAATCTAGATCAGATCCATTAACTCGGGGTAATCTGTAAATTACCTTTCCAAGGTGAATTGCACCACTACCGGTTCAAATACTATCAGCTTCAGCTAATGCCACTATTTAAAATCAACGGGGAATGTGTCAAAAATCTTGCTATACAAGCCTTTTAGAGTGAAACTCGTTCACTCTAAGAAAATCTATATACAATTATGGTGAAACATTACAGGCTGTAATTACTTGAGTGCAGATTAGTAATTCTCATTCACATTCTTATTCACACACTGTTTAAAAATAAATGTAACAATGATTGATTGGGTACATGTACAGTACACAATTATGACTAAAAACTGATTCACTTGCATACCAAGTACAGTTTATTTCTTTGTTGCAGCATGTACAAATTGTACCCATATGCATTTATTACCCTCCCTCTAAGACCAAGGCTGAGGGATATTGTTTTTGATTGTGCCTAAGAAAACAGGACAGATGGGGCAGTGATCATATGAAACACTGAGCCAAATGTAATGAAACTCTCAAATTAATCATTTCTACAAGTATTTCCATTCTGGGGTCACACCAGTTCAAGATGTCTGCCATAGCTAATCAAACTTATTCAATACAATAACAGAAGTCAGTCAGTTTTACTGATATTGAGTCGAAATCTAGAGTGGTAGTAGCTGAGAATCAACCTCAACTCATAATTTGAACATAATATCTTGTAAATTGGGTCTGTGGCAGGCATCTTCTATTAAATCTATGTCATTAAGGTGACGGGTAATATGCATTCCTTCAAGAAATACCAGGGTTTTGATTTTTATTTGTATATAGAAAAATTGAGTGTCAGTTTCACAGAAGATTTTTTTTCTTTCCTAGGCACATTAGTCTGTGTGCTTCCTTTATCTGGGCTGGGATTATAGAGATTTTCGACAATGCTTCCATCAGCTGTAAACAACACTGATGTGTGAGATAACCCACGAGCGAACAGGGAGCTGTGCATCAGCTCAGTATTGTAATCATAGTCTCTGCTGATAGTGTTATTTTAAATGATGCACTGTCTTGATTGAGCTGATGAAGTCTTTCCGAAAGGAAATAACCGAGACGAGCGAGCTGTCTGCCAGCTTCCCCCTCCATCAACAGAGAGCGTTTGGCGCCTGTTACTGAACGTCACAGGAGCAAAAGTGAACTTTCCGACAAAGAGGTGGTACTCAGCCTCGTCCTCACTCAGCCTCGTCCTCCCCTGTGATTTCACACAGTGGGGGAGGCAGGAGAAGTGGGCAGGGGGTGGGAAATCCACAGAACTCACAATAAGGATCCCTGCTGGGGTAAACTGTTGAGCTATTTTTTTATCTTCTGCAAGCAACAAGAACATAGGTGAGTTAAAACTGGCAATATATTAGCTTTATAATGTACTTAGGAATACTGTACTGTATTCAGGCTCAACTGATACTACAAATAAGATGCTTATACTTGATGCACCAGGAATTTGCTTTAGGATAGGTGAAAAGTGGTGGATGTATGAGGATTCTTACTCTATTCAATTTCTGAAATATTTTAGATAAAGTCTTGTTAGGTTCGAATAAATCTGCCTGAATGTGCTATAAAATGTTACAAAACACAAACAACTTAAAATAAACTCCATTATTTCCATCTCTCGTTCGTTTTACTACTGACACATGACATATCATTACAAGCAGACCTTCCACATTTTCCCTCTATTAGTCTTGTCTAATAGAAACAAAAAACACAACACAACACTGTGTCTGCATTAGTGGTCATGAAGCAGTTTTAGCTAAATTTTTTGATCCAATGATGAAACTATTATGACTTTTTGCTTTTCCTGTGCTCTTGCAGTAGACAAAGTAGCTTTGTCAGGTGAAACCTTTGAAAGTGTAAATTCTTCACAGATGTGTTTTCTATTTTTATGACAACGGGTGGGACACTATTTCATTCTAGCGTCTTCCTATTCATGTCATGAAACGAAATATACTGCCACCCTGAAGTAAAGTTGACAAAATCCATTAATCAATATCTGGGGCTGGTACGTGCTATATATAGCATTATCTTCATAGTTATTAATACAAGTCATCAACCATAATTAAAGTGCTGAATGTGCTGTTAAAAAGGCTGCACAGTGTTGAACTAGATTTCAGAAGTACAAATGCTGAATGTGTGTCTTCTGTTAATTAAAAACTACCCCTCTAATTACTTCTGTAATTAGAAAACACTGCATTTTCAAGAAAAAAAAAACGGGGGTTGGGGTATCCTGCGGCAGTCATTCAGGAAAATGAGCAACATTAATCAGTGAGTTTGGTGGAAATCGTATCGAGAACACAAACAAAAGGAAGGAGACTCCTCAAACACAAAAAAACTCTACAGGGAATTAAATAATGTATGAATGAATCATCTTAGCTAAAAATAACAATTTCACAGTGGCAAAGTGAGGATGACATCTTAAACTTAAATTGGACTTGACTGTTTATCATAATAGGTTAGAAAACATGCAACAGATTTAATCATCAATAATTAATATTGAAAAATGAGTCAGTATTTATAAAAGTGTACAAGGAATCTGAGAGAAACAAAAAATATCTTCATCAATCTCACTTGCTTCTGAAGGTGAAGGGCAATATGTTCATGTCTTTGTATTGGTTCATGAGATATTTTACTGACACAACAGAAAAACTAAACAAATGGCTTAACATTTATTGAAATACTCCGAATATACTATATCAATTAACTTATTATCAATCAAATTCAAAACTCGTGCAATAGCTAACAACCGTACCAAACTCAAAAATGGTCAGAAGTGAGGCTGTGTTCCACGATCTAATAAATCAGGTTTGGTTTTAAAACTTTGCCTTTTAACTATTACATTGTTAATAAAATATTTCATGGATTACTAGACAGATTTTAATGAAACTCAATCACTGGATAAATATCTACGACTGATAAACTTTTGGACCCAACTCAGTTCAAGATGCCCTGTAATGCCGCATAATAATGCCACAATATGTAATAATGTAATAAATGTAGGCTTCAAAATGTAATAAAACCGCACTAAAACTGCATTATGTATGTAAAAATTGGTGCAAAATGTAATGAAAGTCTTCAACACATTTTGTAATACTCTCAGCAGGGATCAGGACAGTAAAGCTAAAAAGGCAACTAAATGATGAAAAGTTTGGCATTTATAGACCAGAGTTTCAAAGATTTAAATGTGTAGTATTTGCAACATGATTATTATTAAAAGAATATTGATTAAAATTAACACAAACATTGGTTTGTGATTGTTTATTACATAATGCATCACTTTATTACATTATCATTTCTAAAAAGAGCAACCACTGAATTTTGTAACAACCTCCGCAAAATGTAATAATGTTAATAACATTATTACATACATAATGTGGCTGAGAGTATCACAAAATGCATTGAAGACTTTTATTATCATTATTACATAATGCAATTTTAGCACAGGTTTATTACATTTTGAAGCCTGATTTTATTACATTATTTCAGAAAACTGCGTTATTAAATATTGCGGCGTTACATGCCGTCCATAGACAACTGATCTTAGAAAACACGCACAAAAAATCTGTACAACTCAGACAATTTCACAAATATTTACTTCAAAGTTGGTTTAATGGTAGCTGAGCATCATCTTCAACACATGCCATGAGCTCTAACAGATCTCACAGTATTGCATGAGATTTACTGGTTTTACAAGGTTTGACCAAAACTGATTTAATTCCATCCTCTCTCATCATAAGTAGGTCTTAGTTTTATAAGTCCAATGTTTCACATTCCTTCAGTGAATGCTAGGCTTTTAATTAGAAAAATGTGGTAAATATTGAAGAAAGAAAGTAAAAAATACCAACATTTTGAAGGCAGGCTGTAACAAGGAGGTCTTTTGACCAACTACTATGTTTTGGAACATCTAGGTATGAAAAGCAAGTGGGAAAAACTCACTCCTCACTTTTCTACCACTGAGGTGTCCTTGGGTCTGAAACAACCCCCAGCTGCTCCAGTGGAGCTGCACAGTATAAGACTGATCCAGGGAAGAATGACTGGGTGAATCAGGCAGCTCCCCAGTGTGAATCTATACATATGTGAAGCAGGCTGAATCTGGGAAAGAGCAAATAGGTTCAACAAACATCTCCGGGAAAAACAATGCTGAAAAAAATGCAGAGGAAGCTTCATTTCCAAGCAACATATGTTAATGCTTGCTTGGCTCTTGGGGGAAATAAAAGGTTGATACAAACATTGTTTATTGGAAACCGTGTGCGACATAAATCATGTACCAGGAAAATAGAAGCAATAACTCACCTTTCGCTTTGCTTTTTGTCCCAGCCACTGATAGCATGTGGGGATAAAACAAGAGAAAATAAGTTAAATTATCCAGGATTTCCACTGTGGACACTAAATATTTGTTCTGTTTAATGTTTTTTGTAGACTATTAGTGTATGCTGAAGTTACCTGGTGAATAGGGTTGATTGAACTAAGTAAACTTGCAGCCCCAATACTTAAATAATTAGGACAGTCTAAAATAAATAAAATAGAATAAAACAGAATTTGAAAATCTCACAAACCCATTCACAATGAAACTTAGTCAACATATCAGATTTTAAAACTGCAAACTAGCAGCATTAAAGGGGGTGGGGGGTATCATGCAACATTGCTTTTTTTGAGTTTTATATCATGTAAAAGGGTCATTTCCTCATTAAAAACATACCCAGAGTGTTGCTTTGACTCATGAAAGGATGTTTGAGAAACAATTGAATCTCCTGCGGTAGCCATTTGGAGCTGCCTAAATGCTAGCTGGTACAAAGCACCGCCTATTTGAACATAGCTCCACCCTGGACCTCAGACTGCAGCTGAGTCCCGCCCCACAAAGCACCCCTCCCCCGAACTATTGTTGTTAGGACATGCTGAAGTAGCAGTGTTCAATTTTGCACAACAACACTACTTTTTTTTTGGATTAGATGTGAGTATTGGTCGAATATTGAGATCACTTCACACACTTAACACAGTAAAGTGAGAACAATATACATTTAATCAGGTATTATGAGGACTTTTATTTGGCTTGAACTTGACCTGAAGGGTCCTGGAGTAGAAAGTGTGGAACTTTTACCTCAGTATATTGGACAACATATGGGTCTGCAACCTTGCAGGGGGTGTCGGGATGTGACATTTATAGACAGTACCATGAGTTCTTGTAAATATACTAAAATACCAGGTAAACAAGATGACTTTCAGATTCCTGAAGCCTGGGAGAAAAGAAATATCACAGCATAATAACAATCCAAAGCACAAAAATCAGACAGGAGCTTGTGAAGAGAAAGTAAAAGCTTTGGGACCTTTTGGATATTGTAAAGAGAAAGTCAGGACAACCTAACCTTTTCAACACAGAGAAGCCAAAAAAAAAATGTCTCTATAGAATCATAAAATATCTTTTTAGAAATCTGTGCATCACTGGTGTTTGTCACGGTTATAAGCACTGAGCTTGAGGGAAAAAATAGAGACAAAATCTTTAAAAAAAAATAAGACAGAAAACCAACTTTGTTACATTTTACTTTTCTTCTGTGTTTCTAACCTTTGCTGCCATCATTGAGCACATGTAAATCTGAGCATGTTATGCATTTTATGAGCAAACACCCAATGGCGTGAATGTATGACGATGCATTTCTGAGTAATCTGACTTTCAAATGATGCTGCACAGAGGTGTAGCTTTGTTGTTTTATTTACACTTAAATATATTCATCTGCCATTTTAAGTTTTGGTCAGGATCAAAGGGAATGCAAGATAGTCTATTGCTTTTGCGCTTCTTCCAGTTGTTTGTTTTCCTATTTTTTCAGAAACAATGTTGTTTAATCAAGCTGATAATTATGCATATATATACTATATAAGGCACCCAATTAAAGAATAAAAATGTTCAGTATTCATTGGATCAAACCCATTATCACCTTAATTTTGGTTATGTCCTTGAAACATACCGTAACCATTTTACTAAATACGTGCTGTAAAATAGGTATTCACAACTAAATTCACAAATCATTTTTCACCCATTGCCAGTGGAACTGAGATGAAGTCTACTTAAGACGTTTTAATGTTTGCCTTTCTGTGCAAATTATATGCTACTTACTCTGTGCAACATGGCAGAACACAGCAAGCTAAACTTTGTTTTTCTCCAGTCATTACATAATAGTAGGTGCTCAAATGCTTTTCATGTAGAACTGCTAAGTAACAGATAATGAGGACAGAAAATAGTTATCCAAGGCTTTAGAGCTGAATAAATTAACTCAGGATTTGCTGGTAAGACTCAGATTTTGAGGATTCATCGTGTTAGTCTTCAAATCCAATTCTAGGTGTGAATTTTACAGTATGTGTCCAACTCATGACAAACCATATTGTTTTGCAGCATAAGAAAGTCGGGTCCCAAAATAACTGCAACAACGTAAAATATGTTCCTGATTGAAAATAATGTGAAAGGTGGCTGGTGTTATGCATTCATTCAAGCAATGATAGGTTTTTAATTTTAAAACGCTTTCTTTTGACAGGCCACAACATCCTCCTGAAAAGGCCGAGGATAATAAATGACAGCCATAAACTCAGCACTTTAAACCATTTATTTATACGTCTGTATATTTATATATGGTATATGAATGTTAATGAGTATACGTAGTGTTAAAAATATGCATACTTAAATGGGACAAATATTGTTACTGAAAAATACACAAATGTCAGTTATCGGATATGAATGTAGGAGCTGGATCATAGAAGTTTTTTTACTCCTGACATGAAAATTGTTCAGATGTTTACAGATCAGTCTGCTGTGTGTGTTTGGGACTAACAGCTCTCACAGACCAAAACAACGTCAAGAGCCAGCGATGAAGCCAGGCCCTCCTGCTGGTTCTCTCCACACCGACAGTGTCTTGGGAAAAAAAATATAGCGCTTTAACACATCTCAAAGTCAACCTCCAGCTTCCGACTCCGATATGCAATCTATGCCACTCTGTTGTGCAAAATGGAGAAGTCTGTATGTTTTTAACTAAGTTAACAAAAATCAACAAACTTTACATGTCAAAGTCAGGCCAAACTAAGCTTGTTATTACATGTTTAGATTAGAACTTTGCAATACAATTACACATCGTGTGGATTTTCTATTTAAGCATTTGATTTTTATGACTTGGGAAAAAATATCAAACAATTTTAGCAAACCAAGCTGGTTTCACAGAAAAACATGAGGAAAAAATGGAAAACAAACAAAAACAAAACAATTCCCTTGTGATCCTACAGTAGATATTGCCTATTAAAGTGGATATATCCTGTAAAATCCACTGTTTTAGCTGTTAAATACATTTTGTTGTGTACTCAGAGTCTCTAGGAGTGCAGAAAAGTTTATTTTAGTATCCCCTGGTGCTGCAAAGATATTTTTATATTCTGTTTGGGTCATTTTTTTCAACCCGTTCAGTTGTCTTTATTTTTTATGATGTTTTCTGAGTTATTATGTGAAATTATTTGCGATGGAATTACAGCTCCAACATAAAAGGCTGGATGAACATGTCCTCTGTTGATGTCTTTTAATTAAACTGTAAATAAAAGATTTCTGCACGCTACAAAATGCTAAACCCCAAACCAGAGTGGACATGTCTGGAAGCCAGAGGGGGCGGGGCTTGAAGCACCTTAAAGGAACAGTAACAAAATCAGCTACTTTGAGACACACCACTGAAAAGGGGTGAAAGAGCAGCAGGTAAAGTTAAAATAGTGAGGAATTCAGACCAAAGCATTGTAGTTCCACTTTATGAAGACCCCAACTGAATGATTTAACTGTGAAAAGGATTTATATGTCTACTTTAAGTTGAGGAGGAGTTTCAAAAAACAACTGAAATACTTTATTGTAAATAAAAAGCTGAAATGGCAGCAAAAATACTTATAAACATAAAATTGCACCTTTCTCTCTCTCTCTTTCTTTCATGCGAACAATTGTTACATAGAACTCTATAACCTTTATAGCCTTAGCTAGTTCGCAATGCTCGTCCCTATATGGGGACTTTAAGGCGTGTGAGGTCAGACTGTAAGTGTATAACTCAAATTTGATGTCAGCCTATCAGTAATCACACAATTTTACTAAAGGTTTCAAACTGAGGTGTTGTTCACATCTTATACTGCTGTAGCTGAGCAGCAAGACAATTCCAGTCAATAGTTGGTAGTTTGATTCCTTTTCCACATAAAAATGCCCCTGGTTGAACACTTTCCTCTTTAATGTGGCCACTTTTAATGTGATGTTCTGTCAAATAGTCCCTCACCAGCTGATTGTGTAGACTGGTATATTCATAAGTTCCAGTGTACTACAAATGTTTACGCTCAGAGCACAGGATTTGCAGAGGAACACTGACGTCTTGTTCCAAAACCACTGATGTTTTGTGACGAAACAGCAACAAATTTAACAAACACTCTGGTCCAAAAATGTAGAAATTTAATTTTAGCCAATGTAGCATTCTTTCACATCAGTATATTGTATGAGGAAGAGTAGGATTCAAAGATTTAACCAGCCATTAGCCTAGCCTTGTTCATCTTACTTCATATATGGCTGGTTTCATGCTGACTAGTTAACCTGCAATTTAATATTATTTGACAGGACATCTCTTTAAAAATGACCAGAGTATCCCTTCAACAGATGTCTTTGTTTGTTAATATGACAGAAACATCACCAAGTATGTGCATCACCCTTTACAATTCATCATCCAGCATGATTTTGTTTCATTTAAACCAGGTATTAAGGTTAAGGTATTCTTACAACCTTTTGGAAATTCAAAACTGCACATTCAAGATGCACATTTATGGTGTGATGAGAAAACATCTTTACAAAAAGTTCATGTTTGCAGCAAAGACCACTGAAAAGGCATGAATCTGTGTCAATGTGTGTGTGTGTGTGTGTGGAGGGGTATGTTTTACTTATGGGTGCTGAAATTAAAAGATTATAACACAATTTGCTCTGCTTTTTTATTTTTATTTTTTTCTTTCTTATGGGAGAAAGCCACTCGTGCAAATCTGTATTTCAGAGTTGGACCAAATGCTCAGTAAAAATAGTAACCATACAGCTCATTATAGCACCCATAGCTGGAGGTTGGGAGGAAACGTGGAAAAAAGTACTATTTCTGACTTTAAAATAGGTCAGTGGTAACCTGAAGTGTGGAAAAAGGACAGAATGCTTATCTGTAAAATAGGTCATCTCTTGGTAATTCTTGAACAAACTCTTATCTGATGAGTAAATTGGGAGCATCATAAAGTTGATACCTGCCACGGTTCTATCTATCTAATGGAACATTTATTGTTTTTGACACTCATTCATCTTTCCTGCAAGTCTTCCACTCTGCTTATTTTCCCTCATGTGGAAGTTATTAATCCCAGACTCTCTGCAAATTCAATACTGTTGACAAAGTCAGACACCATGATAAGATTCACATTTCTGTGAATTGGAAATGTTTGCAAGCACATGGCAAGCATATCAATAAACACTCTCAGTGAAGGGTAACAAAGACTAGGAGGACTTTCTCTAAAACCTTTTAAAAACACATTTTTTGGGTGTTTAAATAACTTTAAATAAAATATTTTAGTAAAATGCACCTGTTTTTAATGCTATTTTACAATACAAGGATTGCAGACAATGTATCTGGTTTATTAAAATAGAGGACTTCTAAAGTGTTGCATTATTTCATAAGATGAAGTAAAAGTGTGTAAATTTCTTGGATTTAAAATAACCCCATACTACTCTATTTACATGGTGCTGAAGTAAATTACAACGTAGCGCTGAGACTCCAAAATAGAAGTAATTCTGTGTATAAATGTACTCATGTACTAAACTGTGTGAGAAACAATATGCTTTCACATGTTGAGTGAGATATGAATGATAATTGGACATTTTTCACATATTCATAAAATGTAAAAACAACAACATCAAATTAATACATTGGTAGTACAAGTAATGAGAAAATTCCTTAACAATTTCCCACAATTTCAACATCTCATGAAAAAAAAGACAAAAACAACAAAACAAAATCATCCTGAATTCTTACATAATTCAGTTTGTGTTTTTTTCCCTTTAAACTCAGGGAGATAAGAGATTTCACCGATTCTCTGGCAACTTTCATAACTAATGTGCTACAGTTGTGTTCTGCTGTGAGAAATGTCGCTGAAGACCTTGAAGCTGTTTGGGCTCAAAACAATAAAAAAGCTTCACTTTACAGAAACAACTCAGACACCACCATTAAAAATGTGCAGCTTTTTTAGAATACAGACAGTCATCTGAATTCAGAAAACATTAAACGAAAAGAATTTCTATTTAATCAAACTACTTTATTTTAATAACGAGAATGCAGCTGGGTGGATAGTCTTGCAAATTTCTTTCTATCGCAGGAACACTTGTAACAAAACAAACTGAAAAAAGAATGTTGAAATATAAACAAATGGGTGACTAATTTTGCCCTTCTAATGTGATTAAGGGATTTTATCATTTAATTTTTCACAAAACTGACTCACAAAGACCCAGAAAAATAACCTTTACTGACCCTGAAAAGTTTGAATAATCTTTTTTGTTACTTTGATGTGATCATTGTTGTTTTCAAACAACATTCAGTGATCAGTTGTTGACCTATGAAGGAGATCTAGACCATCCCTCCTCCCTGCAACACCTTCCTGGTCCTCCTGAGGGATCCCAAGTTGCTCCCAGGCCAGAACAAATAATCCTTCCTGCAAGTTCTGGGTCCGCCCTTGGATCTCCTCTCAGTTGGACATGGAAAACCTCTAAAGGGAGACGCCAAAGAGCAATTCTAACTCCAAACTACCTTAACTGATTCCTTTCAAAGCAGAGAAGCAGTGTCCCTGTTCTGAGCTCCCTCTGAATGACAGAGCTCCTCACCTTGTCTCTAAGACTAAGACCACCCTAGAGACCACCCTACAGAGGAATCCCATTTCAGCCACTTGTTTCTGGGATCTTGTTTTGTTCGTGATTCACACCTCTTGGTCTAAGGTGAGAGTAAGAACTTAAACAAGCCAGTAAATTGAGTGTTTTGCCTTTGGGCTCAGCTCCTTCACCACAACAAACTGGACCAATGTCCTCTTTATTAACAAGACCTGATCCATCTCTCTCTCTCTCCCTCTTTCTCTATCTTACCATCACTTGCGAACAACATTCCTTGCTGAGCTAAAAGTCAACACTAACTCAGCTAATTGTGCTCAAACACAATTATGCAAGAACAATGTAAAATCTCAGTCAAAGCAAATGGAAAAAAAACTAATCTAAGTTAATACAAACTTAAAACAACTCAAAATTACCAAAACTGATGAAACTTTGTGCAGGATAAACAGGTAGCCCACACAGTGTGGATGAACAGAGTTTGTGGGGAACAACACAATAAATTGGATAATAACATGCCAGTGAGTAAAGATAAGAACAAGAAGAAAAATTATAATCAGGTGGAGAGATGGGATATTGGCCAGTTCCTCCAGCAGATGCATTGATCTGTTGTACTCAGTCCGCTTGCATTTTTTGCCACTTTAAATGTGACAGAGTGAAGTCTGCTTATCCGTTTGTCAAAGCAACTCTCAAAATGCAAACTTGTCACAAAGTAATAGCTGCATGTCCTTGTGGTTGTCGATTTAACGGACCACAGAGAGATTTCTCTTCTGACAGTGAAACCCGGCCAGCCCTTCAGTTGGACATCGCTGGGGTCACGGCTCTGTCCCACAGCTCTGTCCTGGGACGACCCAGCAGTGAGTAAACCTTTAATGACAAAGTCCTTCATCATTTTCAGCTCACATCCAGACATGAATAGCAGAGTATAGTTTTAAATCTGAGCACCTGAGCATACTAGTAGCCCTCAAGGCCAGAGGCGTATAATGACAGTAATGCTTTGGGCTTAAAAATGCCTATTCTAACATTTCACAGTTCATTAGTATTCATTTTATACTAATGCAAAACGGATTGGAGCGATTGAAGTCTTTTGAGCAACATAGTTTAAATTTTTAATTTATTTTCAAAATGGGTGTTCATCCATTTTTCTAATAGTTTGATTCTACCTTTTTAATATAACTATTAAATGATTTAAATACTAGAATTGCATTTCAGCAAATGCTTCTGCTTATCTCAAGCAAAAGCATGACAGATGTGGCTTTTTATGATATAAGGAGAGTTCCACATCATTAGACAGAAGATTACACTACTGTTTCACTGATCACTTATTATATCATTCTGCCACCAAGAACTGTATTTTGTAAGGTTTTTATCTTTAAATTAAAATGAATTTATGGCAACAAAAACAAACCATTTTGTGTCCAGCATCACAAAAGTATCAAATGACTCGCACCGGAGTCACAAATTTTCAAGCTATTTGAGTCCCCCTGAATAATCTCAAAAGCTATTACAAACAACATATTCTGCACCTTTTATAACTATTCCATTTTCCAAATTCCCTCAAAAAATAATCTTCTTTTACTGCCTCCATGAATGCCAGTGGTTCTCCTAAAAGTAACAGAAGTTCTTAAAGACATATGCATTTGGACTGATGGTCCAATAAAAACTCCAGAAATGCACCTTTTAAACACTGATGGGTAGCATTACAGTCACACGTATTGTATCGACCGAAGACACCCCAAAAGCAATTTCTTGTTCAATAAACTCATATTGTCTCTACTGTCTTTTTTTTTCTCACTCTCTTGGAGCTCTTCAACCAATAAAAGCCTGCTGCTACTTCTCAAGTTGGAGACACATAGGAAGGCCAGTCTGGTT
>NW_013952496.1:400253-407947 GCF_001266775.1 Austrofundulus limnaeus
ATATATGGCTTCACACAGCTGGTGTACCCACCTTGACACAAATATCTATTCATCTTTCCATGTTGCACAGTTATTGTTAAAGTAAATGCAACATTCCAACCTGGTACCTATGGGATGTCTGTAAAACCTCAATTAAATTCAAATGCACACTTGCTGTCTGCCACATAATGTGTTTTTTTTCTACCATAGAAAAATATTGTTAGAAATATTTGGTTTAGTTTATATGAATGCCATTAAAATGAACATTATGGCCTATTTCTATTCATTTCATTTGGGCTGTTCTCATCATTCTACATGAAACAATCAGAGATCAGTTCAAACAATTACCCGTTCTTTAAAGGGTATTTTCAAAGTATTTACAAAACTTTGGCCTATTCATATAAAATGGTTGTTTCAGGTTTAATTCAAATTATTTATTTGAAAAGCTGTAGAAGTCTCACACAGTTTGATGCTCAGTACTTTTGCCCAAGAAAACAGAAGTCGTAAGATGTGTTCAGTACAGAGACTAAAACTATTCAGACTTGAAATTTAGTATAAGGCATAATCGTCTTTTGTGTTCATTGTAAAACATGCTCTTTCAAACTTAACGAGCTGCAGCAATAATGTCTTAAAGCACTAGAACATTTAGCTTAATTGTATAAGTGTGCTATATAACTGATAAAAGCATTCCTTCTATTGTGGTAACACAATAGAAACACAACAAAGAAACAAAGCACAGCGCCTGCAGTTTCTCTGTCACTCAGCATTACTAGTAAGAAGGGGTTTGGTCTGCATGCCATGCTGTGCATGCCATGCCTTGTCATGAGGTTATACTTCAGCCCAGCTGAGCTGCATTTGATATAAACTCAGATGTTTCAAAGTAATTTTAGGGAGTCCATTTACCCCTCCGCTCTCCCCCCAAATCAGGTTTCCTTCTGGTACAGAAAATTGCTTGACATTATGTGGCTGCCCGGATGCCTTGCAGAAGCCCCGTGCATGCTGATTAGGATTTCTGCTCAAGGCAGTTCAGGACTCCTAAGTCCTGCTAAGGATTTATCTGACAACCTGAAGGATAATGGCAGAAATGCACACTGCAGCTATCCTCTGGTTTTAGCCTGGAATCACGGCGACAGAGTGAGATGTTTTATCTTCATTTAGAACACAAGAAAATAGTAGGATTTTTAAAAACAATGTAGAGAATCAGGAGAATAGTGTTTGGTTTAAAACATTTCAAAGTATTTGTTAATAGAAAGTTATAGATATCGGTGGGTGGGTGGGGGGGGGTCAATGCCATGATAGGTGGGTGATCACATAAGTGCTTGTTTCTGTGTGTTTAATTTGTTAACAAAACAAAAAATAAAAATCACAGGAATATGATTTTGATTCAGTTCTCAGAAAATAATCGTTGGACTTACAACTAATTAACTTCTTTGTCAGCTTGATCGAAAATGGTAGCCACAGCTAATTGAACTTATCAAATGCAAATAAATTCTGACTGATATTAAGCTAAAATTTACTGTGGTAGCAGCCCGATAATCATTTCAAACATACAAACATATACGATGCAAATTACACAAACTTGTTTAAAATGTTGGCACACAAGGCAGAGGGTAATATGCATTCCTTCAAAGGATAATTACTTTCATGGTGGTGGGCAATAATTATGTTATGTGATTTTTTTTTTTTAGTGTACATTGAACAGGGACCACAAAATGCTGTTTATCATATTTGCAAAATAACCTTAAGTACAAAACCCTATCGAAAAAGTCTATAAATTTATGAAAACGCTTCTTAAGTTGGACATTAGTTTACAAAGAGACAGAGAGATAGTACAAATACAGTATTTTATAAGTTCAACAAAAATAAACAGATTAAATAAACTCAAATTAAAAGTGCTCTTACTGCATGTGATTGGCAGAACACAAAGGAAATATCTCAGGATCTCTAACGTTAAGACACTTCACCACATAATGTGCTGTCATTTTTAAAGGGTGAAATAAATGTTCCTTTCTACAGAAAGATGACTTCATCCTGTGAAAGTCTGGAGCAAACATGTCACATGTTGAGTAAAGTGTTTTTCACTGCATGAATGGTGGCATCAAGCATCTATGCTTTGACAAGTATGACATGATAGTTCTGTGTTCACTCTTACTGCCCTGGAGGAAGAAAAGGGCTGATAGAAGGGGTGAATGCAATGTGATGTTTTCAAAATCATTAAAAGCTAGAAAAATAGGAGAGAACAGGTTGGCTCTGCTTACAGTAACTCATAAAAATGTTCAAGTGGCAAAACAACGCCGTGTTTTATGGAACTGCATGTGAAACACACATCTCACATCACTGACAAAGTATCAGGTTTCTTATTTCAAAACCTGTTATGTTCCATGTCCCAGAAATAAATGTTCAAAGAAGGTCAATCTCTAGAGAGTATTTCTGGACAAAAGAAAAAAAAAAGAAAGGGGAAAAAAACAGCTTTAATGAATCGGCCTTCATTCACACAAGGATCATTTTAAAAGCCTCTCACCAACTCGATACATGCTTCATATATCAAGTCAGCTTACAAAGATTGATAAACTAACAACAAAGCACAAATTGAAAACTTGCTGAGAATTACAAGATGATGTATGGGAGATGCTACAATAGGAGAAAAGAGACTTTGTTCATTTGTCATTTTCAATAAACTTTTGTAAACAACAATAGAATACTGAGGCTGACTCTTAACGCTGAACAAGATAATCAAAGACTGATATTTTTTTTCCTCACTGAGTTGTATATCCCTCGTGTATGGTTTATTTTTTATATGCAATTTATTCTTTAAAATCTGTTTCATTTAAAGCAATTGAAATCCATACATTAAGAGCCATGTTGTTGCATTGATGAAATATGGATTGTAATTTATAATATAAACATATATGTTGTGTTACATGGTCATACAAAGAAATAACTTTCTAAATAAATAAATAAAACAGATCACTGCATGTCAAAGTGACACCACTACCTAATAATCTACTATTCCTGGATGATTACAAGTGTATTGAATTTAAATCTTCATTAATCAAGCGTCAGATATTATGTAATGCACCCATCCAATCTGTCAGTCACCGAATGAGCCAAGTTATCCACTCTGTTCCAATCACATACATGTCAAGTTGTACAGATTGTCCAGAAATTACATGTATTTTCCTACATTTTGTATACAGACATATACGGGAATCTCACAGATTTTTTCAAAAACTCTGCTTCAAATGTAAAAAATAAAAACAAATAAAGTTAAATATCGTAACGCACTCTGCCTCTTGAAGTATTTAGTTCTCCATCTCTCCCCGCCCTCCTCTCTCTGCTTCTCTTTGCTGCAGGTTCTGTTACCTTCTCCCCACGTTCTGCCCATCCCTGTTATAGAACCCCCCCCCCCAAAAAAAAAAATGTAATACAGATTATTTTGTAAAGAAAAATCGATTTTTGAAGGTCAAGATTCAGCAAAACTGACGAATACAATCACATAAATATTTCAACATGCAAACATTAATCCCATCAGCATAATAATTGATATTTATTATTATTTAATTATTTCTATTTTTTTGCACAGCATCTTATTTTTGTTTTTTCTTGTTTCACTTATAGAACCTAGTACAGTAATTTTATTTTATTTTAAATTTTAATTATTATTGTTTTAATTCTATTATTATTGCTGCTGTTGATAATGTCACATAGCAATATATTGTTTTGTGAACTGATGTATCTGCTGCTGCTGTTACACCTGAATTTTCCCTCTGCAGGACAATTATTTTGTTTGTTTCTATTCTATTCTATAGTGTTTTGAGCAATTTGATAAAAAATATTGCAAATCTATAGGTGTCTTCCATGGGTTATTACTGAAATCACATCCAGAAGGACTATTTTAAAAATTTTAAACCATTTTTTAAAGAATCAATTAAAAAACGGGCAGACATTAGAAATTAATGGTCTATCTTTATTCTAATGGATCCATATATTTTGCCTTCTTTCACGCTAAATTCAGACTAAAATAATCTTATATTAGGAAATTATGCAGTTGTAACTTTTTAAGTGAAACCTTAAAAAACATTATGCACAATCTCTCACAACATCATGAAAGATCAAGCTCGGAGTATTTGTTGTAAACTTCTCTCAGCTACTTTCAAAATTTAGCTTAATATATGAAAAATAAATTAAATTTGTGCATTTTTTGTGATGACAAAGTGAGTTAGTTGTGGCAACCATTTTGATCTGGACTGACAATAAAAGATATTCACTTGTGCATCAGATGATTTGTCCAGTAGTTCATGATGATTTGATAACAGACGTGCAGAGACAAAGGCAGGAAACACTGTTCAGCTAGCATTCTGCTAACAAATTCTCTGCAGACAAAGTTGGACAACCTGATAAATGCATTAAAAATACAGAAAGGAAAAAAAACAACATAAAACAAAATGCATGAAAATTTGTTCAGTTCAATAATTAACTTTGGCAGCCTTAGGTGTAATTTCACATTCTTGTCTGAATGTTTCCTGAGGAGCGCTGTTGAAAATCTAAAATCCTTCATGATAAAAGGGAATCAGCTTGACAAAACAGAGCTTTTATGTTTTTGGCTGAGGACAAGGCTGGTCAGTGCCAGCTGGTCAGAAATCTGCCTGTCTGTGCACTGAATAAATACAAACGATTTGAGCATTCAGCAGACTGCTCAGTGACTTCCATTTTAGACAGTCAGTGAACAAACTTTCCTTATGGAAATTCTTTGCAGTGAGATGTTGATTTTTTTTTCCACATCATTTCCTTTTCATGCTTCCTTTCATTTTACTGCTAAAAACAAATAATTGGCTTCAACGTGCCAATGTGAAAAACATGAAAACAAACAAACAATCAACATTCACTGCACATACCATGATGCAGTTTAATGAGTGTAATTTCTGTCTTTTTTTATTTCCCAAGAAAAAAATACAAATAACTCTTTGTTCTTTCTGGTATTGTGACTGTTTATTGTGAGCAAATAAACAAGTATCCTTACTTAGGAGCATTGATAACATTATGTGATTGTTTTTTTTTTAACGCCCTTTTTATTTTTTTGTAAAAGAAGCAGGTTTAAGTCGAGCCAGATTTAAATAAATCAATATAACTATTTTATTTTGTCATCAAAACTTAAAAGATCAAGCAACTGAGTTAATTCTAAACAACTTCAGCTGCTTTTGCCCAACTTAAAGATTTATGCATGCTTTAATTACTTCAGTTAAGAAGCTGAAAAGATTTGAGGCAATCAGATTCCCCAAATGATTTAAACTAAACTGTGATTTCAAATGTATTTGGGTATTTATAGGGGTACAAAAATACATGTATCTGTATCGAACCATTCAATACACACTACGTACGGGACAATACAGATGTTTTAATTTTATTTTATCAACTTGTCTTCTGAAGATGCTCGGTGTTGAAGGATCAGTGGATCTGTGTTCGACTACTCTGCCTAGGCCGCATTGTTGAGCACAGATCCACTGAGAAACTTGCTGTAAAACTTTTGGAGGTTAAACAAATGTTCATAATTAATTTAAATAAATTACAAGTTAAGAAAGGCGTGGAGATTTCTCTGTTTTGTGTTGAAAAAAATATTGGACCGTGAGACTAAATTATCGAACCGAACGAAATTGTGAACTTTCTGTATCGTTGCACCCCTAACATTAACTCTGTTCAACCTGTGTTCACTCCACATGATCTAACAACACATCAGCACACAAACGTCAACCCTGCTAAAAAGTCTTTTAATTGAACAAGTTACTTTTAAACTAATAAAGGCGATCTATTCTCACTTTTAAAATGTTATGAATCAAAGCCACATGACTGAGACAGCTAACACTTTACATATTGTTTTAGCAAACCTACTAAGGTTATTACTAAAAGAAATTGCGGCAAAAGAGTGAGAGTGTGAAAGATGTGTAGAGGTCCACAGAAAAATGAGCATTATGTAATTGCCAAATTTTGATTTTCAGAGGTTCAAAAATAACAAACTGCATAAACAGGCTCTCAAAGACATATCGATTCAAATGTTTTCATAATGACCTACACATACCAAAGTTTAAAAATAACAACAAAACAGTCTTTACTGCTGTAGAATATTTGCTGAGGTTTTTGTGATGTTTTGACATGACAATATTTTGTCACGATTTGGATATTTTTGAAGAGTGATTATTCAAAGCATTAGAGAAATTAAATCTGCCAGTGGAACAGGAAAACGTATTTTTCTGTTGAAGTTTTATGCGATGCCACAGTATACAACACAATATGGGAGCGATAATGAGCTATTCTAGTAAGCAGACACAATAATTCCCAGGATTTAAAACTCAAACAGCAAACTTCAGTATTTGTTTTCTCAAATAGCAGGGATAAAGAAAGAAAAAGTTTCTTAGAGAAGAAATGGTCTAAATGTGTGAAGACATTTAGCAAATGTTCCTGGTTTTAATACCAGATTATCTCAGGCTTCATTATAGTTGACAGATATTAAGAAATCTCTAATAAATAGTATAAAAAAGACTTATTATAGCAGTTTAAAAGTAATTTTAAATAACTTCACGCAGCAAAAGCCATGTACACATATGTTTGAGCGAATACAGTATTTCCTCTTCTTTTGTAAAATAATAATAATAATGAATTCTCATTGTGTCTCAGTTTATTTGCTTTTTAATTTTTTATATTATTATTATTGCATGGTAATTGATAGGAGTCACGCTCTCAAACCTCTCTGTTGAACCCCCCGAGCCTTCCCTCCTCACACCTGTTATGCTTCATGTCCGGCAGGCCACATGCTGTTTTCACACCTGGTCAGCCTGTCAAACAGTTCTGTTCAAAGTTGTGCTCTCAGGGCATCCAGTCTTCCTTTAACATCACCAAGACGACACAAACAACACGCATTCACCTTGACACCAAACTCCACAGTCACTGAGAAGCTGAAGGAAGAAAGGCGAGAAGGGAAGTTGGAGTTGTGAAAAGTAGAGCAAATAAAGGCCTTGAAGGAACGCACATCACCTGCCAACCTTTATGCCTGAGATTTAAACTAGAATCATTTTATGCTGAGAACGACTGGAGTGCAGCCATTTTGGTCAAATCTAGAAAACAACATTAAGCACAATCTTCCACAATATAACGAGAATGATATGATATGATGCATAGTGCTCAGAATACATGTTGATGACTCTTGGCTACCACATTATATTTTAGCTCAATATTTGTAGAACTGACTCATTCAACAACTTATTTTTTTGTGTTTACTAAGTTTTTGTTGCTGTGGCAGCCATCTTGAGCTGAATCAACTGCAAAAGTTAATAACTTGTAATTGTTTATCCAATAATTACTTTCTAAGAGCTTTATTAAAACTGGTGCTGTGGTTCATAAAATATTTTTTGCCAAAATGCCAACACAACTACGAAACGCACACATAGGGACAGACCGCAACAACAGTGCCATTTTGTGAACGAAGGCAGGTGATGAAAAGGTTCAATTTAATTTAATTCAAAAAATACTTTATTGATCCCAAAGGGAAATTACAGAAAATATATTAATATATAAATATAAATAAAATTACAGTTGTTGTTCTTTGGCCAGTTGAGTGAAAACATGTTTTTATTTATTTTTCTACTTTTTTCACGTCATTTATTCCCACTGTTTTCTAGTATTTGAACAATTCCAGTCAAGGTAAAGAGCAGCCGGCGATTCAG
>NW_013952496.1:408002-411809 GCF_001266775.1 Austrofundulus limnaeus
ATGAATGAATGAATGAATGAATGAATGAATGAATGAATGAATGAATGAATGAATGAATGAATGAGTGAAAATACCGTAGAGTTAAACAGTGAACTTGTTTACTTCTCTCTGAACATAAAAGTTATTGAGCCGAGCCTGTCTGCCTTGCTTTTTTGATTATTCTGATAATTTGTGTAATAAAAAGCAAAAGAAGTCACCAGCTGAACATTCTTTATCTTTAAAAACACTTGAAGCTATTTCTTGCCATTTCATCTTTTGTCTTCATTGAGATTTTTTTCCCTGTCATGTAGTGTTGTTTCAATAAAGACTCACAAAACATCTTAAGGTTTTTCATTATACTCCCTTGTGATAAGACTGGATTTGCTGAGTCCTGGATGTCCAACATTACTCTTATTAAAAACAACGTGGCTCTGAATTCCCTTCATCCATCATGGGCTTGGTGTTGTTTTTCGGTGTACTACTACAGATACAACCTAATCTTCTTTCACCAACTCAGTCTGTCCACTTCACATGCTGCCTGAACAGATTAAAACTAGAATTCAGAGGAAAATGGAAGTTTTAGGACAATAGTTTTGCAAAAGCTTTGACAATGTGTTAAACCACCAGCCATTGCCCATGGACACAGTTAAATGTCTTTCCTTTGCATTCATTAACATATCTTTTAAGATACTCTTCAGCAAAAGGTCCAGAAGTTGATTAAAGACATGTTTGCTCGGAGGCAGCAAGAACAAAGGTTGACTAAGCTGTAAGGGGAGCACAGTATCTGCACAGCTGCCATTAAAAACTGTAATATCGGTTTAGCCTTCTAGACCTTAGCCATCAATAAGAAGGTCTTCATGACTGACAAAGGCAAACAGGCAAACAACAAACAGCTCACAGGCACAATCCTACCTGATAAGGCCCATAACCTCATTCACTCCTGAATGAAGAAGCTAATCGAGTCAGGCTGACATCATGAACTGAGATAAAGCCCGTAAATACCATTTTTTTTTCACACCGTGTTCGATAATTATAGCTCTCTAATCCACCAATTGCCAGAGTCTAAGGGTGAAGACACTGCTTCAAGATAAGACTCAGGATGTTCATTATTGCAATCACATAGAAAATGTTCCTCTTTTATTCTTTGTACATTTAGAGCAAATTCCTGCTATTTTAATTCGATGTTGCTGCCAGTTTTGATTCCCCATGTAGCAACACTGAGGAAAAACTGGAATTAGTTTCGTGCTCAGCCCAAGCAGCCCATACTAATAGGTCTTGTAGGAGTTGTTGCTTGTTGGACTATTTTGGCTTTGTTGAATTATGTATTCAGAGCTTTGCTGTTAACTCCAGAGGAAACAGCAAAGTACACAACTATTGACTGGTTTTGCCAGGACTCTCTTCTCACATTCCTAATACAACAACTTCAGCATGTTCTGATTTCAACGCCTGTACAAACAAGTGTCTCTTTCACTCACTTCTCTGCCGCCTGTGTTGTGTGTAATTTTGCACTGTCATAACTGATATCCATCACAGTCTTGCTGATCGCTGCTTTCATAGACTAACAATCATCATATTTGCTCATGTCACCTTGTTGACAGAAAAACAAGATCCTCAATTTTATCAGCATTGTCAGTTCAGCAGTCATCCCAGTGAAACTGCACAATGAATGCCCTTGACTACAAAGGGCTTTTGGGTTTTGACTGTTGTGCATGTGCTCGTTTACTACATGCAACTTAAACATGTGAAACTTGCAATGCTGTTTACTCCATTTTTATTCCCCATCTTACTGGCAGCATGAACTGGTTTACTGTTTTCTCTCTGTGTTTACAGTGTTGGATGCATGGCGTGGAAAGGCCTCTCTGTAAAGTATCATTTAAGCCACTGGAGAGAGGGCAGAGCTGGGTGAGGTGGACTCTAAGTGATGTCCTAGCCAAGCTCTCCATCCCACTTTTCTCAGGATGGACAGAGAGAATATCCTTCCTCCTGGGAGACTGATCACCTGCAGTTCAGCTGTCCAGAGGGACTAAACTTGAAAAATTGTAAATGTTATCGGTTCTGTCTGTGTCCCAGGCACTTTGAATATATTCTAAATGCTTAATAAGTAGGGTTAATTTGTGAATATTTATTCAGCATTCACACTTTTATTTTCAGTTTCTTTTCTTTTTCTGTACATTTTATTTTTATTTTTCCCTTTCACATATCAAAACGTTCAGCTTTGTCGAGAGATATGTGTTGTGGCATTTTGATTTACCTTTTATATACAATTTCCTCAAACAAATACATCCTTTAATTCTTTCATTTAATGATACTTTTAGTTTTTTTTTAGCAATTGGCTAATTTCACTTAACCCTGTGCTACTTTTATATTGCCACTTTTAGCTTTTATCCAGCCTTTTGCTACTTTTAACTGATCTTTGTGTGGTTTTTAGCTAACTTTTGCTACTTTTAAGTTTTAGCTATTTTTCTTTTAGCTTCAACTGCTCAGCTTCAGCTTCTTCAGTAAATTTCATATATATACTGTGTGTGTATATATATGGTAAATGGTAAATGGTACTGAACTTATAGAGCGCTTTTCAAGTCCCTCCGGACCCCCAAAGCGCTTTACACTAACAGACATTCACCCATTCACACACACATTCACACACTGATGATGGCAAACTACACTGTAGCCACAGCTGCCCTGGGGCACACTGACAGAGGTGGGGCTGCCATGCATCGGCGCCACCGGACCCTCTGACCACCATCAGTAGGCAAGGTGGGTGAAGTGTCTTGCCCAAGGACACAACGACTGAGAYGGCTRGACGGGGGATYGAACCAGTGACCTTCTGGTTCCAGGACGACTCMCCTAACCACTCCGCCACAGCCGCCCATATATATATATATTAGGTGTGCAACAATATATGTACCCATATCGAACCGTATCAAACAGTGCTTTAGGTTCAATACACACTTGTATGGAACAATACAGATTTGTAAAATTTATTTTATCAACATGTCTTCTAAAGATAGTCTGTGTTGAAGGATAAGTGGGGCTGGTTGGTCGGACTGGTGCGGCCTGGGCTGGGACTTGGCTGTCTGCTCTTCTCCACCCMAGATTGAAGGGGCCTACCTCCTGGGTTCAGGTGTGAGCTGCCCTCTGCAGGGGGTGGGTGCATATCCTAGACCTGGGGGGTATAGAGTATGTATGGGGAGGGTGAGTGGATTGTGGCGTCTATCTTGTGTGTCTTTGAATGAGTGGGTGAGAGGATGAGGGTGGGACTGTGTGATTGTATCTATGTATGCTTGTATTTTTGTCAGGCTGGGTCTTGGGCGGCCCCTTCTTCGGGATCATTTGAGGGCCCATTACTCCCCTGCCGTGCTGCCCTCTGGTGGGTTGTGCCTTTGCCTGCCGGTGCACTGGTGGCTCTCGTTGTCCGGGTCTGGGTGCTTGGGCATGTGCCGGCTCAGCCCGGTGGCTGCCCGGTGGGGCTTGGGTCCCTCTGGCCCTGTCGGGCCTTGGCCTGGTGGGGGGGGTGCGCCCTGGGGGCCCGGGTCTCTGTGTCCATGCCTGGATCCACTCTGGCGCTGTGGGTACCAGCGGGGCCTGTGAGTTCGTCGCTGCTGGCCCCAGGGGTTACTGTGTGTGTTCGCTGGTGGGGCTCTTCCGGTTCTCTCCGGTGGTCCTCTTTGCGGGGTGGGTGGGGGGCCCTTCCGGCGCGGGTGTCTCTGGGGCTGCGCGCTTGGGGTCCCTCTTGGGGTCTTTGGTGCTGGTCTCCCTTATGTCAGCTTCCGGCTTTGCGGGTCGGGTCTGTGGTCCCCCACAGTCATTTTGAAATATTCCATTGGAGAG
>NW_013952496.1:412139-419793 GCF_001266775.1 Austrofundulus limnaeus
ATATATATATATACAAATCTATTAAGACCTCAGAATTCACACTGCATTTTCAAAGAAAATACTGTTACACTAGTTTGAAAATGTTTTCAAAGCTGAGCTTTTAAAACACTCAAGTTAAACTCAATGATTTGTAAACAGACAATCATTAAATCAGTTGATAAGATCCTAATAGAAGCACTTCACTTATGTTAACACATTCCAGACTTTTCTAAACAAGCAACAAATAAAGACACAATTATCAGAAGGAGAATGACTACTAAGGGGCATTAAGTAAAATTCTGTATCTTTGAAGCATAAAAGCTCATTTTAGAATGCATTTTACGATAAGACAAACTATGTCTATATGTTAGAGGCATTTGGCATTATAATTTCAAGACAAGTGAACTGTGATATGTGATATTGTAGATTGAAGAATTGTGGATTCGAGAAACATTCATTACAGATGACACGCCAGATGAAGTCAGGGATGACTATAGTTTAAGTAGCATGGTGCAATAGTAATCCCATCTCCAGCCTTGTTACTGACTTTTCTGTTGTGATATGGACATAATTTAACAGAGCTGCACAGAGAGATTGCTCTGGTTTTATAGGGCAGCTGATACTACACAGCAGATTGCAGCCCAAACACCATTTTACACTTGAACAGCAATAAAAGTGAAGGTTAGAACAGCAGCAGAATGATCAAAAGTGAACCACAAATTTATAATGATTTGTTGACATGGTTGACAGAACATCAGTTTGTCTGGCCACGAGCGGTCACAGCTAGGAGGCTACAATCAAATGACCAAGCTCAAGAGAAAAAAAAAGGGTGAAGAGGAGTTTGTTGCTGTTGTGAGTCTGTGTGGTTCAGCTGACAGCTTGAAAATATAACACAAACCAAGGACAGCAAAACAAAGTGTTTCATGCTCTACAATAAAGCTTGAACATCTCAATTGTATGCCTTTAGGGAATAACATTTAACTTTTCTTTGGCTACCAATTCCTCAGGTTCATTTGCACTTGTCACAAACGTTACACGAATAATGTCCAATTAGGTCAGGTAAAAATATCAGTCAAATAAATCATGCTCTCTGTACGACTGAGAAAGAAATACACATTACAGCCTGTCAAGGGTGTAGAAAACATGACTCCCATGGGGGGGAACACAGACCATGTACTTCATTATTCTTCTATTGAAAAGAAAGAAATTGTAGCTATCACACTTTTTTACCCATTAACCTACAAATGCTATTATTTTTTTCACCAGTATCCATTCCTGGCAAAAGAAAAAAAAATATTGTGAAAAATACTGCTGCATTAGAATCTAGGCCAAGATTCAAGGTAAAAAAATAAAAGGGGGGGAGTTAATGAGCGTCTGGTGAATAGGGTTCATTTACCCCGTTTCCAACTCACCTGATTCCCCACTTCTACTGTTCTCTATACCTAAATCTGTCACCTTGTAGAGCCTGCTGGCTGTAAGACAACTAGAATTGTGAAGTTTATTGCAAGTCATTTTTCATTGTGTGAAATGACTCCAATAAAATCTTGATTTGAGTCTGTGTCAGACTGTCACATATGGTGGCAAAGTGAAGTGCTACGATTTAAATAGAAAATGTGTGTGAAATCAGAGAAGCTTAAGGTTAACTCTCGTCATAAAACCCCCAAATCAGTTATTGTCAAGACCATTTAGAAGCTGAGAAATGTCACTATAGGCTGTTGTGTCTGTAGGCCAGTATCTATGTGGCATTATGTGAATTAAAAATCAGTGTAATACTAAACACTAAAAGCAAAATCTAACTGAGCTGTAACTGTTGGTAGCTGGTTTGCAAAGGATAAATTTATGTTTTAAGTTGTCTTTGTTAGAGGCTTGCAGGATTGTAGCTAGATTTTCAAACAGTAACAGTATAAATTGCAGTGCAACTGGATGTGAAGTTGGATATTAGATTTATGGCAGATGATACCGTATATTTGTGATTTTTTTTTCAAGTAGCTACCTACAGCCAGGAAAATGCACACTTCTTAAAAATAGCATGTTGCCATCTGTGTGTGAAAATTGGGGAGAAGCATGTTGCACCTGCCATCCTGATTTTTGCCCATGGCACCATAATTCCTATTTCCAGGTTATTAGAGAGAACTTGACACCACTAAAGTCTCAAGCAAACTACCCTGTATTGTATCAACATTTATCCAATTCTACAAGAATTCTAAAGGTTTGGTTTCAGTGGCACACAAGCAGCTACTCTCTGCAAAAGAATCATCGACTCATGACAGAGGGATGGTAGCCAAAAGATGAGTGACACAAAAAAATTGCCAGAGCTCCATTTTGTAACATCGGCTCAGCATGAATGTTGTTTTTCACTGGAACTATCAAGCCTTGACTTTCCAGAACTCACAGTGGTGATTCACTACAACAACTCTTCCTTCACTTCAGACTCACACACCTCATCCAAAACTCACATGATGGAACTCAGAGCACATGGTACTCCATCTAACAGGGGAGTGCTTTGTTACCCAATAAACTTACGCATGTCATTGTCCTAATAGCACCTCTTTAAAACTAAGTGGAGGAAAAAATATGCACATCAAGTTACGTAAACAGTAATTCTCAGTCAAAGTTAAGGCATAAACAGTAAATAGTGTGACAAATTGTGTAGTTATAGGCTCCAAGCCAATGGTCGGACGAAAAAGTAATTCAACAAAAAGACCAAAAATAATGTGGGACTTATACCTCCATTAGAGGAAACCTCCTGCAAGCAGCTGATAACACTTTTAAACAACAAAAAATAAAAGTATATTCATGAGATAATTCTCATTTCTAAGAACTCTATTAGACAATATTTCTGAATATTAACTTTGAGGCTGATAATGCCACACAAACAACAATATTCTTTATTTATGAGGTGATCTGTTTTCCAGTGACTGTGTAAGTCGATTTATAATAAGCATTATTGTTTCCAGGCTCTTATAATTTGCTGCACCTGAAAAATTTGCCACTATTGTTTTAAATTAATCCAATATTATAATAGAAGTGTTATCACAATGCACTTGCAGCCACTGCCATAAGCAACAAAACGAAAAGGGGCAGTATTTATCATGAAGCAGTGCAGAAAAGGACCTAATTGGAGAATTTAATGGAAGTGTTAGAAGATGCTGGAGGTTTCAAGCATGATTACATTTCAAAAAAAAAGTTTACCATTGATCCTCTCTCACAAACTCAATATTTTGTGGATTGACTGAAACAGCAAAATCTAACAAAAAATCTGTTTACAAAAATCTCACAAACATGTTGACCGTTTGAAAAATCACACTTAATCAATGTGGCTTGAATGGACGGATCGATGTGTAAAACGAAACCCATGGCGTGTGACTCCCTTTAAACACTGGCCCATATTTAAAATCCTTTGACTGCACAAGAACATCCTCACAGTCTCACAAACACACCCAGCTCTCCTCTTTTGTACGAGGGAAGGAAGCCACACTCTTAAATTAACTGGTCTACTGAAGCAGTCAGGGATAAGATGACACTCTAAAGAATTATCATCATTATACGGCTCTGACAGAAATGGGTATCGGATTATCGGCGATGAGGGTGAATACTAACAAATCTCCCAGCAGCTAACTGGCTTGAAGAAAGCGGGTGGCAGCTGATACCCAATAAATCTGATCATGTTTCAGCTCAGAGAGTGGCCCGGGCGGCTTCCAGAAAAATAAACCAGGGCTACCCAATGTATTACCACTGAGTGTTCACATCTGCCCTCTTTTCTTCTACATGACCTTAGTTTTATTCAATATTCTCTAAGCCAAACGCTTCTGTTACCGGATTATAAAGGAAATGAATTATCAGCAGGTAGAAACATGGATCTCTTAAAAAGTAGTGTGGTTATTCAGAGGACCCTGACGAGCAGCTCAATACTGTTTTGCTATAAAGCAAAAATTAAAAACAAGTTGAAAAGTTTAGTCTAGGATATTCGCCAAAGCTGAATAACATTTTGCACCTGCTCAGAAAAACAAGTTCAAACGTTGACAGGATTAACACTGAATGAATGTGAACTAAAGTTCAATGAAATATAAGAGAATTATTTGGACTGAAATAAATCTTCAAATATTTGTCTATGATTCAAATACAAATATCTTTATATATATTTCATAATAAAACATAGTGAGATCCTAATCACAATAATCAATTTAGTTCACAATCAGTTTACTGTAAAATAACAGTTGATTAAACAAAGTAAAACAAACATTGAAACAATATTCTTTTTGTGTGTTTTTTATTTGAATTATAATGCAAAAAGATAGATTGCTGTTCTTTTCATTATGTAACTTTGATTTATAAAATGATAATAACTTGTAGTTAAAAAGAAAGTATAAATCAACAATGTAAAGAACATTATTATTTTGTTTATTAAAGAAAATAAAATGTCTCTTTTGAGGAAGATCTTTTTCAAAGACAGGTGTAAATGTTTATTACCCCTCGGGGTGACCCTTACAACTATAACATTATCTCTGGCACAGTGCTGTACACAATGCTGTGGAATATTTGTTTATTTTTGAAAGCTCTATTTATTATAGACCAAGTGTCCTGTTATAGTTGGGAAGTGAAACCAAGTTGGACCCAGTTAGCCATTTTTACAACTAGAACATACACACTAGTTATGTGTGGCTTATTCCCACCTATACTTTATTCTCCCACACTATCATGGCATTATGTACACTTTCTTTTAAGCATGAAACAGCTAATTACACTGCAATGTCCTAATCGTCAACATAGAACTAAACTTGTACTGGGACCAGCCAACAGGGAAGGCTGGTCCCATTCTGGCATCGACCTCTGGGTTCCAGTGTGGTGTAGACATTTATTATTTTTGGGAACCTCAACGTTAAGATGAGAACTACTGCTGAAACTTTTATAATCTCTCATATAGAGCTTGAAAAATACTCCCGGGATTCTTCAAACTTTGTGATTGTGTGCATCAAACCCATTTTCTCCTACCACTCTAACATAAAATAGCTGAGGGGTTTGTCCTCATCTGGAGACTATAAGCTCACAAGTGACCTAAATATACTGAAAATAATGCATACATTACAGCCAGGAACAAAAAATATATATAATAAAACAAAATAAAATAAAATTGTGTTGTGATCCATTCTGACTTTCATTAAAAGCTTGCAAACATACAATATGACATCAAAGCAATGCACTTTAAAAGACATCAGTAAACCAACAGTAGGTATTGTGACACACTAAAGGATATTAAGCCAAACAACACATTTCCACAGTGAATTATGTACAATACAACACTCAAAGACCCGACAAAGAAGAAAAATGGCTCTTTTGTCAGTGCAACACATCCCAAAGGAAAACTCTATATCACATCAGAAGCACAGGCCATTTTGTAATGTCTGCTGCCCAGTAGTGGCTGCAGTGCCACGAGGAGTGCACACTGTGATCTGTGGCTTCAAGACAAAGTGCTAAAAGCCAAGGGCATTAATCCATCCTGTTCTACAGGCCATTGCCTGACTTATCTTTTCTGAAAGATCCCGAGCTCCAGGGATCATGTTCAGTTTAATAATGGATATACAGCACACCTGTAAACGTTAATGTTGTTTTTGCTTTACAGGACTATCCATACAGGCTGCCATTGTCATGCTCTGAACATCCCAGGGAGAGTTGCATTTGTTTTTCCAAGAAAAATATTAAGGTCAGGAAGTCAAGAATGAAGGCAGATAAATTACTGAATAATTAATAAGGTCTAATTTATAAAGCGGCGCATACCTCAGCTGCTCTCATTAAATAATCATTCCGCAAAGCAGACTTCAGGGCTTTGTCACAGCAAGCGATCATCTTGGCAATCTATAGTTTGGAAAGTTGGGATATGGATCTCAAAAGGGTTCTTAAACAAAACTCTGACAAAGATTGCACACGGCTCTCCTCTCTTGACAGTGGCCTCCAGCAAGACTCATCCCTACCCTTGAAGAGCTACAGGCAATATTGTCATTACCTTCAGCTCTGTGGCGTTTTCCTTCCCTCCACAGCCACACACTCAGTGATGCTTATGCTCCTTATGAAGGCACCTCCTCATGGCAAGAATATTAAAAAATGTGCCTGATGGTGTTCGCTTGGGAAGGTGTCTGTCTTTATTGTGCGGGGAAATGATCAGGCACTTGGCCTTAATGTGCAGGTACTGCTTTCTCTCCCTGAGCTGACAGGATTAGTCGCACTCTGCAGAGTCTACTTAATGTTATTGTAAAATGCTGAATTAGACTATTTTGACTGTCTAATGTGTCTCAAAGTATCTGTTTAATTTATCCCTCCCTTTGTTTCAGCAGCACGTGTAGCTGGTTTATCACCGAAGCTGCAGTTTCTTTGTTAAACAACAAGCAGTGTGGATTAATTGCAACTGTTCCAGCAACAGAACAGTAGTTTATCCAGAAAATATGCTGCTAATGGCTGCATGTCACCCTGCCTGTCTGTGGCTGTACGTATGTGCCTATGTTAGTGTGCCAGATTTTAACCAGCCAGTTTGATGTGCTAAAAACACAGAGAGAAGCACAGATGGCTTTGGTCATTATTTGATTGATTTGCATTGTTATAGCCCTTAAAAAATGGTCCATTACACTGAATTTGTAAAGCAATAAAGGGGAAAAAAGAGCTTTGTCCAAGGAGAGTTAATTTTCTGACATATTCCCAATTTCCTCCCTGATTTTCAAATGGATGATGAAGACTGTCAGGAGCAAAAATGCAAAGTAACTGTAACATCAAGACCAACACATGTTCCCCACTGCTGGAGCCAGAGACACTTGGCTCCAAGTGAAAGCTTCCCAGCCAGCTCTTCTTGGCACTGCTGGCTCTGTCCTAGGCATACTGATTCTCATATCAGGGTTCATTTACATAATCCTGCCTGTGACGGGTCTCAGTTTGATGAAGGGTGGTAATGCATTCCTGTAACAATGTTTCATCCCTCAACATGCCAATGTAAACACAACAGTGATGGCATCTGATGATGCACACAACAACTTTACATTGTAAAAAGAAAGAAAGCAGTCATTAATAAGTAGTTGGTGCTTTCAAACTATTTTCTTAGTGCCACTGAACTTGTTTTGGGGAATTCTAATACATAACAATAGACATCAAGGCAGGACTATTCTCTCCTAAAATACTGCAATAATAGCTACCCAAATCTAACAAGGCTTCATTTTGTAAATTGCAACAAAGTAAAAGGCAGCTGCATGAATGTCCTGATGCATCTCAGTAATCCAAGTAGAAAAAAAATCAAAAATATAAAAATAAGTAGGTCCTCTGGATGGGTTCTTCTTTAGTGAAACGTTACGTCTCTCCTCCAAGAGACTTCTTCAGTCTGATGAGTTTCAGGTGAACTTATAAGCACTGCCTCAACATGGACAAACAGGTTAGTCATATGTAAAAGAGGGCCATCGCCTAACAATAGCTGCATGAATCTTCCTTTCACTTACAGTTACGTGTGAATTTCTAATCTTTAGTTTACAATATGATGCAAAAGAAAATTTAAAAAAAAACTGAATATTTTGTTTATATTATTTTTCAAGACTTGTTTAAACCTCAAAGCAATTTTACACCACCAGCCATATGTCCACATCCACACACACACCGATCCAGTAGATTGGAAGCATTTAGCTGGTGACAGACAGATATATAT
>NW_013952496.1:419803-440565 GCF_001266775.1 Austrofundulus limnaeus
TATATATAAGCTGCAGTTAGTAGAAGATTAATGGTTGATTGTTTCGTTAAAATAAAACTTTAGTTTGATACAGTTCCTTTTATAAAAAAAACCTGTCTTTTCTGTCCAACATATTTTACATTTCTTAAATGAATAAAACAACAAGCAATATGTATGACACAATATATCTGTCAAGGTTTTAACCACTATAATCTCCAAGTTGCTTCAAATGACTCATATTTGTGGTCAATGAGTGTCATACACTGAAAACAAAAATTGTTATTTGTAAATAAAAACTGTACATTTTTGCATACCAATACGGAAGCATTTCTTAAATGCTTTTTTGCAAAAAAAAAAAACTATCCAAAGAGCTATCTATAACGATGCTCACACTGAGCTCTTTGCAGCTGGATGCTCCTTTGCACAAGAGGGAGTCTTTCACATCCTAATGAAATATGAATGAAACGTCTCATCCTGCAGGATTGAGACGTTTCTGATGACTTAAGGGAAATCTGTTTTTACAACTACAACATACACAAAACCCCACACATTAAATATATATATATATAAGATAATTGTTCTATTTTATGTACTTTGTTATACATTTTATTAATGCTTCTAATGCTTCAATTAAAAAAAATATCTAGGCAGCATTTAATTTCACTACCTAAATAATTAAAAACTCAAATTAATGGTCTTTAATTTTAACTGAACCCAGAACATAGTGTAACACTTCAACAGATGGCACCTTATGTTGACTGTGATCGCCTGGCGGGAAGTTGGACTCACACCTCCAACCTCCCAGCGCAGTTTTTTTTAAACAATGTAGCCATGGTTGGGAGATTAAGTAGTCTGCCACAGGAGTGCATGATGCTTCATTAGGCTAAGCAAGAATGAATGTCAGTGCCTGAAGCAATCTGGGACCCAGTGAGCTGTCGAATAACCTCCAATGCATTTTTTACCAGCTATTCATTACCTCCCACTGTATTGACTAAGTTTAAGTAGGACTAGAATGATTATTCAAAAGAACAAATTAATTCTTCACATAATGCTTTTACCTGAGATCTAATGATGGCATGCCTAATGTATTTAAAGATGCTAAGGTCAGCAGTGCATTAAACCACAAATATGAGAGTGGTGATGTTAATGACACAATAACTTCTGACCAACAAAAACCCTTTGAGCACTGCAGCTGTGCCAAAACATCTATAAAAGCTCAAGAAAACAACTAACAATGTCTCAATAACAAAATGAGTTGGCCTTTAGTACCACTTTACCACTCGATTAGAGTTTATATTAAATTAATATTGTATCAAATTATCCTTTATTCTCACTATGGTTCTACTAAGAGGGTCATTACTTATATATTTCTTTAAACTAACAATTTTCTGTGCAGTGTAAGATTTATGGAGCTATTGTATTATTATTCATCATTTTTTGTGATGTATTGATAAAAATGAAGAGCAATAGGTAAGCCAAGATCTGATGAAAAAAAATGCCCCTGTGTTAGTCTTTGTCTTTTAATGAAAGAGCAGTACTGTTATTAATTTAGTTAGTTATTTGGTTGGAAATGTTTAGTAGAGTGTTACCAACAGTGATTAAAAGGGGGAATAAAAAAGTGAAGGGGAAAAAAAGTATCCTGCATTCCCGTACTTGTATCAGAAGGTTTTGTAAAATATACTAAAAGTAAAGAGAAAAGGAAGCAGTAGGGACTTTATAGTGGTAATAACATTTTTCCTAAATATGATTCCTTACAGCAAAATATTTATTTTTTCTAGATAGAATTACAACATATGTTAGACTTTAAAAGTATAAATAATGTGAATTAACTGAACATGGAACCTTAAAACTGAGTACAAGAAATTTCCGTAAGTAAAATTAATTTACTTGTATGCCATTTATGTTATTTGGTTACTCAAAATGAAACCAAAAACTGTGTTTTTCTATCTTTATTTTCTATTGTATACATCATCTTAGTGAAAAGAAAAAAGAAAATCAAACCCAAGAGTAATCTATTTAGTGTTTACTAGTGATATTTGGGGTGAATCAAGTTCACTGTAAAAAAAGGGGCCACACATATCTTTTTAATGAGACTAAAGTTATATTATGAGATTAGAGTTGTAATATTATTTCCAACTATGTGCAGGTCTCTACTTGTAAATCTGCAATCAGATAACAAAAATGTTTAAATTACAGATTTTGTACTCATGCCAATGCTTTAATAATACAAATACTAATATCTCCCATCTTGTAAAACTGTTTTAAAGTTAAAGTATTTTCCTTTGGGTGAAGTGATTCCATCAATAGAGGCTTAATTTCCCAAAAGTTTAAAGCATATGTATGAGGCTTGCAAATCACTTAAAACACAGAAACATCGTAGTATCTATCACTGCATGAGTTTATGTTCAAGCTGGTTAATTTACAAAAGAAGAAGTCAGTAAATGTATAATTAAAATTTTTAAGCTAAACATAGAGAATGACATTGGGCATAGTGGTTTCCTGTGTTTTCATCAGGTGCTTCACAGTAAAATGAAGTCCGAGTGGAGCTATCTTTTGGAATCTCCCAGCAAAACAGTGGCCTGAGCTTGGAATTTGTTTTGGCTTTATCAGCACTCTGTCAGTAGATTTCAAACAGCAGCAAGCAGAGCAGATTAGCCTGGCTCTATACCACCAACACTGTTGACTCATTTGACTCACAGATGAATACAAAATTATCTCTAATTCGTTCAGTGCGAGCAAACAGACGTAACATCGTCTGGCATTAAACTGGATGGGAAAGTGCCGTTCCAGGCCTGCTCTGCTTTTCAACCTTTGCTTGTAACACATGAAGGTCATAGCACACGAGGCTCAATATAGGCCAGCTCTCTGCAGCGAGACGAGACGGAGGGGCTGAACTTCATCTCCAGGAGGACAACAGAGTGCCACTGTCACAGGCGGTGTCTACTCTCTTTGCCACCAAGAGCGGTCACGTGGAAGGAGGCCAGCCCTCGAGCAGGCACGCTTGTGTGAAAGTCTACGTGTTTGCACGTATGGATGCAGAGGGAGCAATCTGGAGTGTGCTGGAGGCTATGGCCTTTTTGACATGATAGATTCTCCTTGCAGCTTGCAAAGAGTGGAAACCACCGCCACATACAGTACTCTGCTGTCTGTCTTTCAAAATCTGGGAGTGGGGTGCACCCTCTGGGCTCGCTGCAGTCCTTTATCCTCTCACTATAAATTTGTTACTTATAAGAACATAAATAACAATTTTCCGCCTACAGCACTAAAACTGTTTTTCACCCTCTTGTGGATTTTTATCATTATTTTAAAGAGGAGCGCCATGACGCAGGCAGGATATTGTGCAAATACGAAAATCGTTGCCGCGTTTTAACATATTTGGGGTGGATCAAGTTCACTGTAAAAAAAGAACATACTCCGAGCTCTGAGATCATCACCTCTTACTGAGGGAAAAAAAGAGAGAGCTGTGAGGAAGGAAAAAAAATTCAATTCCAAATCTGCTGCTTCAAAAGTGGATGGACGCTGAATGCAAATAAAGTTCTGTTTCTCTGTGTTGTGATTTATCACTGCGCCGAGCAATAGTGCCGAGGCAGGCGGTGTATTGAACGGAATGACTCTCCTCACATATTGGAAAAGCAACTCAACAACAAAGTGCAGGAAAAATAGAGCCAGACAGACGGATGACCTTCAGTCCTCCTTGATAGGAACAGGTAGAGGGAATTGTTTAAAGAGCTAATCGTTCAGTCACATAAGAAAAAAAGATTGTGTGGAAAGCTTCTGTTTACATAAAAAGAAAAAAAAAGCAACCAAAGGGCGCAGATTAATTTTCTGTGAAGTCAATAAAACAAAGGGAGGTTAAAAATAATAAAAGATGTAGCACAAAAAATGAAGTGTAAGCCGTTTTGTAACTCGTACAGAATTACAATGATCTTATCTTTTGTGAAAAATTGTTCTTGAATAATATTCACGTGAATGAGAGCACATTTGCTCTGCTTATCATGAGCTGTATTACAAATATCCCCAAACTTCCTGCCTATTAGTACAGCATTTGACATTTTCCACACACTGCAGCCCTCCTCCTCCTCCACGTTGCTAAACAAGTTTGTAGTCAACAATAGCTTGATATTGCAGGACTAAACTGACTGAATTTCTGCTGAAATCTGCACTTCAGGATTTTTGCAAGTTTTCTGCTGGATAAAGTGATGAGATGCATGAAGAATGACGGCCTCTTCAACACTTTGTCTGGCCAATATTGTTTGTGAACTACTGGTACGGCATGCTATCCAGCACATCAAGCTGCATTCAGTAAAAACAATGTCTACATTTAAGAAAAAAAAAAGGCAGTACTTAAAAATCAAGGCTTCCTGTTTCTCTCTGCTCTGATTCTCCCATTTGGTTCTCATCCACAGTTTTCACTAAACAGGATTGATTGAAGATGGGCCTTATGTTTTCCATTTATCTCCTTTCCATATAATTCTCCGGTGATGAGTCATGTCACCACGGCTCTGCCATGGGTGAGCCTCAATCTCTGTGCCAAATGACTGCACCAGAGAGCGATCCCTCAATGCAGCCATGGCATCAATCTTGCTTGGAAGCGGTTGGTGATGAACCTGGCCTGCCTGAAAAGTTCTCTGGCTGACAGCTTCCATGATCAGCCATCACAGATGGCGCTGTGATTTATACCAGAACGCCACATCAGCAGACAAATGGAGAGAGGTCATTCCTCTGTTCTTGAGTGTTCACTGTGGAGAACCAAGAAAACCGGCACTTCTGTCTCACAAGGGTCCATGAGTTTTAAACAAAAGCCAAGGACCATTTTGAGCAACTAAAGTGCTTTCCTGCTGGTCACTTTTGTAACTCCTTCTTGCAAATCACAACATGATAGACTATTCTGCTTTAAAGGCAAAAACTTGTAGAATAACATCAGAATTGTGTCAGAGACCTTCCTTGAGTTACCCTTTAGCTTACCCAAAGGTGCAGAGATATTTTGCCACAAAAAATATTTATTTATTTACTGTTATTTTACCAGGCAAATCCCATTTAGATCTCAGATCTCTTTTTCAAGGGCGGCCTGGGCCTGATATATATATATATTATTAGCCTATTTGATGAACACGGAAAATTAATTGTGTCATGAACCTTACTGACCACTGGACCACTAATCTGAAGACTATGTCACAAGTGGGCCACATTCTTCCTTAAAGGTTGCAAAGCATGATATCAAACATTAAAAATAGTAATTTTATTCTCCTGAACTTCACAAAATGGCCCAATTTACTCCAGTAGTTTTCCAGGTGCATTTATTTGCAGTTCTGAAATGCAGGTCCACTGTTACGGGAAATAAACAGTGGTAGGCAGCGCTAATCCAAAAAATTAGCTCCGCAATTTCTAAAGCGCTTATGAAAATATTTAGGTCCGCAACTTCAAAAGCACTTATGCCATAGAAAAACTAGTGGAAGCTAATTTTAATGCACAAGTTCAATTTGACACTTACTAGCTGTAAATAATTCATGTACAATATATGCACAACACTGCCAACTAGCTGTGTATGAACCCTTTTACAGCTTAATCCTACAACTGCCGATTGCTGGGGATGTGATTTCCTGAAAGAGACCTTTGGCTCCCGGTGTAAAAATTAAAAAGTTGTTGAGGATTGCTAGTTCGGCTGCTTTTTTTGTCTTTTTCTTTTGTCCATGTAGTTGCTCCAGTTGACCACTAGATGTCTGTCTTCATCAGCATAACATCTTTATATCAATTCTGTGTCTCTAACCCCATTGGCCGATTGCTTCGACCAATTACGTCAAGTATTGAGCTCCGATTATAAAGTAAAATAAATCAATGCATACAAAATTTTAGTATGGATTACAAACATTAACTGTTTTTGCTGGGACAGGGAGTCCTAAACATTGCCTTCCTGCTACGTAGCAGACACAAAGCATTGTGGGAAATGAGAACCGTGGCCCAAAGCAACAGTCAGCAAGGACGTATATCTTTCCAATAAGTGTGTTTATCTCGGAGGGGTGCTGTTGGATAGATCACGTGTTGTGATTCATTGACAGCCATACCTTCCGCTGTTCAAGATAATAATGACTGGTAGATAATTAGTTATTAGCAGAACTGCATTTTAATTTTAGAAAGCACAAATCCGCTTATGAATTATAAAAATTAGTAAGACTGCTAAAGCGCAAACGAAATATTTAGATCCGCAATTAGCGGATTTGCGCTTTGGCGGGCTGGTGCCACCACTGGAAATAAAGCACCTGGCTGAATGCATTGAAAATCATGTGGGACTTGCATTCCTTAGTGTGACATTTGAGGGACCAACACTGGGCCTATATATACACAGATCAGTCATTTTACCCTGTTTTTATACCACTACTGCTTTACTACTACTGCTACTTACGAATAAAAAGGCTGCTCTATCAGCATCTCTAGTTAAAAATGTTTTTTATTGCAATAATTCTTATCCATTTATAGAACAAACATGTAGCTTCTACACTCAGCCTTTTAGATGTAAGATGAATTAAAATTTCCCTCTGTGAGACAATTGTTTTCCTTGTAAATGAAAGAACTGATTTGCTGCAGACAAACAAGACTGAAGACTTGGAGTAAAGAAATCAAAACCATGACAAGCTTATAAAGCAGCTTTCTTGTGTCTTCAAGCCATTATGCATTCGTTTGCCAGCACTGCAGAGGGGAGTTGTGCTCTAATTAAACTCACCTCCAAATATCCTTGCCGACACCTCCAGAATACTCAAAAGCTTTGAAAATGTGGCTGAGATGGGAATTTGTTATGCATGTACGCAGCACTGCTAATAAATTCCCTGTTTAGACTTCAGCCGAGATTAGCGTTGCAACCTGCAGAACACATCTCCTGCATGGGTCTGAGTCACAAAGGTCACTATTCAAATTCGTTGACACATGAAAACCTTGTGTGATTGAAGCAGTCCTCAGAGGTAATGCCAGCTGCCGGAGCAGGGCTGTGTGAACTGCTAACTACTGATTGCTACGGCAAACACCTGTGCGGATAAAACGTTTTGCTACCATTCAACTTTATCAAAGCTTGAACGATGAAGCAGCAGCAGATCTAAACACGACTGCAACAAAGTTTCTTCATGCTCGCTGACCGTTTAGATTTTTACTTGCCAACACAAAGAGGAATATCACTCCCATATGCTTAATATTGAAAATAAGATCATCTTTTGTTAAGATGTTACAGAGTTACAGCCATTTTGGTCAAACTTTATGAATATATATATTTTTTTCTGTTGGTTGCTCTCTTCTGCAGAGATTGCCACAGAAAGAAAACTTGCATGAAATATTTGGCAATTGTTTTACACAGGATGCTCTTCCTGACACAGCCTGCAGCCTCAAGACTGTGGCCTTGACCACAGAGCTACCAAAGCTCTTATAAAAAAAGAACATCATGCAATATTAGAATATTTTGTAAAAATTGACAGTGCTTAGAATATTTGTTGTGAAAGACCTTAGGCTACTATCACACCGAATCCTGGCTCAGTATGTATAAAACTGGTTGAGTTATAATCATTTCTGTATTTGCCAAGGTTGGTTGGCTGTCAAGGCCAATTTGAACCAGGATGGCTCCAAATGTTAACGGGTTTTAGATGTTTAACTAAAGCCTGTTCTATGGTTCATGATATGTTTTGCAGACAGACAGTGTTGACTCTAATATCTAATGCCAAAGTTTTAGATAATGATGATGTTTGTGTTGGAGAGAGACCGCATTGTTGCCCTACATCTGACAAAATTGTCTAAATTTATCAGGTTTGCTTAGTCTTGGTGGCCATTGTAGATGGAATTGACTCCAAAAGTTTGTAATTTGTAGATGTAATTTCTTTTCAAATGTAAATGTGAAAGTTGCTTTACCCTTACTCAATTCATTTGAGTGGACAAATCCAACAATCTGTTTTTTGAGTGTATTTTGCTTATGCTACACACGCATCAAAAATGAGCAAAAACATTATCACCTCTTGTCTTTGGTGGCAGGTGACGATTAAGGATTTTTTTTTTTTACTTTAATAGTGTTTGTTGCAGAAAACTTGTTTCAGTGAATTAAGAAATACATATTTTTGTCAAATAGCACAACATTATTGGTGGCACTTCATAAAAAGCCTTCTATTGCAGGCAGAATGTCGTTTGAATTGACGTTGAACAGTTGAACAAACACACCCCATTTGGTTTAAAGAACAGTCTGTTATTTAATGGCTTCCTCCCTGCACAAAGAAAGGTACACAGCTTCTCTGTGATAAAAGCTTATTAGCTACCTGAAAGGATTAAATCTGATCAGGCGAATGCACCAACTGTAAATAAACAGGCTTCAGTGTTTTATTCTGTTACTTTGTACAAATGATTTTTGGACTGAATTTAAAACTCGTATAAAATATCTGCCAAGAACTCACTTTTATGCCTGCTAAAAAAGGACACTGGTGTTCTGTTCATAGTACACATTTAAATATGATAATTCACTGCATTTTGTTAAGTGCTGAAGGAAAAAATGGTTATTAAGATTAATATTAAAGACAAACTAAATGATTAAACACATAATTACCTGCTGCTGACTGCATCAGGGGCTTGGATTGTCAAATCGTTGAGGATTCATGATTGGGAAATGAAAAACATTATCTAAAACACAAACTTAAATGTGAGTCTGAAATAAAAACACTAAACAATAATGGGAATTTTGTATTTTTAACTCCACACATTTTTTGTGATCTTTAAACAACCTTTTCTTTATCAAAACATTCAGCTCATTTAAGGGATGGGTGTAATGACTTTGTTTCTGGAGCTTTCATACTTAAACCAGAAAAATATATGAAAATACATTAGGATATCCTCAAATTCTTTAAAAAAAGTTATTTGTCAACTCTGCTTCAGGACATTTGCTTTAATATCGGCTGTGTCTCAATTCAGGGGCTGCAGCCTATGTAGGGTGCATTTGATGGCCACTTAAGTCACTGCTGTGAGCCTTAACGCCAATTCACGCTGCATGTGATTCCGCTCTGGTTTTGTTGAAATGAGATGTTAAATAAAATGCAATTTCAAATACTGATACTGGAGCTAAACTCAAAGTATCAATATTTGTCATTTATTTATGAATAACTTTTTTTCCCCAATAATACATAATTTGGTGAATTTATACCTCTTGTGAAAAGACGTGAATACAAATTCCAACTGAAGGATACAAAATATATATATAAAAAAACAAAACAAAACAAAGCAGCCACTGTTCAAAAGAATGTCCCAACACAGACGAGCTACATCTAATGGCCAGAACTCTGCAGTTTTCACTCATTTACAGGCCAGCGGTCACTCTTTCAGAGATGAGGATGTTCTCATTCTTGATAGAGAGGAACGCTGGTTTTAGAGAGGAGTAAAAGAAGCCATTTTTGTGAAGAAAGACCGTCCATCATTAAACAGCGGTGGAGGCCTCCGTTTTCAGTTGTCCCCCTCCTACAGTGCTGCTATTGCCAGTTTTTCTCCACCCCCTGTTAACAATAAGTGTTAATTAGGTGTCAACGATAGCCATGTGATGTGAGTATCAGTCACATGGAGGCAGGGCTTAAAAGCCTGAATTTTGCCTGAAACTCTCAGACTGAAGAAGTCTCTTGGAGGAGAGACGAAACGTTTCATTAGAGAAGAACCCGTCCAGAAGACCTATACAATTTTTTTTCTTTTTGGTTTAGCTGGATTACTGAGATGCATCAGGATGACACAAAATATAGTACAATACGTAGCATCGTGGTAACAGGGTAGTGTGTATTCATGCAAGCATACAGTACGTCATTTATGCAGCCAACAAGACCCACGTATGGTGCAGCCCATGTGGGCCGTAGGCTGTCCATGAAGACTGTGACCCCTGAATTGGGATACAGCTAATTTTTCCTTAAAAAATTTTTTTTTGCTACTTTTTTCTTTTAGCTAGCCCATTTCTTTTAGCTGCAGGCTAGTTTTCTGCTCTTTTGTCTTTAACAACTCAGTTCCATCATATTCAGAAAATTCAAGCAAAGGGTCATTTAACACTCAGTATTCACACTGCATTTGGCAGGAAATTTTTAATTTTTTTAATTCGATTTTTTCTAATTTTGTGGTTTTGCTGAAGAATTCAAACAGTTTTTAAAATAGCACCAGAGCAACATCTGAGATTTATATGCTATAGCTAAACAAGCAAGAAGTTCAACAATTGCAGCCTCTTTGAGGCAAGATAATATTCATCAGTGTGCCAAATGAACAACTTTGTTTGTCTGACAACAAAGTCAAACTACAAGTCTTGCGTGACAGTCCGGAAAATCAAGCTGAGTTTTGGCCGCAGCCCTAGAACAAGCATCTGTCAAAACAAACGCATCCCTCTTTTTTTCTTTGTTTTATAAAAATAAATAATTCACTTAGGATTCATGGATGAAATAAAAATAAATAAATAATAAAAGTAGACAGGGAACTGTGAAATCTCAGAGATATTAAATTTATAGCAAATTTAATTTTGGCTAGAAAGACATCATAAATGGAAATTGGGGGGGGGGGAGGAAAAATGAGCAAGATAACATTATAAAGAAATAAAGGCTTTTATGTTGAAAATAGTCTTAAATACTGGGTGATAAAATGATGTATTCTTAAAGAAGCAGTGGTACTTGTTTGGAACAAAGATATTACAAGCACTTACAAAGATGATGTCTTTCACGCGGTACACAAACATGTGGTATGTTTTTGTATTACTCTTAGAACAGATGAGTTCTATAATTCCTTACAGAATGCAGATTTTGTTGCTTTTTCATACCAGATTCTAAAAGTAATATTTTATGCTTAGAAAGGAGTAACAGGAGTGTGTATCAAATCTTTTAAATGGTGTTATGTACAAACTATGTGACAGTGTGAATTTTTCTAAGATGGGATCTCTCAACGAAAGTGTTGAGGCTGTACTTCTCACCACATTTTAGCTTATTGTTGTTATAGCAATTTTTGTGTTGTGCAGAGGTTGATTAGCTGTGGGGGCCACGTTGAATTTAAGTACCTCCAAAAGTGAATCACTTGTAGATGCAAACCCAATGATTACATTCTGAGAGTTTCATCAAGGGGACATATCATGCAAAATCCAATTTTTAGCTGTTCAATAAATTGAATTGTGTACTTGGAGTCTCTAGAAGTGCAGAAAAGTTTAATTTAGTCTTACCAGGTGAAGATATCTATATATTCTGTTTGGGTCAAATTTTTCAGCCTGATCGGTTTTCTTTATTTTCTATGATGTATTCTGAACTATTATCTGTGATGGAATTGCCAAATAAGGTCTAGACTTACCAACTACAATTTTATTGTCTTAATTCTCCTCTGGTGTTTCTCCACCAATTCTCCGAGGTGTTGAGGGGGGTCCGTTTTGGTGGCCTTAGGATGGTATCTCTGCTTTTTGCAGATGATGTGGTCCTGTTGGCTTCATCGGGACATGATCTGCAGCTCTCGCTGGAGCGGTTCGCGGCCGAGTGCGAAGCGGCCGGGATGACGCTCCGTGCCTCCAAATCCGAGGCCATGGTCTTGAGCCGGAAAAGGGYAGAGTGCCTTCTCCGGGTCAGGGGGGTCGTCCTGCCTCAAGTGGAGGAGTTTAAGTATCTGGGGATCTTGTTCACGAATGGTGGAAGAACGGAGCGGGAGATCGACAGGTGGATTGGTGCAGCGTCTGCTGTAAAGCGGGCGCTGTACCGGTCCGTCGTGGTGAAGAGAGAGCTGAGTCAGAATGCGAAGCTCTCGATTTACCGGTCGATCTACGTTCCTACCCTCATCTATGGTCATGAGCTTTGGGTCATGACCGAAATAATGAAATTGTGGATATAAGCGGTCAACATGAGTTTATTTTCAGGGTGGCTGGACTCTCCCTTAGAGATAGGGTGAGAAGCTCGGTCATCCGGGAGGGACTCAGAGTAGAGCCGCTGCTCCTCCACGTCGAGAGGAGCCAGTTGAGGTGGCTTGAGCATCTAGTAAGGATGCCTCCTGGACGCCTCCCTGGTGAGGTGTTCCGGGCACGTCCCACCGGGAGGAGGCCCCGAGGAAGACCCAGGACACGCTGGAGGGACTATGTCTCTCGGTCGGCCTGGGAACGCCTTGGAGTTCCCCCAGAGGAGCTGGAAGAAGTGGCTGGGGAGAGGGAGGTGTGGGCCTCCCTTCTGAAGCTGCTGCCCCCGCGACCCGACCCCGGATAGGCGGAAGAAAATGGATGGATGGATGGATTCTCCTCTGGTTCTGGGTCAGACTCTGGTTCTGGGTCAGACTCTGGATAATATGTAAGGCTGGATAGAAAAATATTCTGTAGTTGACATGTTTGAATTAATTTGTAAATAAAATGTTTCTGAATGCTAGAAAATGCTAGCTCCCCTCTCTCAAACTGGAGTGGACCAGTTTGGAAGAAGGAGGGGAGCGGACCTTGAAGCATCTTAAAGGCACAGCATCAAACTGAGCTGCTTTGAGACACAGCAGAAAATGGATGAGATCGGAGCTGGTAAAATTGGAATGAGGAGGAATTCCGACCAAAGCATTGTAGTTTCACTTTATAGAGACCCCCAACTGAATGATTTAAATGTGAAAAGGGAGGATTTAAAAGCAGGATATTTCAACTTTAAATCCAGTCAGTGGTTCATCCGGCAGTTGCTAAAAAAAACAGTTAACGCTAACACCTAGTAGCCAAGTCTTAAATATGTGTAAATCTCAAACATTTTGTGCTTTAACTATGAGTTGACAATTATTATTAAGTACTATTACAGCAAATTTTAGCTGCAAAATTGGCTGAGTTATAGCCATTTTTTTGCTTGATAAGGTCACTTACTTTTGGCAACCATTTTGAATAAATAATATAAAAATAAATATTCAATAATTTGAATGCTTCATTAAAACCTGTTGTAGTTCATGATTTCACCACCAGGTGATGGTTTTGAAGAACCTTTATTGGATTCTTCTTCATGAGCAACGAAAAAAAGCGAAAGCTAATTCAAATCCGCAAAATTGTCTCAGTTCGCCAGAACATATAATTCCAGTAAAAACACAAGCCAATCTTGCACAATGCTGCCACATGGCATGATAAATTGCTTTCGACCAAAAAAAAAAAATCACCACCAGGTGGCAATTTTGAAGAACCTTTATTAGATATTAGATGATTAGATTAGATTCTTCATGAACAACCAAAGCGTCCTTGGGTGTCCTGAATGGCACTTTTCAAATAAAATTATTATTATTATTATTATTATTATTATTATTATTATTATTATTATTATTATTATTATGAATCTGTTACTAATTCACAAACAGGAAAAGCAGTATTGCCTTTGGCATTGAGTGATAATGTACAACCAAAAAAAAAAGGTAAGTGACCTTACACCTGACACCGATACATTCAGAGCAAAAATTATTTAAGGTCTTACACCAAAATGATTTGAGGGGATTTTCAAGTGTTGTTTGGTTTTATCAATTACAGATATGGCTTTACTCCAACAGCTAAAGCATATAAAGTAAAGGCACATCGAAGGGTTTACAAGGCATCTGAAGATGCTTCAGAGAACAACTTTGGCTAATGGGATTGAAGAGGAAGCCCCATCATTCACTGGGAGAATGATGAACCGCGTCTAAATGTGATCGAGTCTACAGCCTGTCGCTGGTTCAATCAGAGCGGGAAATGAACAATATAAAATAAATAATTCATCCACCTCCTTATTGTTATTCAGGGTCACACAGACAATCCCAGCACACATTGAGAAAAAGGCGTGGAAACAAAACACAAGACTCAACAGTTAATCATAGGCCAACGTCGGACAATCATTCACCTACATTTATGCCTCAGGGCTGTGAATGTGACTTGCATGTGCTTTCAATGTATAAGAGACTGGGTGACATGATGTCACCTTGTCTGTAAGCAGCTTAAGATTTGAAAAGAAAAAAAGTCTGCTAATAAAGAGTGCCCTCTGACAACGACTGATTTTATTTTAATTACTGCCCTCTCTCGACATCAAAAACAATGAATATGTTTTACCCATATCTAGTTCGTTTAATTAGCGAAGCATCTTATGTAAGTAAAATAATATAAATGAAAATGGCTGCCACAGCAAATCCAAACAATGCTAAAACGAATGTGTGCCGTAACCAAAGCTAAAGATGCGTGACCTTTTTTTTTTTTTTGGCCATAGCACCTTACAAAAATGCTAAATTTTTGCTTAATGTTGGCTTTAACTGTAGGTGTAAGCCCTGTCAAAAATATAACAAAATGATAGCAAAATATCTTGTGAACCACTGCACGGACTTCAATAAAACTCTCAAAAATAAAAACTAGATTTAAATCTAAACTCACAAAATTTGGAGTCAACCCAAATCTGTATATCACAGCTAATCAACTTTACACAAAAACTGCTATACTTCAGTGAATTCTACATATACTGAGCAAAGAGTGTGGTAGTAGCTGACAGTCATTCAACTTGCACAGCCTAACCACAAAAAGATCTTGCAAGATCTTGCATCATTGTATGAGGTTATACACAATTTTATTTTCAAGGTTTGACAAAAACAAATATAACTGTGTAATTTCTAATCATAATCTTAATTTGCTGGCATGAAAGGCAATGGTTAATCTGCATTCCTTTAATGAATGCTAGGCTTTTAATTCTTTTAATGAGTTATTATCACAAAATTTGTGCATTAATTTGCTTTAAACCTGCTTCTCTGATACATAGATCTATCACCCAGAATCTAAGCAGATTCACCGACAGGCAAAAGGTGGTCCCAGACCTTTGCAGACTAAAATCACCCCGTATTTCTGCACAGAGAGGGTCTTTGTCGCACCACTTCCCTTTGCTCGTTCATACTGACCGAGCAGAATAGGCGGGCTTGAGCAGAAACAGAAGAGTGACAACAATTTTTTATTTTATTTTAACCAGGAAAATCCCATTGAGTTTGAAGGTCTCTTTTGCAAAGGAGGCCTGGGCCTGAAGGCAACCTAGTGTACTTATTTTTGGGTTGTGGGGAAAACCGGAGTACCAGGAGAAAACCCACGCAAATACGAGGATAACATGCAAACTCCGCACAGAAAGACCCCAGGTATGGTACCCCACCCCAGGAACCGGGGATCAAACCCAGGACCTTCTTGCTGTGAGGCAACAGTGCTAACCACTGAGCCATCGTGCTGCCAAACAATGACCTGCCATATCTCCATTACAAACAATTGAGCTTAAAAACCTACAAGCTTTCACTTCCGTTTCTACCTCATTTTATATTTTGTTTTAAACAAGAAAATAACATGTAAAGAAAAATAAGCGTTAAAGCCAGACTTGAATTGACAGCAAGAAAACTGCATGAGTTTGCAGGGACTAAGTGCAAGGATTTAAAAGCATATCTGTCACTATAAACATACCAAAAGACAGAATCTGACAGACTAATAGATACAAATTTCACCTTTCAATTCTGACATTCGATTTTTGATTCTTATGCTTTAAAATAGAACTAGAGCTACAAAAAAAAAGCATTTTAATTTTAATTGCAGACAGAGGGGCTAAATGTAAACCCTGCAGGCTGGAAACAACAACATTGTGCCACAGTGACCATTTCATGTTGAAACGACATCGTGCACAGCCTGATAATCTCTCCTAATTTAACTTTTTTAAAATGCATCCATCAGTTAAATCTGTATCATTCACAACTAAACTGCCTGAGGTGATCCCAAACAAAGTTTTCAGTGCTATTAAGATTACAAACTCTTGTAACTCCCACAGTGCAACTTCTTCATAAGCAGGAGGAAGTAATTTAGCATGGCAGATATAATTTAATGGTGGTTTATTATCTGAAAACATATTGTCCCAGGCATTTTATCAGCACTTAGCTTTTATGGTTTCATTTATTAAAAAAAAAAAAAAACAGAAATCACTCTTACAGAAAATGTTTTTGCGGCTTATTGCTGAGGTTATCATAGTGGTTGGTGTGTTCTGCTTTTTACCACCCACCGTGGAGTTGAGCACACTGTACCTCAGGTAACAACAGAAAAAAGCTGCTATTACACATACTCATTTTCTGTAAATAAAAGCCAATCAGTTACAACTCAGAACAAATGATCCGTGTTATGTTGGCGGCTGAGCGCACCTCTTTGATGCCACCCACAGGGGCTTGACATGCTTTATAGGGAGAAGACGGTATTTCAAAACCACTTGATATGAAAATAAAAACGGAGGGTAAACGATCAGATCATCACCTCTTTATTTGTTTATCTCTCAAATTCCATCAGAACATTTCAGAAAATAAAACAGGTTAATTTCAGAGCCCCTCATCCTCAATTGTCTGGCAATGTCAAAGGGGTAGAAAATATTTTAAAAAGTAAGTACCAGTTCAAAAATAATTAAAAAGCTTGTTCATTATTTTTATTGAAATTTTGGGTTGACAGGCTATGCCACTGTGTCTCAAACAGCTTGTCTATTTCATTAATAAAACATGTTTTTATAATTACACCTAACAGAGAAATGTTTTTTTCCCTTTCCTTTTTTACAATTCATTGCAAAATGTCCTGTATTAGAAAAGCTAATTAGGCCATTTGCTCCAGTGAAGACATTGTTTGGAGATTAAGTTGCTCTGACCCATCTGGCTAATGGCCTGGTAGGGTCTCAACGCCTATTAAAATATCTGTCACAAAGGAGAGAGAAATATATTGAATCCTATTACTGTCCTAATCTAATTATTCAACATCAGTGGACTATCATTTTCACATAGCCCCTGACAATATAGCCATAATTGAATAAAGAAAGTAAAAGATTTTTTAAACATACATCAGGTAAATGCTGATAATTCTAATGGGCATTTTAGACATGCTATTCAATCCCTTAATTTCAATATATTCAGTGCATTCTTGAATGAAATGAATACAAGGCTGATGTTAAATTATGAAAATATGTTATCATAATAGCTTTTAATATTGATTAAAATTATAGTTCACTAAGTTTAGCTGTCAGCTTCCTCCTTAACAATTAAATAAAGCCCTAGTATAAAAGAAAGCATCATCAGTCGCCTCACTTTGTGCCAGAGATTGAAAGTTGAATAATTTTATGCTGAGAATAGGAGTTAACTGTTTGGTTTAATTTCGTAAATGACATCTTTTGAGATGTAAAATGAGAATCGTCTTTCGTGTTCAGAGAATGCGTTGTCAATAACTTCAGAGAATGTGTTGTCAATAACTGTGAGCTACTACCACATCAGGTTTCAGCTCAATATTTGGAAAAGTGTTAAAGTTAAAGCTATTTTCATGTTGGCTAGGTTTGAAAACCTATGGCAGCCATCTTGGTTTATGAATTATGATAATGAGTTGTAGACATCCACTCAATGATTACTCTCTAGTTTATCTTATTCCATCGAGGTAATTTATTAAATATTTTTGCCAATAGACACAGTTGACTCCAGTAGGTAATGCTAATATTTTAGAAACAGACCTTGCATGGTTGCTCAGATTAAGAGAGGATAATATGGAGGCTGCGAGGAGGCATGAGAAGATTTTTTTTCTTTTATGTTGCCTCACAATACGTTTTGTGTTCCTATGTGAACATTTGCATTCCCTCGCGATATTGTTTTGCGTTCCCACGCAACAGATGTTTTGTATGAACTAAATTAAATGAGACTTTTATTTTGAAATATCTGGTTACGGCCGGACGGACAACTCTCTAATGGTGAGCATTTGAATCTGTTAATAAACCGACAGGCACAACAGTAATAAACGACTTTTGGGAGGGACCACAAAAAGTATTGGATGAGAACGCAAAAGAAAAAAAATCCTCCACGTCTCTTTGCAGGCTCCGTCTGATGCTCAGGTACCAAAGTTATCCTGTGAAATGAATGGTAAACATTAAACATCCCATCCACTGGGCATTTCATAAACTTCTTTTAGGTTATCTTTTATCGTGGGAATCTGTCAAACCAGGAAAAAAAGGACCACAGGGAAACCCTGGCCAGCTTTCCAGTGGCATTATAACTAAATGTCAGCTGCTGGCATCAGTTCTGCGCTGCTAGAGACAGACGCTGTCCCTGGCACATGTTGTGGATAAGGCAAGGTGGAAATTAGAACAGATAATAAGCAGATTTAGGGAGCAAAGGTCTACCTGCTCTTTTTATTTAAATGCTGATCTCAATACCTTGTAACCGTTGCCACTATTTATAACAAAAAATTAAATAAAATCGTCATTTTAAAAGAAAAGTTCAAATGAAATTTCCTGATGCATCTCAGTAATCCAGGTAAAAAATCAAAAAGGGAAAAAAAATGTTTAGGTCTTCTGGACGGGTTCTTCTCTAATGAAACGTTTCGTCTCTCCTCCAAGAGACTTCTTCAGTCTGAGAGTTTCGCAAAATTCAGGCTTTTAAGCACTGCCTCCATGTGACTGATACTCACATCACATGGCTATCGTTGACACCTAATTAACACCTATTGTTAACAGTGGTGGAGTGATACTGGCTATTGCCAGGAGGGAGACAACTGAAAACGGAGGCTTCCACCTCTGTTTAGACCGTCCATCATTAAACAGAGGTGGAGGCCTCCGTTTTCAGTTGTCCCCCTCCTACAGCGCGGCTTTTGCCAGTATCACTCCACCCCCTGTTAACAATAAGTGTTAATTAAGTGTCAACAATAGCCATGTGATGTGAGTTCAAATGAAATTGTTTCTAAAGGGTTACCAGTGTAATGCTGCGTTCACACCGAACGCGATTTCAGCTTCAAAATCGCAGCCAACGCTTCAAGTTGGACGCTTGTGCACTTTGAGGTCAGACGCAGGTCAATTCTTGAAGCGCTCACATGGGAAGAGCCTCCCCGCCCCTCCCTCCTCTGCCGGTCTCTGTTTAATGTCGGACGAGGAAGTGGCTTTGCTTTATTTACAGAGAGCAAGAGCATGTCACGTTCATCAGATAATTAATTCATAATTAATTCACCAGGTAATTCAGAGACATTCTGAGTTTCATCACCCAGGAGCTGCGGGAGAGGCTCACAGCTCGCTTTCAGGACTATTTCTGTCCCGAGTCCAGTCTGATGAACCGCTGCCACGCATTGGTGCGGATATCTCCTGTCAGGACACCGACTGCAGGCACTCGATTTCAGCTAAAGAGCTCCTCTCCWTCTGTTTCAGGTTAGTGGACATCATTCAGTAAACTGTCCCATTGGGAAATATGTCGCTACGTCACACAGTGGAGTCTCTCTGRTTGGTTGACGCGGCGCGTCGAGCTGCAAAAGTTCAGATTTTCTAACTTCAGTGATTTGCACATCAATCACGTCGAACGCTCAAATCGTTCAAATCGCACTGCTCTAATCGCGCTTGAGGCGCTGCAGCACTTCCCGACGCTGATTGAAGCTCGTCCAACATAGACTTTGCATGTAAACCTGATGCTCCTGATGCTGAAATCGCGTTTGGTGTGAACGCACCATAAGTCTTCCTTCCTTCCTTCCTTCGGCTGGGTCTATAATCTGTGAAATAAATAAAACTTTACAAGTCAATAACTTATCTGGTCGTGTTGAAACACTTAATTCACAATCTTGTTCCGGTCGTATCAGCAAGAATTCATTTGTGAAAATGTCTTTAAATGTGTTTTTTTTTTTTTTTTCAGAATGTCAAAAATAATTCTGACATTATTTCGCTCAGAGTACTTTTTTTCTGGCACTACTTTTTTAAAGCAACGTCAGCTACAAAATAAGTTGATATAAACACCTCATTTCAGGATTAAAGACAGTCCTTCTAAGATCCAATAGTTCTATCAGTTTCTGTAATTTTCTGTTACAGCCATTATTGTGTTGACTAAGGCTGATTAGCTGTGGCATCTATCTTGAATTAAGTTAACTGCAAAAGATAACCAATTGTGTATGTCCATTGTACCTTCTAAAAGTTTCATTGAAATCCACCCACTGGTTCATGATATGCTAACAAACATATACAGACAAAGCAAAAACAGCAAAAACATTATTAACTTTCACCTTTGGCAGTGGGCAATAAAATTTCATCTAAAGATACATTAAGACCTGGATCCTAACTCTCCCGTCTCAATTTTAGAGGCTAATATCTTTTCAGGAAAGGCAAACATGGCCACAAGCGCTGCTTTAGTCAAGCAACAGGAGGCCTTGCCAAGGGCAATGTGACTGTTGATAAACACACAAATCAACAGCAGATTTAATCTTTCTGTCCCACTTGGCACATAATGGGAGAGCTCAAGCAGATCAAGCTTAGAAAGTGTTTGACCCCACTTACTGTGCGTTTTTTAATCTTTTCAAGAGGATAAAGAAAGTATGACAACTTTTAATTCCAGTAGGTGCTCATGACAAAAAAAAAAAAAAAAAAAAGCTCCAGATCCCAGTACAACAAACAATCTTAATTAGAAAGGAGCAGCGCTGCGGTGTACCTTCTGTTACGCCTGCAGAAGCAAAGCGTTTGTGTAGCACGAGGAACCAGTGGAATCTTGCTTTGCTGTCACCTGTGTTGTCCACACCATCATGCAATGTAATTCCCACATTAATTAGGAGCTTACACCGCCACTCATACAACTGAGAAACAACAGTAAAAATAAATAAATAATTAATTAATGAGACTGCTCTAATTGTGATACAAATGTGCATATTCAAATAATCATCATAATAACAATTTTAAAGGTATTTTGGTATGTTAAACGATTATGATCTGATATTGGTGTCATTATTTTTATAATGTCAAGATGTATGGAGGACTGAAACTGACATAATTAGAGACTAAAGTATCGAAGCGAACTGAATCATGAATTTTCTGTATTGTTGCACCCCTAATAAA
>NW_013952496.1:440795-457283 GCF_001266775.1 Austrofundulus limnaeus
GTTAAATTATAAAATTGAATTAAATTATAAAATATAGATTTCTCCTTTTTAATTTAATTGGTCATTTTAAGTGTATTTCTTTATTTAATGGACCACAAATGCATACAAGTAAAAGGAAAAACCAAAAACTATACACTTTTTTAAAACTGTAAAATGTAAATTAAGTGGTAAAATAAATAATTAAGCTGGAAAAATAAATATTATGGTCAGTTAAATTATAAAATTGAATTAAATTATAAAATATAGATTTCTCCTTTTTAATTTAATTGGTCATTTTAAGTGTATTTCTTTATTTAATGGACCATGTATGTATTTCTGCTTTTATTCCTAATGATGACAGTTTTGGTCCTCCATAAAGAAGAGGCCAGGTTTGGTAAACCCATTTTCTCTTCAATAACAAAACATTAATGGACTTGGTAGCTCTCTGTTACTCATGATAAATGCTATTAGAAACTCTGCAGTGCACTTGTTTAATGTTGCTATCTGTGGAGACAAGCCCAGCTTGAAACTAGGATGAGCTGACCTGCTCCATCAATTATAGTAACTTGTTTCCTAGCCGACCAAATACCAGGAAATCCAGGTTGAAGCTGAACCTGTTTTGTGGTGATCAGCAACACAACACATACAACACATATTAAAGATGTTTTAAACAGGATTTAAATAATTTATCCTCATTTTCTTTTAGGTATTTTTAAAAACTGGTTAAATTTATGCAGTGTTGGGGAATAAAAGCAAAACCTTCAGCCAGTCAGCTACATAAGCAGATGAGCTAACTGAGCGATGATCCACTGAAAATAAAAGCTAACCAATAGACATAGCTGTGATGTGAGAGTGTTTTGTTCTTTTCTGAACACAAACCTTCACATGAAAAGGAGATTCGTTTCCATAGAGTGGTGAATTCCTGCTCTCTAATCCTGCTTACCAGAAGTCTCTCATCCTTACACTTCCAGCAACCACTCCAGGCTCTGGGCTTTTACCTTTGTCTCACAGCACAGCCCTGAGACACACACTGAGCAGGCTGGGCTAGCTGTGGGAAACAAGCTGATGATATCAAATCCCCTGTGTGAAGGACATATTTGTCTTCCCACTCAGTACCCAACATATTAAATAACCCTGCAGTAAAGGGAATTTCGCTGCACTATTTTCTTCAAAGATGCTAAAAGATACAGATTTTCATCTTCTTTTAAATTTCATAGACAGGTTAACATGAAAATATTATTTGAAATTACCAAAAAAATTGACTCCATGTCAACTTTTCTGACATTTGAGGTCAAATATAATTACTGATGTTGATCCCGAGGCTGTCTAAGACTTTATTCTGACAAACAAAATGAGACTTTACATGTTCACAGCTGTGGGAAGCACATCCGTATGTCTCAATACATTTTGTGAAATCAGCCCATTCACATTTTGACAGTTTTCCTGTGTTTTCGCCAGGACTCTTTGGCATACCAAAGTGGTGTGCCACAGTGTTGGCAAACGGCTGTGCCAGGTTTTCAGTGCACCATGCAGTAGTTCAATTCATTTTGACATGAAAATCTAACACATCGGGTTAAGAATATAAAGGGTTCAAGTGGTTTTATTACAAAATATAACCCTTTTTCTGAATAAGTTTAAAGTTTTGTAAATCCAATAATCCTGTAAACATATCAAATATTGAAACCAATACATTTAACCACATTTTTGCTACATTTAATCAAACAAGAAAACCAACTAAATCTGAAAGTAAAATTATATGAAATAAAAAAACAGAAAAGTGTTTGTTCAAACGACTGCCTCCACAAATGGTCTTACTGGCTGCTGTTCATTATGCACAAAAAGCTTGAACATGTTTTTTTTTCCCTATACCAACTGGTACTTGTTAAGGAAAACATATCTTGTGGGAATTAGCCCATTCCATTCTTCAGAACAAGTACCCTTTAAATCAATTGTGGTTAAGTGGAAATGAAATTAAGGACACAAAATTGAAACAAACAAAAAAATCTCATTTTGTTTTTATTATTATTTTTGTAATAATGTCCCGTTTATTTGAGTTTTACAAAAAAAATGCTCAAATGTCTTTTTCTGGTCAGTTTAAGCAGCTGTTTGGATTTCAATGGTCTGTTCTCCTTAAGCTAACTTTTTTTCACAATATTGCAAAATCAGTTCCCATATGCTGTCTGCCCCTCTTTTGTAATCTGAACATTTTGTTTCTTTATTTTCAGATTTTTTTAATTCTTAAACCTACATAACTAATATTTTTATGTATTTCTTTCTTGTGTAGTATTTCTGTCTTGATTGCAGTTTAGTAAAATATTGAGGCTTTGGTTAAGACTGTTACATAAAATAGACACATTTTCTACACTAATTTACAAAGTTTCATTACTTTTATTTAAAAAAAAGGGGGAACTAAATTTATTTACACTTTTAATAATTTGGAAGCAAATTTTGGTTTCTTGAATAAAAATCTATACAAGCATAAGAATTATTGTTTGCATCCATTTTACAGATTATAGCAAGGATGACATCTACAGACGAGGATTCACGACATCCCACTAAACCCTGTGGCTTGAAATCAAATTTCCCTTGCTTTGATTTGGTCTTGAATGGAGTGTTTTAGTAAAAGCATTGATAAGCTGAATACTACTAAAGGTATAATTCCTCTGAGTTAAAAAAAACTTACAATTACGTCTGCACCAAATAATTTAGCTACATATAATTACTCGCAGATAGCAGCTTGTGTTTATGTGCTCTGTCTTCAAAACACTTTTGCCTTCCTCATTGCAGTCATTGTCCATAAAAAGCAAATTCAACCACAAATTTCCATAAATAGATCCTTTCAGTTCTAATGATATCTTATCCACTTTTTGGAATGTTTTATGGAAGCGCTTAAACAAGTGAGCTGACACCCTCTTTGAATCTTTGTGTCACACACCTTGTATGGTGAGGCACATCTGGCAGCCATCTCTTCCAGAACAATTTGGCTTTGGGGAATTGCTACCTTGCAACACGTGCATTATGCAAAGCAGTCAAACCAATCAGGCAAAAGCTTGTACAGGATGAAAGTACCAGCTGTAGTAACAGAAAACGCTCTTCCTGTTCGCACTCACACCTATGCTTACCTACTAGTTGCACCAGCCGCTTCGCTGGTTGTGTTTAGATGATAATTATTTCTAACAAAACGATCCCCTGGTTGAAGATGAGCTAGAATATGAACTTTTACACTATTTTATTACTTAGATACTGAGAAAAATATTTGTTTTAAACTTTAAGTAAGCCAAACAAACAAAAAAAGTTGTGTTCTAAGACGTCGGGTGGACAGGGTTGGCAAATAGGTCTTGCTCTTAATTGAACAGAAAAAAAAAGCTAATTAAACAAGACTTTTGATTGATCCATTTGCAAACTCCCAGGACAACATTACTGCCCAGACATTTCAACAAGAAAACCGTCCACTATCAGATTCTAAGGAAATGTATTTTTAGAATGACTGCACGCATCAAAATATGAAGTATTTCTTTTCAAAGCCTCCTTCATTTTCATTCACATCTTCTGTGTGTAATTATATCTGTTGATGCAAGATCAGAATAAGGAGCCTCTGCGCCATCCAGGCCGGGGGGGCTCATCTGCAAGCACCTGGTGATCGAGCCGTTGCACATGGGTTCCAGCTGGGCACAGCCCAAACAAACACCACTGTAGACCCACAACCTGAGTGAAGTTTTGTAAAAGTACAGTGTGGGTTGGGTAGCAGACTACAGTGAAGACCTTGACGGTCCAATTCCCAGTTACAGAAACTGCCTACGGTGACACATAACATGTCTCCACTGGTGGGGGATAAACACAAGCCTTTGAGGGAGGCTCAGAAATCACAGCTTGATATACTGTACAGTAGTTGAGTTCTGCTCCAGGTTCTGAGTAAGCCAACCTTATAAATTATAGTCCAAGCCAGATGAAAAGTTAAAATCTTTATAACTTTGTATATTACACATACAAAGCTAAATGAGAGATTACAGCTGTGTCAAAATTCAGAGACTGCGTCCTTCAAAGGTCTAGGTGGGCCGGGTCCTTGGTCGACCGCGAAGATAGAAAAAAGTGTTTGAGAAATTGGACGGTCCAGTCTTCTGCTTCATTCCCGCCCTTACCCTGGCATGTTCTAGCCCTACCTTGACAACGCTAAACAGAAGCAAAAATAGATTGAAATTAGAAAAATATCAATATACTATATTAGTATAGTAATAGTATTTGAAGAATAAAGGGATCCACCGTCTGCACATTTATTTCTCTATACCAGCTTGTTTGATTTCTGACAAGAAAAAAAACATCTAAACAAATGACAAAAGCATTAACAACACAACCGCTTGAACTTACATTTTTATACTGCTAGATTTTTATTTACAACTGCCCTCCTTCCTCTCGCTTCGTCCGCCATTACAAGCAGGAACAAACAAATCTCCAATCGGCCTGCAATGCATTATGGGATATGGTGGACAGAGAAGGATCCACTGGACTGGTCCCTCAAATTGGAGAAAAAAGGAGGACGCATTTGTCGGCCACATTTTGCTGTTTGGATCATATTTTCTATGCTTGTCCATCACATTACAACATCCAGGTGAAGGACTAGCACTGAAAGGTACTTGAGCTTTTCACTCAAGCTCTAATCATTTTTAAAATAAGAAAAAAACATTTTCTACATTTCTGCAGAAGGTAATCACTAGAAGTTTAAGAACTGATTAACTTTTGGAGTCATCCCACAAAAAATGGCTTTGGCTCAGCCAGTTTTACATGTTATGAGCTGAACGTTTGGTGCAGTACTAGCTGGGAGTTTTTACAACACAGACTTTGAGCATGATATTGCATAATAGTGCATGAGATTGTGAATATAGTTGTTTTCCTTTTCTTAAAAAGTTAGAACAAAATTGGTAATCTTAGTCTAAAACTCTGACATTAAAGCTATGATGATAAACATATTTACATTTACAGTTTTCACTTTGATTCAGATTCTAAAGAATAACTCACCCTTGCTATCTCTGCTAGCACTCAAGTTCTCCCAAATGTCCAGTTTAAACAGTTTAAGGTGATAACCAGTCTCAGTGAGTGCTATATGACAACTAAGTAATACCAACAAAGCAGTTTCTAAATGAGGTGCAAAACACAAGGCTCTCAAGCATGAGGTGAGCAATACAGAGCACCTGTTCCAGGGAGTTGGAAAAATATTGACAAGCAAGCACCACTGGAGTGTGTTGAGGCAAACAATAATATAATGACAATTATCGCTGCTGCACAGGCTTTGTAAAGCGGGGGAGAAAAATGTGTTAGGATTGATCCCAGTTGTCACTTGAAGCTTGAAGACTCAACATCCTGCGAGCCACACTGCAAAGCTCAGAGATGAATGCCGTTGGTGCAATAACCCGGAAGCATCCGTGCACACTCGAAAATCACAGGAGTGCCAGTGAAAAATGAGGTGTTTGTATTTCATCACCTAAACAGAGCTGTAAAAATACAAGTAAAATACAGACAATTGTTGAAGGAATGCATCACTCATTGCAACACACTTTTCAACCTTGATCATTTTATGTTGAGAATCCATAGATTTGTACAATCTTAAAACAATATCACAAGATGTCAGGTTCAACATATGTGGTGAACTATTGTATGAATGAATCCAACTATTTTAAGGGGGGGAGGAGCATTATGCAAAACTGACTTTTTCTAACTTTATGTCACGTTTATGTCATTAAAATCACACCCAGAGTGTTGCTTTGACTCATTCGTGTACGTTTTAGAAGTCATTGACTCTCCTGTGGTAGCCATGGGGAGCAGCCTAAACACTCCGCCTATTTGTACAAAGCTCCTCCCTGGAGCTCAGTCCCCAGCTGAGCACCTGCCCCATAGAGCACCCCTCCCCTGAAGCTTTGTTGTAAAAATGTGCTGAAGTGGGAGTGTTGGAAACGGTGGGAGGTTCTTAAAGAGACAGAGGTCAATTTCAAGGTGTTTAGATAGACTATGATGCAAAGTCACATTCATTTTATATATATATATATTCCATTTTCACAACAAGTAAAGAAGACATAACAATTTGACTGTAGTATAGAGTTGAACAATGTGCCTGGAAAGTACATAATGTTCCCCACCCACTAAAAAATAAAAATAAAATAGGTTTTGGTCATAAACCTAAGAAATGAAACAAACAAAACTACCATAAATCTTGCAAAGCTAATAAATGGAGCTATTATGAAAGACAAAGCATAAGCCGAGTTGAACTTTGCTCTCAGCATGTTGTTAAGAAAAAGAAACACAATGGATCTGATTATTTTACAAAAATAAATGTGAAAATATGTTAAAGTCCTCAGAAAAGCTTTAATCAATCACTAAATGTCCTCCGGTTCCATTAGTAAAATTGTAAGTCTTTGCAGTAATATTCAGAAGTGAAAGGATGTGGAAAAACAGCACAGACAAAGAAAAAACATTGTGTGATGTCTTTACTTTGACTGTATTTAATGTATGAGCTGTTTCAGGATTTTATAGAGTTCCTGTGAGGTTTATTTTTTWTTTCAAAGCTGCACCTATCCTGTGTTAAATTTCACTTAATGCACCATTAACTTTCACCTCTTGTGCAGCAAATATAGATTTAACAAAAGATTAGCCACTGCACCCTGTTAGACTATCGATATCAGAAAAGGCATAGCAGGATGTTTTTACAGTGTGCTACTCGGCACAGGAACAGATTTCCTTATAACCTCAAAGCCTGATGTGTCAAATGTACGGCTTCACCTTAAAACAAATTGGGGTGATGTTTCTTAAAAGGCCAGTATTGCACTTTTGTTGTTTTCTGATTCCGTTACCTGCGATTCAGCAGAGTCTTTGTGAGAAGTAGCGCTCCCATGCTCTTTCCAGGCCATGGGCTGTACAGTAATCAATGTTGATGAATGAGTAGGAAGGCTTTCTTTATTCCAGCCTTCGCTGAATAGAAAGTTTCCATTATCTCTCACAATGTATTCACTCTATCAAAGTGACAGGGTTGAGGCAAGCCACACTCCGTTGCCCTCACTGTGCCCATACCTACCTTCATCCGTCTACCCAAAAGAAAGAAAAAAAAAGAAAAGAAAACAGGGAATACCGGAAGAGACGGTTAGAATAACACAAAGAAATCTACAAAATCTAAAAGAAATTTCATCGATGACTCGCATCTATCAAAACCAGACAAACACCATGACATTGTACTAAAAACCCAGTTTGATATTGATTAATTTGAAAAAAGTTGCCTTGCCTCATTTAAAAATTATTTGCCATCGGATTTTGGCAATACTGTTGAATGTTAATTCTGGTAGTGTTGTGTTCAAAACAAAAAAATCAAAATCAAATTTAGATTTAGATTATCTGATGTTTAATACATAAATAAAATTCTAGAAGATGAAAATATAAATATATATTTTTTTCAGTTTTCCTTTTTTTTTTGTGACATTTCCCATGTTCATCCACCAAATTGGAATCAACTTTAGAAGCCATAGAGCTTCTAAATTGGACACTTGCGTGCTGCGCAGTTTAAATCAAGACTTTTATAAATTTTTCACTAACAAATAAAAAGGTCAAAATGAACAACAGGTGTTCACAAACAGTTAGGCAAGTTGTGAAGAAACTGTAGAGATAATTTCATTAGCCCTTAATAAAGCCATAAACTTACAATAAAATATTTGATCATAAGTTTATCTGTCAGCAGATGAAGATTAATTATAACTGATCGACAGTAAACAAATTAATTTTTCATGTATTTTGACCTAAAAGCCAAATTAAACACAAATCTCTAAATGTCCTGATGCATCTCAGTAATCCAGGTAAAAAATCAAAGGAAAAAAAAAATTGTATAGGTCCTCTGGACGGGTTCTTCTCTAATGAAACGTTTCGTCTCTCTTCCAAGAGACTTCTTCAGTCTGAGAGTTTCAGGCAAATTCAGGCTTTTATGTCCTGCCTCCATGTGACTGATACTCACATCACATGACCATCGTTCACAGGTGACTCATACTCACATCACATGCTATCGTTCACCCTGGTTATCCTGACTGGGCTTTCTTGAAAGCAGACAGGAAACACAGACAGGATTCCATGCAACCTTCAGGTGAAAATGAAGACCCCAAACCCAGACCCAAACCAGTGGTTATTCCGTATGTTGCGGGTGTTTCGGAGAAACTGAGACGTTTATTTTCTAAACATGATGTCCCAGTAGCTTTCAAACCCCAAAACACATTACGGCAAAGGCTGGTTCACCCCAAAGATTCGGTGCCCCGGCACAAACAGAGCAATGTTGTATATGCTGTTAAGTGCCAGGAGGACTGCGACCAGTTATACATCGGGGAAACAAAGCAGCCACTGTTCAAAAGAATGTCCCAACACAGACGAGCTACATCTAATGGCCAGAACTCTGCAGTTTTCTCTCATTTACAGGCCAGCGGTCACTCTTTCAGAGATGAGAATGTTCGCATTCTTGATAGAGAGGAACGTTGGTTTGAGAGAGGAGTAAAAGAAGCCATTTTTGTAAAGAAAGACCGTCCATCATTAAACAGAGGTGGAGGCCTCCGTTTTCAGCTGTCCCCCTGCTACAGCGCTGTCATTGGCAGTATCACTCCACCCCCTGTTTACAAAAGGTATTAATTAGGGTGAACGATAGCCATGTGATGTGAGTATGAGTCACCTGTGAACGATGGTCATGTGATGTGAGTGTCAGTCACATGGAGGCAGGACATAAAAGCCTGAATTTGCCTGAAACTCTCAGACTGAAGAAGTCTCTTGGAAGAGAGACGAAACGTTTCATTAAAGAAGAACCCGTCCAGAGGACCTATACAAGTTTTTTTCCTACAAATCTCTAAAGATATAATTCTACACAATTGATGTCCTCAGAGACTTTTTTTATTGTCCATTTCTGTTGTCTTTAGAGAACATCCTGCCACCTGTATTTAAAAAAAAAGTCAATATCAAAGTTTGTTCAGTCTACTTTGTGGTTAATTCTGGTGTAAGTTTTTACTGTAAATCAATTTTGCCCAATAACTTTAGCATGCCAAGAAGGCAGAATGTGTAGTGCTGTGGTGTGCATTTAACATTCAGAGAGTTTGTCTGAGCACAAAAAGGCCAAACGCAGATATTTGTGGCTGAACAGCAGAAAACATCTAAGCAATTTTCATAGCTGACCCCAAGATCAACCACAGAGTCAACAGGAAAAAACAATTAGTTAAAGGCATAACCCGTATGTAGTCACATGAGCTGAAGTCTTGTTGTTGTGCCCAAGAATTTATTATATTTCTGCAGTGCTGCTGTTAGTCACTCATGGGCATTTTAAAAAGGAACTGAATGCACAATTCACCCGATCTTCTTTGTCAATATTTTTATTTTTCTGCAGAGGCTTTTTCCAATTTTTGTTTCAGTTTTAATTATTTTTTTCTCATCTTGTTGATCTTGGACTTAAAATTTCACTTGAGAATCAAGTCATGCTTTTCATTCCTTTACTTGTACAACGTTATTATTATAACTAGGGATGTACTAATAACATTTTTTTCTCAAACCAAATACAATTGCTTTCAGCTGAGTACTTGCCAAAGCTAAATACTGATGAGTACTAATAAATGCCCTAATACCTCTTATAATCACTTTGTTTGAAAATCAGGGATTATTTTGTGTAACTCTTTGAACTGATCCAGGACATTATATTGACGTTTGCTGACAAAAGAATAAAATATTCCTTCATGAAAATAATTAAATATACCGCATTAATTAAGATCTTGTTGTCTAGAATCTATCATTTGTTTTGCTTCAATTTATTTTTGTACCTCTAAATGTGGTAAGAAAAACTGTGATCTGCTGTCAGCTTTGAAGAAAAATAATCCTAACTTTTGATTGTATTAAGCATGACAGTTGCACATTTTAGTCACTGTATTGATTATTATCACAAGTTTTTACACCGAACAACAAAACAAAAACAAAATTAAAACAGTCATGAATGCTAAAATAACTTTCAGACAGCTTTTTAAGCTGAGAATTGATTCTATTCATATCTGATTTATTGCCTCGTGTTTAGTTTAGTCCATTTGTTTCTCATCTCACAACCTCCATTATAAGTTGTTCGATGCATTGTCTTCTGTGGCAGTTTAAGGTCTGCCTCGTCCAATGTGATGTCAGCATTCTAAGCTTAGAGATTAAGCATCTCAGACATTAAACTGTGAGATGTAGTAACATCAGTTAAAGCTTTTGTCTAATTAAAGACAAGAATAGAAAGTCAGCTGTCTGAGGAGACTAAAAACTGTGATTATTTTTTCCGGAACTCTTCTCGTTAGTCTGAAATAAAACCAGTTAGTTTCCACTTCTTGACATACAAGCAGATGGTCTTGTTTGCAGGTCCTACAGGATTCTGAAAAGCACAGACAGTAAACAAGATGAATATGCTCAGTCTGAGTGCAGACCAGTCTATTAAAATGGTCCTAAAACTTGATGATAAAATTTTGCCTGCAAAGCCAAAAACCTGTAATAAAACTCTGGGGAACGCGGTAATCAGAATATCAAATGCAGAAAAGCTAAAAGAAACAGAGGAAAACCTTTTCCCGTGTCTATATGAGAAACGTTTCTAAGCCAAATATTTTTTCCTTTTTTCTTTTTAGACATTAAATATGTAGAAGAACAAGGATTCAAGCCCTGGTGATTAAAAGTTTAATTCTACAGTTAAAGCTGTTCATTGCATAAGTTTGACCAGTGTGCAATGTCCAAAAGCCATTTGTTTAAACGTGGTGGCCAGACAGAACCGCGTTCAGTTGATGGTGGAAAAATCAGGGTGTAAGAAAACTGCAAAAATCTAAGCACGTGGATTTTGAAGCCTTTTCCCAGCACCAGTCCTACAACCTGAAACAGAACCTGATGTAGTTCATAGACTAAATTTCACATAATCATCATTTTCTATCAAGAACCAACAATATTACTCTGCCTTCACTTTTCAGCAGCGGGCAATAATTATTCATTACTGTTTAAAGCTGCTCAGACATTCAAACTATGTTTGTGGTTTGTCTTACTAAAGACCAGAGATGGTTCGAGGGGCGGGGCCACTGGGGCATTGGCCTCCTAAAGTGCCCCTGTCCTGTCACTCATCTTTTCTTTTGCCCGAGAGCAATGATGGTGGTTGCAGTTCTATGCTCGAACATTAGAGGCGCTAGTGAGTCAAATAGGAAGTCCAGCACGAATCAAGCTTAGAGAAGTCTTCTCCTCTTCATAAAAATATTTGACCAACCTTGCAGAAAAGTTCGAAGCCCGTCCAGTCACATGGAATAAAAAAAAATTATCACGTGGCCACGAGATGGTAACACGTGCCCACGCAAAGACTAACGTGTGCGCACACGATAATTAACTCATGCCCACGAGATTATTATGTTGTGGCCACCACATACCTAATTATAGTTGTCATTTCCGTGCAGACTGTTCGTTGTTTACATGCACAAGTCTGAATTAAACGAATTAATTTTATTTTAATAGAATGAATGACGTTGCTACATCAGCACCTTATTTTAGGCATGAAGTAGCTGTTTCTTAGCTTTATGTGCTGCAGCTGTAAGTCCCAGGTGACAACTGGAGTTGTTTATTTGTCGAAAAACTTTTATTTTCTGTTTTTGAAGCCCAACTTTCAAAAGTTGAGCTGAGGCACTGCGCCTCAGCTGCCGAAGGAGTCAGAGTTATGCTGCATTCAGGAACACAGTAAAAAATCTGTTTCCCAACACACAACATAGCCCACTATGAAAGATGATCCATTTATACTGGCATACACCAAATAATAATAATAATAATAATAATAATAATAATAATAATAATAATAATAATAATAATAATAATAATAATAATAATAATAATAATAATAATAATAATAATAATAATACCTGTGCATATTAAAACAGTTAAAGACAAAACAATGCAGGATAATCTGACTCCCATAATGACCGTCTATCACAACAAGGCGGCTCAAAATTAGCCCATTGCTGGCCACATTATCGCGTGGGCATGCGTTAATTATCATGTGAGCATGTGTTATTATCTCGTGGCCTTGTGATAATTTTCTTTATTCTATATCACCAGACGGACTCTGTAGAAGTCTTTTAACAAACAAACAATGGCTGGATTTTCTCACATGCTGTGTTTGAAAGTATTTTATCCATGTACAGTAAAAATGTATGTTAAACTGATAATTTACTGAACACACTTCTTTAAAAATTACAAGTATTTGAACATGTGTGACTGGTTAAATGTACACATCTTTTACCAAGACCAGGGATTTGTGTGCAAGGATGCTGAACAAATACTAGGTCCTTCTATGAATATCGTGGCCCGTTGATGGCCCCCAACTCTGAAAAATCCTACATCCACCACTGCTAAAGAGATACAATGAGCATGATTCTGTTGAGGTATTAGAAGGCGCTCACAAACAAAGACCAATTCCTCCTCAACAGAACTTGGCTGTTACAAAGGCTTTCATCACAGGTCCCTAACAGACCAACATCCATCTGCTTCGAATGTTTACGTTAGGCAAACCGAACCCAAATGCTGCTCATGTGCGTCCTTGTTAAACAAAGATGTGCCTGTCAGTGTCAGAAGCTTACAGGGGTATAAGAAGTCATCGCAGAGGTCACAGTTTGTGCCCAGGTGGTTGGCTGAGCAAAATGACAAACTGTTCTTGTGATGCGACAGCGCTCTGGCATTAAGCCTGCACGAGGCTGCGGGGATCATCACTGCAGGCCAGTGTTCCTGATGAGGAGGACCTCAACCTTTCAAGGTTGGCTGAAAAACCCGGTGAGATGTCAAATTAAAATGTAATTTGTAGCAGAAAACTGAAGTGTGTAAACAAGCTGATTTCTGAAGGGATTTAGAAACAAAACCTGAATTTATAAAAGGAAACAAAATGATTTATAGTTATAAATACCATTTTGTCATGTATTACAGATGTGTGCTTTCATAACTGCCTTTCTTATTCCAATGTCACACAATATCTACCTGAACAAAACCAAAAAGAAGACTCGGTATGAAAGCATCCTTAATACAAAATGCACCCTCTCTGCTTTTAAACACATTCATCTATGTTACCGAAGGGAAGCAACAATGTTTAACTTCAAGGTTAAGTGGCACTTACTGCAGGCTGCACATACAAACTGGATATAGAAAAACAAACATGTTCATCCATCAGCTGTAGATGAGCTGCTGACACTGATGGACATTTGTCAAAGTTTTCATTAAAAAGCTTTGTGCTTCTGCTTCTGTGCATTTCTAAAGCTTTCAAAAGCTCACGCTAACACAGAACCAACAAGTAAACATTATTTGTTTATTTTCACACAGATTCCCCAGGCTTGGTTTGTAGTTTTAATTCGCATGTCCTGTGTTTGTGGTGAGATCAGCAGGATATGAGTTCTCTACTGAGACTCCTCTCTAAGAGATAATTTATCATTTTTGGTACAGCTCTCCTCTTGTTTCCAGTCATACCTGTCCAGTCAGAAGCGATTTGTCAACATTGGCAACTCTCAGGGAGTAAATCAAGGCTCTTTTTTAGGACCTCTCCTTTTTATTATTTACATGCTATCCCTCACAGGATATTAAAACCTGGATGTCTTTAAATTTATTCAAACTCAGCTGCAGGAACACCAAGTTACTGGTTGTTGTGCCAGATCCTCAAGTCAGGAAGGTTGGAAACATTATTTTGGATGGAGATGGGAGTTTCGTTTTACCCATCCTCTGATGCCAAACCAATTCCAAACCGAACCCTGGCATTACCATGGACTCCACTCTCTGATATGAATCACACATCAAATTTGTTTCAAAATCTGCTTTTTTCCCCCTTCTTAAGATGTCAGTAGTCACTCCAAGATTTTGTGGAAGAAATCCTTAACCACGTCCCATTTGGACTACTGCAATGAAGTCTTGTACCAGAAACTTAATAAACCTTTTGATAAACTTCAGTATGTCCAAAACCCAAACCCTGGCAACACATCACTCCAACTCTCATTCAGCTTCACTGGTTTCAGATTCATTACAAAATTAGCCTTTTCACTCACAATTCACTGAGTGACTGTGCTCATTCATACCTTCTGCTGTCCTTAAGCGTTACACTCCATCCATCCCAGAACCTCGGGTCTTCACAATTCATTTAAAACAAAATTAGAACAAAGAAGAAGAAAAAAAAATCACCGACAAATCTCTCGCCTAATCACGTCTCCCCAAAAACACATTAAAAAGCAAAAACACCCAAAGTATAATCAAGCGGGCTGAGCACAAAACCCAAAAATAATTAGCCAATTAAAGGTGTGAAGCAACAAAGTGGAGGCAGCACGGGCAACCTCTCAAGGTCAAACACATTTAAATGCAAATTTAAATAACTGATCAGTGAGGAGAATGTGTGATTTTATGACCACATACAAATAAAACCATCTGCCTCGATACAGAGCAAGTAGATGTGTAGCTTACAAGAACGCACTTATACTGTGCAGTAAATTAGCAAAATGCCTTGATGAGCTTACCAAACATCAAAAGAGTTATTTTTATAAAAGGGAAAATGGCAAAAAACCAAAAGTCAACTGATAAAACTAACTGGAACTGTGAAAAAAAAAACATACGATAAAAGAAATACCACCAAATTACTGCTGTTGTATATCAGTGTTTTCATGTTTGTTGATAAATTGCACGTGCCAACAAAGTAAAAGTTATTGATAAGTGATTTCTCAGAGGGGGCACCATGCAGTTGCAGGCAGGAAAAGACAAAGTGGAAGGGAAGCACATTTTAAACGCTGAGGGAGTGAAAACATGGCTAGCAGAATCGATAGGACTGAAACAAAGCCACACAATTTCTGTGGTTTTGATAACATGAAAAAAAAAAAAAATGTCTGTGGAACACAAGCAACTTTTTACAGAAATTCAAGTGAATCACGCCTGAATTTGTAGATTTAAAATCAGACAAAAGGTCATGATAACTGCTGGGCAGAAAACTTAACCCAGAAGCCTGGGTCAAACTGATAACCCAACCTTGTTGAGTCCAAATACGACCCAGCATCTGTCTTTAACCGAGCCGTTTTTAGTGTGTGCACATCAAATATAATTTCCATAATCAGTGTCTGACAAACACCAGTGACTTTTGCTCCAACAAACCCTCTATGATACATACTTTTGCTCGAGTCTATCACCCATTATTTTCTTCCAGCAACAAAGAACAACAAAGTGAAATTCACTTGATGCAGACATCACAAATACACAAGTGTGTGCGTGCGTACAAACACACCCATACACACAAACTTGTCTGCACTCAAGTGTGAATTTCTCCGATTTAATTAGAAGCTAATTTTGAGTCATTATACAACTGCAAACAATATGGAAATGAGCTCATAGGTTCCTGACAGTTCAGTTGACTTTGACCCGAAAGAAGCTTGACAAATTGAAGGGAGAAAAAAAAAACTTGTTCATTAGTGTATTGTTTACTAAGCAATTATCTGACAGCTGAACGAGGGCATAAAAGACGTTGACTGAGAAGGCTTGACAGTGGAAACTTGTAGCTGAAGTTTCATCTTTAATCACTTTGCAGAACAAGTGGTTTTATTCAGTGGGGCCTCTTTATTTAAACCAAAGTCATTTCCAATTTGGTTTTGAAAAAAGCCACCAGTAATAAAATGTCCTCAAATGTAGCATTAAGTGTATACTCTTGCAGGTAATTTGTATGCATTGTAAGGAACAAATTAAAAAAGCAAGAGCAAGTTTGAGGTGCAAGCAGCTGTTGTTCATACTTTGTGGTGTATTTTTTCTAAGTGAAGCTTTAAAAACATTTTGTGTTTATAAAATATTTAATCATTGCCCAGTGTGTAACTCTTAGATCAAGTGCTACTAATGACTCTCAGCTACTACCCACAAAGATTTAGCTGCAAAACTGGCTGAGTTCTAGACGTTTTTGTGTTTACCAAGGTCAGTTTGCTGAGGCAACCGTCTTGAATTGTGTCGACTCCATGATGTAATCAGTTGCAGATGTAAAGTCAATTGATGTTTCCTGAACGTTTCACTGAAATAATAGCCACTGGTTCATGAGATGTTTTGCAAACAGAGGTGATTCCAATAGTCAGTTTTCTTGCTGTGGAAGCCATCTTGAGTGTGAACAACTCCAAGGGTTAAACTCTTTTAGATGTCCATTGAATGAATGTTTTCTAAAAGTTTCATTCAAATCAGCGCAATGGTTCATAAAATATCTGATTAATTTTAAAGGGATCCATGGTTAGTTGTAACTTTAGACTTTATTTGATAAACATTTATTTTAACTGTAAAATAAAGACTGTAAAAGTACTGTAGGCTGTTTAGTTTTGTAATTTTTTTAAAATAAATTTTCACACGGACGGAGCCATTTTATTTATACGCAAAGCATTCTGGGTAAATGATGGCGTGGATAGGTCCTCGGTGTGAGTGAGCTATATCCACCCTGAAGGTTAATCTTGGACAATATCTGATGATCGACTCTTTTAAATGAAACCAGAG